>NW_004567125.1:28033191-28100770 GCF_000260355.1 Condylura cristata | reverse complement strand
AAAGCTTTGGTTTTCATGGATTGGCTAATTTAAAAAAAAAAAAAAAAAAAAAAGAAGCTAAAGTCACTTCAGCATGAGTTTGATCCCCGACCTGGAGGTGACCCACATGGTGCAGTAGGCTTCTTCTGACCTGCCTGCTGCCCCGCTTAGCAGTGTACTTCATCAGTTGGCCTGTTTTGCTTCCCACTCTGTCTTTAGTGAATCCTCTCACCACTCCTGTACCTCTGGCCTGTACCCCAGTTCTGTATGCATAAATACATAAATCTTTTTCTAAAAAATTGTGATTTTCTTCCTCTAAGACCAGTTCTTTCTCCTGTATTTCCCTATGATACTATCATTCATTCATTAGCTCAAGTTCAAAGTTTAGGAGACACTATTTCTCTTTTCCTAACCCCCCAAATTTGATCCATCAGCAATCCTGACAATTACATCTCCAAAAATATCTTCAATCCATCAATTTTCTTATTCACTTCTGCAATCCATATGCCCACCTCTACTCCAGCTAGACCAAAACACAAAATCCAGAGGACTTAGACAACTCTTCCAGCTCCTGTCTCAGATAGGAACAGCAAAAGAAATTTTGATAAAAGCAAAACAGAATCTTGGTTAAACCCTTACAGGGTTTCCCACTGTACAGAGAATGAAAGCTAGCCTTCCTATGATTCTTTAGGCTTTCCATGCTCTGGCCCTACCTTCTTATATAAATATTTCCCAGTCTTTCCCATATTCACCACTGTCTACCCCTGCTACGTGCTTCTTTTGCTACTCTTTCCTTCCTGGGGGCCACTGTACAACAGAGTGGATACTCTGCCACTTTGCATGGCTTATCTTAGCTCATATTCAGGCTTTAGCTTAATTTGTACCCCCTCAAAGAAGTCTATTTTAATTACTAATCTAAGTGGTTCCACATCTTCCACTATTCTCCGTTTCATTGTTTAGTTTTTCCTCTGCATAACATATCACAATTTAAAATTATTTCATTTATTTGATAGTTTAGTATTTCCCTTCTTCCACACCATAGGGAAGGATCATGTTTGAAATATTCAATATATTTTTATTTATTATCCCACTCAGTTGTTGAATAAAGATTGCAGATTACAAAGAAATAAGATTCATAAATTTCCAGATGAGCTTTACTATAGTCATTAATTTACCACAGGATCAAATTGTCAGGAAATTTAAAATCAACTAATGCAAATTCAGAATCTGAGAACCTTTAAAAATGACTTCTTCACTCATAAAAGCAATGCATGTAATATCTGAAATTATATCAATGGATTGCATAGGAATTATTTTTCCCAACTTCATGTAAGAGTTATTGTGAATAAAGCTCAAATTTTTAAAGATTAGAAAATAAAAATTGTATCAAGAAAATATTAGTTAAATGTGAAAAAAATCCCTGCTTTTGTCTCCAGATTTTTCCCCCATCAAGTTAACTTATATGCAATTATGATTTTTTTTCTAATCAGTGGATATGCAATCTTGTATTTCATATTGAACTAATGTAGGGTATGAAATAAGGACTCAAAAATCACCTTAAATATGTACTATGATAAAACAGAGTACCATCAAAGATTCATTGCATTTCAAAATATGAGATGTCTTATTTTTTTATGCCATACTAAAAACAAAACAAAGCAAACAAAAAATCCCCACTCAAACAGAATGAACTATCTATACAATGGCATACTACTCAGATATCAATAAAAGATGAAATCCTACCATACACAACAACCTAGATGGATCTGGAGGGTATTATGCTCACTGAAACAAACCAGATGGAGAAAAAAAATGATTTGACTCATTCATATGTGGTACATAGAAAAATAAAACAAACAAATGAACTAAGTTTAAAAAAATAAAGTGTTAGACTATAGGACCAAATTAGTGGTAACTAGAAGAAAAGAGTAAAAAGGGGTGAATAAATCAGTTTAAAGGGGTCAACTGTATGGTGAAGGATGGAAGCGAACATTTGGTGGTGAAGTTTATGTATTATACACAAATCTTGATTTATAATGATGCACAACTAAAACTTATATCATGTTAAAATGCAATGTTATACTTCAATAGGAAAGTAATACAAACAACAAACATCTTCCCAAGGGTGATTAAAACAAATAGGATAATGCGCATAAAATTTAGATAACTATGGAAGCATTATTGTTAAAGATATAGGAATTTTTGGCATACATTGTTACAAGCATCTTTGTAATAAAAATCATAGAATTTGGTGATTTGGGTACCTTGGACATTTAACTTGATTTTGCCCAAGGCTGTCCCAGCGGGATTCTGGGCCACACACATGTAAGAACCTGCATCCTCTCTGACAGCTCTGGAGATCTGCAGGCCGCCACTGGGGAGAACTGCCCGACTGTTGCCTACATCACAATTATAAAAGCAGAGAAGGAAGACATTTTATTTTCATTAGAAAAGGTCTTGTTTTACTCCCAGTTATAAAAAACTGATTTGTTAAGATCTGCTTGATAGAAACAGTGGGCAGTACCTGAAGGGATAACACTGATGCCTTCTTTTTGCCAAGTAATGAAAGGAGTGGGTGTTCCTGTTGCTTCACATGGTAATAAAATGGGATTGTTTAGAATGACATCTAATTCACTGGGTTGAGGCTGAATGGCTGGAGGCTCTGCAAAAACCATTGAACAGAAATAAGCAATGGCACTAGTTAAAGGCCAAAATGTCTACTGTCATCATGAAATTAAGTATGCCTAAACTCATAATTCTAAAATATTACTGATTTGATTGCCCAAGGGAAAAGTGAATCTGAGCCATATGACATTTTTTGAGTATTTAGTTTTCATTTAAATGCTGTTAGAAGAACTCAGAAGCAGGAACAGATGATAAAAATTCAAGAAGAAAACTAATTGAGGGGATGTTCAGTGTGGTTTGTCATCTGTTTGATCTTTAGTCTGAAGAATATCTACCAGACTTATGGTATTACTGTAGTTCAAGCTCTAGACAATTCTGCTTTTGAAGAATAAGCATAACTTAAAAACAGCAGCAAGATTTTTATCACTAAATAACCTTCCATACCCTGTACGTGAAGCGTTGCATGCCGATGTGCAGAACCAGCTGCGTTCCTGGCCACACAGGTATATCTTCCAGCATGGTTCAACTGAGTAGCAAATATTTCAATTGCTCCTAAAACAACAACAACAATATAACAAAACCTTTTAATGTATGGTGCATCCTTATTTTTTTCCCCAATAAACTAAGTCTCACCTTTGTGTTTTTGTCCCCATGAGACTTTTGTACTTGACTGACAGGCATACTTTTTCCTACACTCATACTTGTATTCCCTTAAGGTCCTAGCATAGTGCTTTTAAAAAATATTATTAACAGCTTTATAGAGGTACACTTTACATGTCATAAAATTCATTCATTAAATGTATGATTCAATGTTTTTTAGTTATATTCACAGAGTTGTGCAACTATCACACAACATAATTTGTATCTCTATAACCTCCAAAAGAAAATTTATCCTATCAACTGCTACTCCTTACTCCCAACCCCAGTCCTAGGTAACGATAAAGTACTTTATATCTCTCTAGATTAGTCTAATTGCACATAAATGGAATTATACAGAAATCTTCGCGTTTCACTCTTTTCCTGTGGGTACCTTAGTGGGTTCCATCTATTGTAGTATGTGTCAGTATTTTATTTTATTTCACTGTTAAAGAGATCTTCATTACGAGGATGTGCCTATGTTTTTCCAGCTGAAGGACACATGAATTGCTTATGCATTTTTCTGTTGTGAATAATACTGTATGAATATTTGCATATAAATCTTGGACATGTGTTTTCATTTCTCATGGGTAAGACATCTAGGAATGAAGTTGCTTTGTAATATTGTTCCTCTGTTAAACATTTTGAGAAAGTTCCAAAGTATGTTTTTCTTTAGAATAATGCTTTGGGCTAGAGATAATTGAAATTTTATGATCTAAAGATCTGTACAAATTTCTGAGATAATCAAAATACTTTGCTTCACAGTATTCCATCCTGAGAGCAAATCTTTACTTTCCCTTCTTTTGAAGAAATAAATTCGTTTAGAATAATGTACATACACTCAAAATACCCCAGAATTGTGAATGTGCAGATTTCACTTATTTCCAGTGTACCAATCCTCCCCAATGCAGGATGAATTTTCAGAAATACCAGTGTGAGTCATCTATACTTTCATTTATGTGAATTAGTTTTTTTCTGTGCCATACTATACATTTTTGATATTTAAATTTTATAAACAATAACTTCTACCACCCTCAAAAAATATCCACTGTAGTATTTATCACTCAAGTTAACGTGCTAAATTATAAAAACCTCAAAAACAAGAAGTCTGTCTTAGCTTTATATCTCAGTCTTATTCGGACATAAAGCCTATTTTGGTCACTAGATATTTAAATAAACAGGCATTCTATTTGGCCAATTGAAAAAACCATAGTTCGTTTCAAGGCACCAGATAATTTGTTTTACCTGGCGTTTAGTAACTACGTACATAAAATACCAACAATCATGCTTATATTCGGGTGAATCTTAAACATGGGTATTTCTTTCTTCCCCAGACATTTTATTCCCTCTTTCTTTCCCTAGTTTCCCCATTCAAACTGGACTTTTTCCCAGATACCTAAGTCCAGGAACACATATGTATTTTATTATTTTTAGTGCAAGAGAAAACTTGGCAAGGTATCTACTGATAATCTAATTATTAATAGGTGTGCACTTGTTCTTGGTCTTACCTGAGGACAGAATTCGATAGCCATCTCCCCTGGGAAGCAGTCTTATACCGTTTTTTGTCCAGTGAATTGAGGGAAATGGAACTCCTGAGGCTGTGCAGGTAAGTATTGTTGGGGTATGTTTGGTGACTAGGAAGTCCGTTGGCTCATCTGCTATGGAAGGTGGTACTGAAACACAAAGAAAGAAAACCACAGGTTGCCAGCCTTCAGAGATTTTTCAAAGACATTTTCCTTTTCCTAAGTGAAAATGAGTGTTTGTTAAGTGGAAAAGGAAGTTATCTTTGTAAAGCAGTGCAACAATGAAATTACATCATCGTAATCACTTTCGATCCATGACTAAGCCACATCTACCTTGGACAGTGAGAGTCACAGTTCTTGTGTCCTCTCCTGCATCATTTGTCACAGAGCACTCATAGGTTGCAGTGTCATCCACAGAAGGGGAAATAATGACCAGTGAGCCTGAAGAAAGGAGCCTAGAAGAGAGATGTTAAAGCAGTAAGTACTATCCTTTTAAAATTTTTATTTTTTAATATATTTTTTTACATCATCATTTTGTGCATTTTTTCATCTCAGCTGTAATCTCCATGGGCTTCCCACCACCAATTCACCCATGTGCCATCACCACAGTCCAGTGCACTCTTCCCACCCCAGATCATGCTTAGTGAAATAAGCCAGAAAGTAAAAGAAAAATACCAGATGGTTTCACGCATAGCAGAAGCATAAGGGATCAGGGAAAAGAAAAAGAGAGAGAGAGAGAGAGAGAGAGAGAGAGAGAGAGACAGACAGACAGACAGACAGACAGACAGACAGACAGACAAAGGTAGTAGAGTAAAAATGAAAACAATGAGCAACTATAAACCAGAGACATTTTATGGGGGTAGAAGGGAGAATGGGAGTACTATCCTTTTAAAAAATGTTTCCAGTTGACCCAACATGGTACCATATTGTGAATGGAGGGAAACAGACTCTTCATGTAAAAATGAACATTTCTCTCATACAAACTAGGTGTATCAAATTTTAAGCACATGTGGCAGTAAATTGGTTAATAGGGCCTCATTCTTGATATTTGCAGAAATGACTGGAAGGATAATTTGAAGGACTTGTGCATTTTATGACTGCATGATTTAGCCATGCTTTCCTAGCTAAGATACAAAGCAATGAACACATCAGTCATAGCCACTGTTCTTTGAGCACTGAATATACTCCTGACACCATCTCAAATGCATCACATAAATGATCTCTAAATTTCACAACGGATGTGTAAGTTGGTATTTGATTATACCCAGTGACAGACAGGTAACTTACAAGTTTGTTTGTCTTACACCTGTCTCAATTTCACATGCCTCTTGACATATACTGGCCTCCTTGGAGATGTGGACCCCCGCACACTTGTAACCAAAGCAAATCTAAGGCAATCTGAATTACTTCCAATGATTAGGAGTTTAGTAAATACACTTAGATAAAACTAGCTCTAGCTATTTTCTTACTTCAAAATAAGCGCTAACAGAATGGAAATTATTTGACTTAATGGGAACCTATTAGACATGATTTTTGTCCAAGGCAATGCACATTTCCCATATAGTATACACCTTCAGTCATTAACACCCAATGCCAAGAAAATAAAAAAGCAAGGAGAAGTAAGAAAATGTCAAAAGGAATACTCCTAGTTTCATATTTCCTGGCATATCAGAGTTGATGTTTGTTCAGTAGATCTGTAAGAACATATTTTACCACTGTGGCAGAACATATTTTACCACTATGGCAAATATTTTGACATTTATTAATTTAATTGATATAGAAGAAATGATGCTTGCATAAAACATCAGAAATTCCCAGTGATTTAAATCTTCGTTCTAGAAAATATATACTATCATTTTATGAAGTATGGTAGTAAAGTCTAAGGAATGTAAAAAACATGAGAAAAAATTCTGCTTTTCTCCTCCTACATGCTGCCAAGTCCGTAAGCTATACTTTAAAATATAAAATTTGATTTTTATTATATGACTAAAGCTTGTATATATTTTGACAGAATAGTTTTTCTTTTATTCCCAATGATGTTTTCATCTGCTGTTTTTTAAATAAAATGGTACAAGGTATTTAAGAATTAAAAATAGATCTAATTCTATAGCGTGCTGACAGCGAATCACCATGTTCACAGCTAATCAAGTTGCATCTATAATTCAGAACAAAAATTTTAGGTTGAAAACGAATTCCATATTAACACACTACCTGCTAGCAATTTTTTTTACATGCTTGCCACTTCTACTGCTAGTTGTAATTCTTTAAAAATATATTTCTGGATAGTAGATGGGATTTTTCAATGATTTTATTCCTTACCTGTATGAATTCTGATTTTGATCCACATTTAGAAGCTGTCCATTTTTTCGCCAGATGATTGACGGTTTTGGTATCCCAGTAGCCTCACAACCCAGAGTGGTTTGGACATTTACGGTGACAGTTATGTTGGTAGGACCCAGCGCAATAGATGGAACAACTAAAAGAAGCCGCCACATAAAAGGGGAACACATTCAGCAAAGCATGTGCCAAGCAGAAATGAGTCATCAGAACTTGCCTCACAGTTAAGAACATTATAGGGCCTCCCTGGTGGTGGTGCAAGGGTTAAGTCTCACTAAGGAGCTATCAGTAGCCAGTACAGCAGGAGTTCTGTCCCAGCTAGGAAGCTGACCCATATGTTGCAGCAGATCTGTCCTGTCTTGCCAGCTGCTCCCCTCAGCAATGTATTTCAGTAGCTCTGACTGTTTTGCTCTCCACTCTGGTGAATCCTCTCAGTCCTCCCACCTCTGGGCTGTACCCTAGCTCTTATAAGATTAAATGGATAAATCTTAAACAAACAAACAAACAAGCAAACAAAGAAACAGCAACACAATAAAGCTGTGTGAATTAAATAGTGTTATGAATGTGTTATACATGGTGAGGAAAATGTGGGACTTGACCACTGGGAATGTAATGTTACGTTGCAATACATTTAAGTAGTCTTGGATATCAAAGACTATAAATTCACTTGCTTAGGCTACAAAAGCACATCCTACCCAAAGAGTGGATATTGTTTATAAAAGCACATTTACCATGGACCTGTAAATCTATTCGCCTGCGGTCTGTTCCCGCCACATTGGTTGCCATACACAAATATCGCCCCGCATCTGTGACATGTGCTGACCGGATATGAAGGAATCCATTTTCTAAGATGGAATATCTAGTGGAATACAAAGTAACTAAATTAGTAGACGAAGACAAGCTGAAAAACTAAGATGGAGCATCTATAAGAAAGACCACAAATGGAATCTCTTGAATCAACTTTTCTGATTATTCAGATTTGACTGAGAGCATACTTAAAGACTTAAGTACATCAGGTTTTAGTCTTCTTGCTTGAGATGACACATATTTACAACATTCTGGGTGGGCAAGGGAAAAGAATTAAGATGTAAAGGTTTAGAGCAGGTGTTGGATGGATTACAAACATTATGTTTTAGATATCTTAGAAAATATACTTTTTAAAATACTGTCTTTTGATTCTTATGTTAAGATGAAGAGAACAATTTTTAAATATAAGCCCCAAATAACACATTGGAAAAAAGATGTAAGGATTAATATTTCAGTTCTTAGGGTATTTATAATCCTTTCCCAGAACTGTTACCTTGCATGATTGCCAGACAGAACAGCCCCATCCTTCCTCCATGTTATCCTGGGGGCTGGCACACCTTCGGCAAAGCATTCCAAGACAGCAGACTTATTTAAGTGAATGACGAGACTCTGGGGGCCACTCTTTATTTTTGGAGGAACTGTACAAGAGGCATATGTGGAAAACTTCATTTATACTAATTACATAGTTTGTACAAAGACCATTCCCAAAGAGGTAGTACAAGGCAAGCTTTGCATCAAATATATAACGTTGCCTACAGCTAATTTAGCTTACTGTAAGTAGAATTGTGGTTTAATACCTACAGTCTAATACAAGATATTCAGAATTTAAAAACAAAGAGGAGATGAAGGAAGGGAATTTTACATCCCTGACATGATGTGTGTGAAATCTAGCTTTTTTTGTGAGAGAAACTAGAATAAAAATCAGTTCTGGTCTGATGCAAATTAAAAATGATATTTCTTATTACTCTTTGGCCAAATAATGGTTAGAGAATGTTAACACTGGATGAACTTCACTTTAAGTAAAGGACAGAAAGTGGACTGCTATAGCAAAAAGTGCATCTGTGATTAATCATGCAAATCTCTGAGCATGTATTTTATTAATCATTGAGCTCATATGGGAATAGAAAACTAGAATTTTAGTATTAGAGGATCTTCACTGTGTGGGTCACTTCATAGCCTGTGGAGTTTCATATATTGAAAGTCCAGAGATAATTGTTTTTGGTAAAAGTCTGCATTATTTTCCCCGAATTTGGCAAATTTTAGTATTTAGACTTTATATAAATGAGACTTAGAGTCCTACTGAGATCTCTTTATAGTACTTATAAACTCAAACACAAAAATAAATGAAAGTGAAAAATGGGTCATTTGTCATCCAGATATTCCTCAACTGCTCTGATGTGAGGTCAGACACTTACAGGGGGATGTGATGAGAAATCTCAATGGCTCTGATCTGAATGACACAAATACTAGAATATTATGGTAACAACTGGACATATGTCATCCTCCAAAATAATTTTTCTTTGAAATTGAGTTAGTTTGAATATAGCTATAATAGAAATACTACTTTTTCAAAAGAAATAAGATAAGCATGGGAATTCATTAGAATGTTCATAAAAACCAAAGGTATCGCTTTGAACGCTCTTGACTACAGCTTTAAATTGTGAAAAAATGATTAATTTTTCTTACCATTTACAGTGAGAACAAATTCTCTTGTAGTCTTTCCTGCAATGTTGCTGGCAACACAGGTATAATTGGCAGTATCACTTAGATCTGCATTATTAATTTGTAAATATCTCCCACCAGACAGGATTCGTACACGAGGAGTTGCCTGGATTCAGTAAGTATAATACACCATTAAAATGTTCAGAAAAGGGAATAAAATATCACTTTATAACATTGAAAATAACTACATTTAACTGTAGGGCACCTATCTTCAAGTATTCTTTGTCTGCTTCTCCTACCAATACCCCAGTATCAAAAGCCATTGGGAATTATTTCTATGGTGTGGTTAAAAGCAAAGGGTCAATCAATGTTCCAGGCCTGTGACCCACGATAGAAAGGAAAGATGACTCAAGTTAAGGCAAGTAGACCCTCTTCAGGACTTCTGCTGAAAGTGCTGGAGAATAACGTATGTTCTTTTTTCTTGGAATCCACAAGCCTGATGGCAGCCTTATCACCATTTGGGGACGGCCTGGTCTGAATCTTAGACCAAGTGGCAGAGTTGACATTTGGGCCCAGTGGCTTGATATGATTTTAGCCTCTGGGTCCAGTAATGACTAGAGTCTATTTACCAATTACTAAAGTAAAAAAAAAAAAAAAAACTCTTTTTCAGTTAGGGTGATCTTAGTCTGAATTCTGTGACACCTGAAATCTAATAAGTTAAGTTTGGTTAAGTCAGAAGTAGCAGTTATCCTTTTATACTTTTTCTCAAATTTTATTGACTTGTCAGTCATTTACATGTCTATATAATGTGAAGAGTACCATATCACATACTCCTGTATGCAAATGCTTCATACACTTTTTAGCAAAGCCCCAGTGCTCAACTCTATTTACCTTTTCTCATTTATACCCTCCTCTTAGCCCAAACCCCTTTAGTACATATGCATATTTTTATATTTTTTTCTTTATGTATTCTAAGTTTTCAGGTCTGCTAAGTTTTTAAATCATTTTGAATTAATTTTTATTTATGGAATTAAGTAATGATCAAGGTGTTTTCTTATTTTTGTGACACCATTCATTGGGGAGACTTTCATTTTTCCAACATATGGACATGATTGCTTTGTCAAAGAACTAACTGCCCATATTTGTTCTATTTCTGGTCTCTAAATTCTATTTGATTGATCTGTGTTTATGTATTATTTTTTATTCCAATACCATACTGTAATCCCATTTGCAGCATAGTTGTACTCCTATTTGAAGTTTTGAAGTGTGATTTTTTTCTTTTATTTCAGTATTGCTTTGACATGTGGTTCTTTTGTGGTGACATACGATTTTGTAATTGTTGATTTCCTTGAAAAAAAGTCATTCAGATGTTGATAGGTATCACATTGAATCTATATATTACTTTAGATAATATGGCCATTTTAACAATGTTTATTCTTCTAATCCATGAACACAGGATATTGCTCTATTTCTTTGTGTCTTATTACTATGACAGTGTCTTATAACCTACATTGCATAGATCCTTTACCTCCTTTGTTAAGTTTAACCTTAGGTATATTATTATCATTTATGGTGTGATTATACGTGGGATTATTTTCTCAAATTTTCTTTTTTCGATTTATTTTGAATAGAAATGTAACAGAGTATTGTATACTGATTTTGTACCCAGCCGCCTTATTGTATTCACTTAAATTTCTAGTAGTTTTTTTTTTTTTAGTAGCATCTGTTGGATTTCTATGTATCTGTGTCAAGCCATCTGTGAATAGTGATAGTTCCACTACTAGTAGTTTCCTGCTCCACTGAGAAAACCACTCTTGGGCCTGCAACTCTCTCCTTCCATCTTGCATGTAATTGTAACCTCCCTTTCTATTTCCCCATATCTATGAAAAAGGGTCTATCTTTGGTCCAAAACTCTTCACCTATGACCAGGGTCCAATTAATTCCATCCAACACACTTTGTCCTATAAATTTCCTTTACTCTTTTCTATATCTTCAATTTCTATCAGTAAATAAACATGTAAAATTATTTTATATTTAAAGAACAGTCATACTTACATCATTTTCTCTTCTTCCTTAACTGCCCTAACAATTATAACTGTCTTCTGTTTTGGTCACTTTGTTGAAGAACCATTGCTCAGGTCTTCAATAATTTTTATGTATTGTCAAAGGCATTGGATATAACTTCAATTGTATTTCACTGCAATTTTAACCATACCGTCTGTTCCTTGGCCTTATAAACTAATGTCTCCAACATTTAGTCCTAGCTCTCTGAGTCCTTTCCACCGCATTCTCCTACTCTTCTTATGTTCCCTTTGAAATTAGTATTTATTTTAATTTACTGGTCCTTTCACACTATGAGCTTTCTGATCAGCCTCACAGAAATTATGGTTTCAACAACAGTTATAGCATAAAATGTGGACCCATATTTCTTTTTTTTTTAAAGATTTATTTATTTATTTGTACAGAACTGGGGCACAGGCCAGAGATGCGGAGGGTGAGAGGATTCACCAGAGACAGAGTGGGGAGCAGAACAGGCAGATCAATGAAGTACACTGCCGAGGGGATCAGTGGGAGGGTCAGGAGAGGTCTGCCTCATCATGTGGATCTCCTCCAGGGCAGGCGGGGATCGAACTCATGCCAAAGTGGCTTAAGCTTCTTTGTGCTGTGCTTTAACCCGCTGCGCCACCAGGGAGGGCCGAACCCATATTTCTTAATGTGTTTTAGACTCTCCATGTGCATAAGTGTGAATTAACTATAAGTATCTAAAAATGAGCTAAACTTTCTTTTTTATTAGAAAGTTCACTTGTGAACTGCTCAATATTGTCATCACTTGCTTATATTGGATTAGCCTAAACTTCATCATGAACATTCACAGTTTGAACAATGGATGGCCCAGAATGAAATGTACACATGGGAGATGAGACTCTGGAGGGAAATTCAGGCAATTTAATCTAAATTCTGGTATTTAGGGGAATTGTCTAAGGATTTTAATTAAGGTCTAATTCAGCCATAGCCAGCTACTTACAATTCCCAGAACAACAGCAATGCCTTTCCATGCTAAGTGATCATGCAACTCTGGAAATAAGAACTCAGACTTTCTGTATTTGATGTGGTTTGGCAATGGTGTAAGACATTCTGTTGCATGTGTTAAGGGATATAATCTAATTTTTATAATCATGCACAGAGTAACAAAATAGAAGAATAAATAACTACTAGGATAAGAAAATTATAAAAATAAAGAATAAATAACTACTAGGATTATAATAATTATAAGAATAAATAACTACTAGGATAACAACAACAATCAGAGGATTCAAAGTCAATACTGAGCCTAAAAAGCAACTTAGGATCCTGTGTTGTGGTACTTTCTGGCAGCAGATAGTAAAGACTTGTATTTGAGAAGCTTCAGAGAGCAAGAAAAGGGATTTCACTCCTAGATTTATGATAGCAAAGGGCATTACAGGGATCCATGGGGTCACTTCTGAGGTCTAAGATTAAACAAGGAAATTCAATCAGAGGTTTGCCTAACGACTAGATAGAACAGGTCACTTCTTTGAGACTCTAATTAGGGCTTCTTCACTCCTACACTGCTGGTGGGAATGCAAACTGGTACAGCATATATGGAAAGCTGTATGGAGATTCCTCAGATTACTGAAAATGGAGTTACCATTTAACTCAACAATTCTACTCCTAGGCATCTACACAAAGGACACAAAAACATTAATTCAAAAGGATACATGCACCCCTATGTTTATTACAATACTACCTGGAAACAACCCAGATGCCCAAAAATAGATGAGTGGATCAAGAAGACATGGCATATATACACACAGTGGAATATTATTCAACAACAAACAAAAGATAAGATAATTTAATGCCATTCCTGGCAACATAGGTAGAAGGGGCTGTGCTCAGTGAAATAAGTCAGAAAGAAAAAGAAAAATATTGAATGTTTTACTTATAGGAGGAGTGTAGGGAAACCAGATAAGGGGTCAGGGAAAAAATAATAACGATTTTAAAAAGCAATACAGCATCACTAAACAAAAATAATCAGACAACTATAAATAAGAGATATTCGGTGGGGAGAGTAAGGATATAAAAGGGGGTGAAAGAGCACAGTGGGACTCAGGTAATGGCGCATGGGTGAAGTGGTGGTGGAAATTCCATGGGGCTAAGCCTGACATAAAATATAGACAAATAGAGAAAGTAGATATATAAAAAAATAAAAATAAATATGAGTGGGATACATATGAAGACTGTGTCATAAATTTACATGCATTGTGAAGGGGCCATGCTAATCTTACCTTGTATTATTAAAGTTTTAATAATTGCTTTGCTGGAAGAAAAAATAAAGGATCCTGTAACACCCACCCTTGAAATGGTGAGTAATTGGTGAATGCTGAACCAACTACCTGAGGTTGTTTGATCTTGCCTACCTAGCAAAGATTCCTCAGTTGATATTTTTTCCTCAAAAACAGTATGCAAAATTATCATGACTTACCTGCAATCGCTCTCCATTTTTAAGCCAGGTGATAACAGGTGGGGGGACTGCATCTGATTTGCATTCCAGTGTCACTTGTCTGTTCTGTAACACAGTGAAATCCTGGGACTCATCAAGTCCAGCAATATTCGGGGGCACTGGGTACAAGAACAAGTAAATCGAAGGTTTTCAATAAATAAGAGGTAAAGATTTGGATTATTACAGGTATTCTACACATGCTGCTTCTGTTGTATAAGAGTCATAAACTTAAGATATTAGTCATTTAATTTATAATACAAATGATTACAAGTAAGTTATTTTTTTCACCTTATTTCAGTACTTTCACATACATTAAACAGTGAAATTTTTCCAAGAGTCACATGAATGATAGGATAAGTAATATAATCAACATGATTATCACCATTTAACAGGTAAAGAAAGTATAACACAAAGAAGGGATTCCTTGTCCTTTTTCTACAATTGATAATCACTTTCTCAAAACATTATATTTAAAACTGCTAAATAGGATATTTTTATCATAATATAGAGACATGTATATATTTCTCTTCATATGCTGAAACGTAATTTCTAAAATTTGACTCCTTAAACAACTCTCATGCCAAATAATGGCAGGTTTAAACACAGGTGTATGGAATTAGAGGGAGGTGGGCACTTAAGTCACAGTTTTCACTGTCTAGTTATTTAGGCTATGCGAATGAATTAAAAAATCTTTAATTTTTCTAAATGTTCCTGTCCATAAATATATGCTTATGACTAATAGTGTCAGCCAGAGTCTTATTGGTCCAACTTTTCTAGAAGGTGACAGCAATAAATTTCAAAAATCATACACGTGTGCATATGTGTGTACTTACAAAATCAAATAAAGTATATTACAGAAAATGAAAAAAATAAAGGGTAAGACAACATGGACAAAGGTAGCAATAGCAGTAATCCTTATATTTAATAAAATAAAGAGCCTAAACATTCAAAAACAGGGAAGGAGTTAAATTAATGATAGCATATTCCTAAGAGAGGACACTAGGCAATTACTAAAACATAGTTTATAAATAAAAATATGATTTTTGACTGAAAACATGTTCACTATACTATTAAGTGAAATAAAAGTAATTTCCATATGCTGTATGATTACATTTCTGTGATTAAACACTTTATGTACAAAATTGTCTCTGTGTGATGAAATTATAGATGTTTAAAATTTTCTTCTAGTTTTGAAATTTTACTGCTATTTTGAGAACAGAAAACTCAGAAAAACTCAGATGTTGCACTATTGGAAGGAATTGTGAAAATGTAGTCATTTTGGATAAAGCCTTAGTGTGCCATGGGAAAGTCCATCTTCCATATCTTATAGACTCTCATCAGTATTAATGTCAATAGGTTGCAGGACATATTGCCAAATTTACCATGCACTCTCACTAAATATTCTTTATCATCATCACCAGCAGGACTGGAAGCCAAACATGTATATCTTCCTGTGTCTTCCACCTACAAAATCCAAATAAGAGAATGATGCAATACTAACACATAGGTTTTGGTAATGAGAATAAATACCTACACTAGTATGCATACAAAAATCTCTTTAAGAGAGCCCAATAACTAAAAATTTATAAACATTTTATAATTAATGAGCTCTCCAAAGTTGAGTACTGCTTATTATCTCTATTACACATAAATCAATGCTTAAACAGAATTTATGTGTTTCATTTGACTTTTTGCATGTTATATATATTTAATGATTTCAGAAAAGACAAAGATATACAGGACCTAGCACCATACATAATATAATATGTATTCAATGTTTATTGAAGGAATACGTATTTATGAGTTAAACTGTAGACTGAAAAGTTTTAATTGGAATCATTCTGAAAAAAAAAAAAAGATATATGCAATAAAAAAGTCCACATTTTTAATCTACCTTTTGACATACTTAATGAAACAAAAGGGCTGTATTATGAAATTTGATCATAAATAGTCAACCTGACTGCAGAATCTATGAGTGAAAGCAGAAACATTTCTGAAAAATCTCTATGCATAGTTTCCACTGAAAGTGGACATTGTGGAGACACTAATCATGCTTATGTCTGTATAAAGTATACTCTGGAAAACAGATGATCTTTTTTCTATAAAAATGTATTTTGGAAAAGTAGAAAAATTATGTTTTCATTTATTTTACTACTAGAACATTCCTAGAATATTGGGAATTCTTAAATTTGTTCATTCAAAACTAACTTTATAGGTTACGGAAAAACTTTCTGGTAAGCTGCAGAAACTCCTTTGAAAAAATTTATGACTTCATGTTTGGAAAAATAGTTAAGTACAGTTTTAGAGGAATGACTTTCACACAGTCCGTCAACTAAGAATTCAAAAACGATGTATCATTGCCTAGAGAATAATTTCTGAATTTCGCATCATATCTGATGAAACCTCTAAATGTCAACTTTTCTCTACCAACGCAGCTCATCTCTGACTGATCTTGGCCCTTCTATTGTTTTGACTTAACCTAAGTGAAGCCATCATTCATGACCACTCAAATCTTTCCTTCTTCAAGAAATATTTCTTGACAACTTAAATCCTTTTGGATCCTGACAATCACTATTTGTAACTACATTTCCTAAATTGTGCTATGTTAACAGAGTATTTGAAAAATCAGAGTTAGATTTCTTTGGACTAAGATTTTTCAGACTTCTTGATATGCATTATGGTTCATCTATTTGTTTATAGAAATTTCCCCCCATTGGAATAAGTCACAGAACTAGTATCTGATGGAATGTGTTTTAGGAAACTTTGGTCTTTACCATACAACTTGGAATTCACAAAGCATCTTTTATCTGCCAGATATGACTGAATGTTATAGATAATATGCTAAAGACAAAGTTTCTAATAAAGTATAATACAATATTTGTTATAAGAGTGACCTAGTGGTTAAGTCTTAGTGTTATCTCTGTGAAGGTCTGAGTTTGATCCCTGACCGGGGAACTGACCCACATATGGCACAGCAGACCTCTCTTGTCTCATCCACTGCTCCCCTAAGCAGTGTAAATCTACCTGTTCTATGCCCCACTCTATCTCTAGTTAATTTTCTTACCTCCTGCATCTCTGGCCTACAATCCCAGTTCTTCTGTGCATAAATAATAAATGAATTTAAAAAATTCTACTTCCTTTTTGACAGAGAAATTGAAACATCAAAGGATTTTGATTCAGCAAATGGTATGATAGTTAAACCAAGTTTTTTCTGAGTTACTGTGATGTTTGTTGGAGAATAAAGAGGAGGATAGAAGGTATATTCTCTTTAATGTTAGACACAAGAATTGAGTTGGATTCTGCTGGGTAGGCTTTTGAATCAAAATACTGAGATTAACTCCACCACTGAGCAAAGCTTAATTGACAAGGGTGTGCTGAGTCTCTATGCTTACTTGCAGATGTATAAAATGTGGGTAAAAACTCTGCCTTTACAAAGTCTTTGTGAGGGTTATAGACATGGCATATCTCAGAGCTGACAACAATACTGACAAAGTAGAAAATTAGAAATTCTTAGACCTCTTTTACAAGTTCCTTCTCATGGGGCCTCCCTTGTGGCACCCCATTTTTTTTCAATGAAAATGAACACAAAATATTATTTAATAACTTGTTAGTCTGTATTTAAAAGAATGATGACTATGATAAGAGCAATAGCAACAATTATTCAATTTCGTCAATAATTCAATTTAAGCATCACTACTTGCTTGTAGCATTTCATCTTAAAAGATCTCTTTAAATCTCCAAGTATCAGAGCTTGGTGTTATTACTATTTTTAGCCATAGTTTATAGACAACAAGATTTAAGGCACAGATGGAGAATATTTGTACTATAACTTCTCCCTTTGTTAGTAGGACCAAAGACTGTGACAGGAAGTCATTTGAGATATATCACTCTCTAATATATTCAATTTCAGATTAATTCTTTAAAATGTGAACTAAAAAAAACCACAATTTAATGAATTGATCATTGTTTGAAGCAATTTGTCTCTTCAGATTTTTATGTTTTTTAGAGAGAAGTACTTTTGAGCCTATGTATATTGGTTTGCTTTTTGCATATTTTACAGAAGACTACATGGTATAAATTAAGAGCATAAGGAAATAACACAGCATTGTGAACATTTGCAAAAATGAATGTGAAGGGAGGTATCTTGTTTTTTTCAGAGTTTAATAAAATGCACTTCACTTCCATTTATCATAAACATGTTACCTCATGTTTACCTAAACATGCATGCCACAGAAGCAATGTACCCTTGACAAAGACACAGAAATATATGATATGTTAATATATAAAGGCATAAATTTGCCAATGTTTCTTATATATTAGCAAGTGGGAAGTGTAACTTAGGGCAAAATAATTGAATGGACTTTGACAACTACCTGAGCACTAGATATTTGGAGAACCTCGCCTCCTCCGAGAGTTTGCATCTGATCCATTTGTGGAAGGGGCCGTCCATCCTTCAGCCAGGTAATTTTAGGAGCTGGGATTCCAGAAGCAATGCAAGTAAGTTCAAGTGGATTATTAATAATCACTGAGATCTCTATAGGTTCTTCAGATCCATTAATATGAGGTGGCTCTGTTTAGAGGGAATTAAACATATTAACAAAATAAATTTACTATTTGATAAACTAATGCTGATTAGAAAAACTTTAAAAGAAAATACAGCTCAAATTTATTTTCTTAAGATGTAAACACATGTGATTATTATAAAGATACCAAAACCATACTTTTTAGATGTTATTATCACTTGTCACTGGCACTATTTCAGTCTAACACTCTCCCAACTGAGCTATTTTGGCACCCTCAACTGGCACTATTTCAAGAGATGGATTAGACCAGTAACAGATCATGAGATTAATGGCATGTCAACAAGTGAGATTTAGAGAATCCCAATCTGTAAATATTTGAAAACAATAAATATTAAACTTAAAGAGGAGACAGCATCTAATAGTGTAGGCTAGCATCGAGTCATATCTTCCTCTACAAGGCCAGTGGATCAGTATGAGGGAGTTAAGAACTGAGAACTCCAAGGGGAAGGGAACTGAGGACTTGATCAGTATCTCCACAAAAAGTGTCACAGAGATGACTAAGGGCAGGAAAACCTGAGAAATTGTTCCACTAGGAACAATATTGGGGCTTTCGGAGAGGCACTGACCCTCCCCCTTCTTACCATCCAGGGTGTCTCTTTGATTTCTAGCCTGCTGTAATCAGGTAAATGCTGCAGATTGGGGTTGCTGATGGTTATATTGGCAGTCAAAAAGGAACCAGCCTCTCCCTTTTCTGAACTTAGCTGAACAATTTAATTATTTATTGCAAAATTTGTGATTTACAATGGTGCCTAACCCCCAAATTTCTAGCCACTTTCTTTGACTCCCAGCTTCAAAGGAAAGGCACTGCCAGCAAAACCCACGGAGGTCAGAACTAGGCTATCATTGAAGATCAATTGCAGTTTGTGGCTTCTGAGAGAACATCACTGAGAGTCTGTTGATCTGATAGTAATTGTCAGGTCCTTCTCTCTGCTCAGGTGGCTGCAGCATCAAAGAAGCCTACACCCTAGGCAATCTATTGCCAACACCTCCACGTTCCAACATTTCTGGTGATCTCCCTGTAGGCTATGTTTTTGAACTATCACCTTGTACTGGTTTTTGAGCTCTGGCCATATTGATTGGTTTCAATCAGTGCAACAACAGAAAGCCCAGCATCCAAGGCCAACAACCTTAGCCAATATCCTGTAACTTATAATTCCAAGGCAAGACTGTCACAGCAGGACTGGGAAGGGTAGAAGCCAAGTTTAACTACATAAATAATCATGGAGCACCAAATAGAATGAGGAGACAGAGGAACGGCAATTTACCAGAAAGAGTTGATCAAGATTAAAAGCTGTGAAAAAATCCCTAATACAACAGAATTAACCAAACTACCAGCAGATGAAGTTAGAGCAATAGTTTTAATAATGCTTATTGGAATTTTGAGAATAGCTAACTAAAAAGAGAAATACGAAAGGAGAAAATATGAAAAAGTTCTAAGCAGAAGTCACAGAGTAAGGAATGAAATTCACTAGTTTAACTTAAAATACAGTAGAAGTATTCACCAATAGATTCAACAAGGCTGAAGAATGAATCAATGAGATGGATATAGTATAGAGAAAATCATCCAACTAGACTGGCACAACAACAACAACAAAAGAAAAATAAAAACAAATGAAGAGATCCACAGCACAGCATCAAGAAAAATAATATTCACACATTGGGGTTCCAAGAAGGAAAAGAGAGATGAAAGGGCAGAAATCCTGTTTACAAAAAAACTAATAGATTAGAACTTTACCAAACTGGTTAAAACAAACAAAAAATATATATTCAGATACAGGAAAAGTTTCATACAAAATAGACCAGAAAAATATACACCAATATAAAATGTATAAAATAGCAAAAAGTAAGCATAGAGAATCCTAAAAGCAGCCAGGAAAAAAAAAAAAAAAAAGCAAAGTCACATATAAGAGAACTTCCATAAAGCTATCAACATATTACTCTCTAGAAGCTTTGGTCACAGGAAAAATAGCATGATGTATTCATTATATAAAAAGGGAAAAAATCTCCAACTAAGACTCCTCTAACCAGCTAGCTAACACTCAGAGTTTCAGGAGAGACAAAAGCTTAGAAAACACAAATAGTTGAAAGAATTCATCTCTAAATCCATTTTGCAAGAGCTAATTTCCTAAATATCAATGATCTAAATTCAACAAACAAAAGGCACTAGTTGGAGTAGAAATCAAATCCTTAACTTTCTGCTATCTTTAGGAGAACCATCTGAGTCTAAGGATAAATATAGGTTTAAAATAAAATGCTGGAAAATAATTCTACAAAAAAAATGATACTTAAAAAAAAAAGAAAGAAAGCAGAGATAGTTACATAGAATAAAAAAGACTTCCTGATAAAAAAGGTAACAGGGAAGGTCATTAAAAAATGATTAGGGGGCCCTCCCTGGTGGCGCAGCGGGTTAAAGCACTGCACTGAATATCTAAAGCCACTTCCGCATGAGTTCGATTCCTGCCTGCCCTGGAGGAGCCCACATGGTGTGGCAGACCTCTCCTGACCCGCCCGCTGCTCCCCTCAGTAGTGTACTTTGTCGATCTGCCTGTTCTGTTCCCCACTCTGTCTCTGGTGAAGCCTCTCACCGCCCCTGAGCCTCTGGCCTGTACCCCAGTTCTATATGTACAAATAAATAAATCTTTAAAAAAAATTAAAAAAAATAAAAAAAAATGATTAGGAAGCAATGCATCAGGAGTACATGGCACTTATCAATATATATGTACTCAAGAAAAGAGAGTATAAAAATATGTACAGTAGTTATGAACAAGCCTAAAAACAGATGTTGATGGCAACAAAATGGGGGTAGGGGGCTTCACCATCCCATTTAAATAAATGAACAGATCAACCAGACAGGACATCACTAAGGAGCAACAGCTTTAATTGAAGAACTAGACAAGATGCATATACTAGATAATGATAGGCATGCTATGTCCCAACACCGTCCCATCAAAAGTGCACAAGGAATATTCTTGAAGAGAGACCAGATGTTGGGTTACAAAACAATAAACAATTTAACACTTAAAGAACTGAAAAGAAAAAAAAAAGGAAACAAATAACACCAAAAGCTAGTATAAGAAAGGAAATAATAAAAAAAAAATAGTTCTTTAGAAGAGCTAAATAAGTAAATACAACAGTATTTGATAAGAGCCAAGTGATGTACCAGAATATCAATGAAACTAAGAGTTTGTTCTTTGAAAAGATAAGTAACACAGAGAGACATCTAGTGAGGCTCACTTAGAAAAAGAAAAAGAGAGAAAGAAAACTTTTAATACACAGAGTTGGAAATGAAAGAGAAGTTACAATTGATATCACAGAAATACAGATCATAAGAGGCTATTTTGAATCTCTTTATGCCAACAAATAGAAACTGTAGAAGAAATGGACAAATTCTTAGTATTACACAACCTCAAAAGATTGAATCTGGATGAAATAGGAAGCAGATTAATTTTGAGCATGGAAATTCAAACAGGAATCAGAAGTCTCCATTAGACCCCAAAAGTAAAATAGGTTTCACCAGTGAGTTCTACCAAACCTTCAAAGACAATTAAGTGCCTATTTCAAGGTCTTCTAAAATACTGAAGAGAGTATTCATCTGCACTTTATGACATCAAAATTAAAGTGATACCAAATGTTGAGTAGGAAATCACAAAAAATGAAATTACAGACCACTATTCCTGATCAACACAGATGCTGAAATCCTTAAAACAATCTTAGCAAGCCAAATTGAACAATACATTAACAAGAGCAAACACCACTTCCAAATGAGAATTATACCAGACATTCAAGGATAGTTCAATATACACAAATCAGTGTAATTAACCACATTAGCAAGGAAAAGATAAAAAATTGTATCAAATCAACAGAGAGAAAACAATATTATGATATAATATCCCTCTCTAGTGAAAGTTCCTAATAAAATTGGGTAAGAAGGAACATATCGCAAGATAATAAAGGTGACACATGACAAACTGACATTCACATTATACTCAATGGTGAAGAACTAAACCTTTCCTCTTCTATTAAGAATAAGACAATGATGTCGACTCTCACCACTATTATTCAACCTTGTTTGAAAGTCCTAGCAAGCGCTATTAGGAAAGAAAATATAATAAAAGGAATCCAAACTGGAAAAGCTGAATAATCACTATTTTAGATAACATGATAATATACATTGAAAATCCTAAAGATTTTACTAAAAATGATTAGAAACAGAAAGTTAGTAAATGGCAGCCTACAAAATCCAGAAGCAAGAGACCAATATATTCCTTTACTCTAACAACACATAAAAGAGAAAAAAAAAATCAAGAAAACAATTTTACTTAAAATTTCACCAAGAAATAATTAGTACCAAGCAATTAACTAAGAAGGTGAAAGAATTAGACAACAAAAACTGTGAGACATGATAAAAAGAAGTGAAAGACAG
This sequence comes from Condylura cristata, assembly GCF_000260355.1. NCBI lineage: Eukaryota > Metazoa > Chordata > Mammalia > Eulipotyphla > Talpidae > Condylura > Condylura cristata. The sequence continues at coordinate 28,077,676 of NW_004567125.1, read as the reverse complement.
AGGAAATGTAAAGTTAGCATATACTTGTGGATAAGAAGAATAAACATGCTTAATTAAAGTGGCCAGCTTACTTAAAGCAATATACAGATTTAATGAAGACAAAATTCCAGCAGCTTTATTCAAGGAAATAGAGAAAACACTACTGAGACTTGTATGAAATTGAAAAACTCCAAATAGTAAAAGGATTCATGACCAAAAAGGAACATAAGTATTGTTTCCAATAGATTTCTAACTATACTACGAAGAAATAGTAACTAAAACAGTATAGTATTACCTATACTACAAAGAAATAGTAACAAAACAGTATGGTATTGAAATAAAAAATAGACATACAGGTCAACAGAATAAAACTGGAAATCCAGAAATAAACCTATAATTACAATGACAGTTTATTTACAATAATGGAATCCAACCATAAAATGGAAAATCTATTCAACCAATAATGCTAGGAAAACTGGGCAGGCATATACAAAAGGATGAATTTAGACTATTTTACAAAAATTATTTCAAAATAAATCAAAGATTTGTCTGTAAAATCTGAAGCCATAAAATATAATGGTCACAGAAACTGACCATTTGTAAAGTAAAATTAAATAATGGGATTACATAGAATTAAAGTTTCTGCACAGCCAAAGAAACTATCATTAAAACAGCAAGAGACTCTGACAAATGAAAGAAAATAGTTGTACATGATATATCCAACAGGGGCTAATATCCAACATCTGTAAAGAGCTCATAAAACTCAACAAAATAAAATAAATAATTCAATAATAAAAAATTGGAGAAGATCTCAACATATACTTTTCCAAAGAAGGCATATACATAGCCAACAGGCACATTCAAAAAATGATCATCACTTGTTATCAGGGAAATGTCAATCAAAATCACATCAGATAATCACTCTTATAAGCATGAAAATAGCCCATGGCAAAAAGACCAGAAACAACAAGTATTGGTGAGGACGTGGAGAAAAACAGAACTTACGAACACTGTTGGTAGGAATGTAGTCTAGTTCAGTCTCTGTGGAAAATAGTTCAGAAATTTTTCAAAACACCAAATATAGATTTACCATTGGTTTAGTAATCCCACTTCTAGGCATCTATCCAAAGCATATAAAAACACTAATTCGAAGGGATATATGCATTCCTATGTTTATTGCAGCACTATTTACAATAGCCGAGCTATGGAAACAGTGAAAGTGTTCAATGACAGATAAGGCGATGAAGCAGATGTGGCTTATGTAAACAAAGAAATACTATTCGTGTATAAAACAAAAGGAAATTTGCCATTTGCAACAATATGGATGCAACTTGAAGTGATTATGCTATGTGAAGAAAGTGAGAAGGAGAAAAATCAGATGATTTCACTCAGTTGAATATAGAAAAAAGCAAAGCGACACACGCAAAAATAGACTCTAAAACATGTATAGTATTATAAACTGCTACTTCAACAAACATAGTTAAAAAGTAAACATAAAGAGAGATACTTAAACATATTGGTGTGTTGCATTTTTCAAATATCTCTTGTTCCTATAAGGACGCAGTAGATAAATGCTATGGAATTTTGCTATTATGTTTTCCACACAGAACTTTAAGAGAAAACTAACCAAGCAGAAGGAAAATTAGTTATATTTGGAGATGATTTCTGCATAAAACACATTTGCAGTGTCTGGACAGGTTGGTTGGTTTGTTTCAATTAGGCACACTTTTTTTTTTTTTTAACAGACACTCAAAGCAAAGGGTCTGGAGTTAAGTCACCTGAGTTTGAATCTTAGCTCCAATGATTATTAGGTTAGTGAATTTGTGCCAATCTTTACAATAGGCACAGCAATATTCCTTTAACAGGACCATGAGGTTTCAAGAGATAATCTATAAACTATATTTCTCTTGCATTTCTGAATCTGTTTTATCTTATTTTACATATAAGGATTTTTAAAAAAAATTATTACTACTATAATCTCAATTACAGCTCTTGGTAATATTATTAAAACTTGCTTTCTAAAGATTTTTGCTATGGCCCTCATTTTCCTTTCTAGACTAAGATATATTAAATCTGTACTCTTTAGTATATAATTAAGAAATCAGAATTTCTCAATCATTGTTCCACATTACTTTATCTATTTTATGAATTACTGTCAAAATATATTTTCTTAATTGCAATTTAAGATTGAGTCAACATTTTTGGCTTAAAATATTTCACTGAGTCTATGTTGCTTACTGAATTAAATAAAACTCATTTCTGCAGCATGAACCAGAAATATCTTTATACCATGATCTACTTTTAATATACTTAAATGTACCTACCCTAAAAATTAGACAACTTCTATCCCTTAACAAATCCAGTGCTTTCTTGCTGTGAAACTTTATTAATGCTAATCCTTCCACTGCAACATCCTAACATCAGACCCATCTCCTAACTCAGCATTGGCAAGTACTACCAAGATCACACTGATATCATGTTTATTTGTAAATATCATAATTCCTTTCTTCGGTCTTTCAACAAACTATAAAATTCCTAGCCCTGTTAATTTCCATAGCATGTATCACTCAAAATCACTTATCTGATTCCCACTTGACTTGGTAATTTGACTGTGATAATTCTTTATTCTTCCTTACTCTTACTGTTTACATACTATGTGTCAGTCACTATGGATACAAAGAATAATTAGGCATGGCCTTTACCCTCAAAGGCTTGTAGTCACTAGACTTAAAGCAAATGACAATAGAAGTAACATATTTCCAGATGATTTAAATGCCAGTCATCAGATCTCACGTTTCCTAAGTGACTGTAAATTAACTCTGTGTCTGGTCATGTCTTGTAATCTGGAGAGATCAGGAGTTATCCACACTCTGATGACTCCATAGCTTATATTTCCAATATAGACCTCTATTCTGACCTCCAAACACATAAATCCAATGATCACAAAAGTATCTCCACTGGGAGGTTTGAAAATTCCTTCAAATTCAGCAAGTGTTCACATGGAATCTCTTATATTCCCCACACCTGGTCTGTCCTTTCCCAGTTTTCCCTGCATTTATGTGACTGATTTATCAATCACCTTATCATATTAGTTAGAAATGAGGAGACATCCTTGACATTATCTTCCTCATTACTTCTCTGTGTCCAAATCTACAACAAAGACTTAATACTTCTGTGATTGCTTCTAGATACATCTTTGCTTTTCGCTTCTAATACTAATCTGAGGTACAATGTAGTTTACTTAGAATCTTCTTTCTGGTTGCAGGTACCTACCCAATATTGTTGAATATTTTTTTTCATGTTGGTATTGCCTAGTTGTTTTGGATGCTGATAATGTGTTAAAAACTACATTTCTTAACCTGTTTACTAGAGAGGAAGTGGAGGGTCATTCATATGGGAAATCCAATCAAGGAGACATCAATGGAATTGGCTTTGCAGTTTTCTGGGAAAGTCCCTAAAGGGACAACTCATTCGTTTCTTATTTTCCTGTCTTATTGTATCTAGAGCAGCATCTAGTAATGCAGAGGATGAGGAGATCATACGTGATCACTGACCATCCAAGGCCAAGACAACTGGCTGAACAATGCAACTATTGCTCCTCCTGATGTCTCCAAAGTGAGAACACACTTCTTTGTTTCAGTGGCTGTAGTCAGTGGCTGTAGTTAAAATCTGTTCCTCACCGCCAACATATTACTAACCACATAGTCTTGCAGAATCCATTCTTGCCCTGCTCCAAGTTGCTTCCACTTTGTCATAGAGTGGTCTTTTCAAACTGTAATTTCCCTGATGGCATTTTCTTTATTACAACTTTCAATGATTTTCCATTGTTTTAGGATAAAAACCAACTTTATTATTATTATTATTAAATAATATTAAGTAATTCTTTATCCTTAAATATTACAATGCTGTGGATCTTAACATACCTAAGACAGTCAAATGTTGATAGTGTTTTATATATATATAAACAATAATTCATTCCTTTAATTGCAGTACCAGGAGTGTTTGCATCAGGTACCACCAGAGTAAGATACCAGCCATTACACAGTAGCCCACAGCACATCCCATTGTGCTCTCCTCCATCTTTGTTCCTACCCTCTCCAACCTCTCCCCACTTCAGATGCTTCAGTTCTGTAGTCAGTTTTTAAGAGTCAGCTTTCAAGGTTGTCTTTCTCTGGTTCTTGAAAACCAAATTCATACTGTGGTCAACAAAGTTCTTCAAAGTCTGGAACATATTAAGCCCCTAACTTGATTTTAGGTGATTTTCTCCCTTGTTTGCAGAATGTTAGCCACACTGGCCCCTGCACTAACTCACCATGGTACTTCCCACCATGTGGACAGAATTAAGTTGAAAATAGCTCTACAACTTAGGACATTAATGTCTGTGGGTAGCCCTGATCTAAATGGAGTTTTTTGGGTTTTACTGGAGTTAGCATTCAGCAGATGCTAAAATGCTGAAACTCCACATCTTTCTGCTGAGCCAGTTTTCAAACCAGTTTTAAGAAAATTTTACCCTTATAAGTCCTTCAACTGGTACTGCTGTTCCTCATACACAACTCTAATATGTTATTTTTACCATCAAGAAATGTACTGGGCTATTATCCTGCTCTTGAATTTTGGATAGTAGAGAAGTGTGTCTTCTTTCTTTCTTGACTGGACAGGTGGACCAGGTTCCTGTGTTTTCCAGTCTGTATGATTACAGCAGACTCTTTAATTCACCCTTTGCTCTGTTACTGGGGGGACTATGGGGAAATGAAATGTGGCTGCAACACAATCTTGTTTAGGCTTCTTCCCCTGCCTTAGTAATGAGGTCCAAATCCTCTAAAATTCCCAAAGGTCTTCATAGGTTGGTGTCCACCCATGCATATTTCTTGTCTTGTCTCTTGCTACTCTTCTTCTCATACTCTGTCTATGAGAATATAACTGCCAAATCAAGTGCTGTCACTATAGGGAAGGTTCTGCACCCCTTCACTCAACTCTGTAGACCACCATCCCTTTTACAGCTCAAATTTCCCTTGAAATAGTATCTGAAGCATACCACCACAGTGAATGTAATTTTAGCTGTATAGTACTCATCACACTCAAAAGTAACTATTTGTTCAGGTTGCATAGTCCCGTAGAGGTAAAAACTTGAGAGTGGGACTTTCTTAAAGATATATTCAGTCATTGAGATGACTGTGAGAAACACTGTGTGAAGTACTATATATCGCACAGCAGATATTCAATAATTATTTGTTATATGATGACCAGCAGTGTGTCTGGTACATAATGTATATTTAGTGACAATTATTTAATATGTGAATAATGAATGTGCAAGATCCACATTCACTCTATCTCTTGTTATCGCTTATACTGTGTGAAATAATATTCAGGAATTTATTATTCTGCTCTCTTTACAGACATACTTTGTTCTGTCTTTTGTCTCTAAATACTCTGAAATACATCTTCCAATACTACTGTTCACTCTATGGAACACTCTCACAGCACTAGCTTTAAGTTTCCCAGTTTGTTTAGATATTTTTCTGCCTCCCTTTAAAAAACACCCATTAATACAGCTGACAAGACTCTAATTCTGTTCATCCTAATCTAAACACGAAGTATTATGTGTTAGATGCCATGTTATAACAGCACTGGGAATATGGCAATAATTAAGTGGGTACTATTTCCCACATGGCTTAATTAAAGACGAAGCAGACTTTTAAAGTTCCATAAATAATTACAGTTTAATAGGTGCTATGTGAGAGATTACGGGGTGTCCTGAAAACATGCTAGCCTGGATAAACGCTTGCCAAAGCTCTTCTTGTTCCTTATGGGACACATTTCTATGTAGGTTTCACCTAAATCATAGTATAAAAACAAACTCCAAAAAATTACTCATAATTAAAATACTAAGATTATTAAACTCTTTTTCATTTCTCTTCTAAGACAAAATATTTTGACTACAAGGAAAAGATGGGTTTTCTTTTTATAGTATTTGATGGTGCACAGAACATTGGGATAACACATTCAAATATTTAATGTACACAAGAGTAAATAAAACTAAATTGTTTGAAATGACTATTCCAACTGTATCTACAGATTGGATTACTTAAAGTGTATTTGGAATAGCAAGTGGTATCATAAATATTCTGCTTTCCTATTAATTTGCTATTATCGGATGCATTTTTATTTCTTGGAAAATATTACACTTTTCAGTTGGTTTTATGACACTGTCATGGAATAATGTTTTACAAGTGGGAGTTTCCAACTTTTCTGGCAGATAAGAAACAATTTAAATTTAAATATGCTTCAGATAACTGTCAACTCACATAAATTACAAAACAATGATATTTTTACAAGTTTTGTCAAGCGACTCTAAGAATCATACTTATTTATCAAGTTTTTATTTCCACTTACTTCCCAATGGCTATACATTTGTCAGAATGTTCACATACCTAGGACCTTTACGATGAAAGTTTTGCTGACTTCTCCCGCTTCATTGGAGGCAATGCAGGTGTATCTTCCCGAGTCTTCAGGGTCTGCTTCGATGAGCTGAAGGACCATTCCTTGAGTGTTTATTGTCAAATGGGCATCAAGTCCCAGAGGTTGGCCATCTCTAAGCCAGGACATGCTAGGAGTTGGAGTGCCATCTGTAAAGCATGTCATGGAGGTAGAACTGCCCTTGACAATGGTGATCTCCTCTGTCCCCATTGCATTGTCCATATTCGGTGGTACTACATAGAAAACAAAACAAGTAAAAGTTATATTTCTATTATAATTTAAGATAAATTTAAAAAAAATAAATGGCTTTATTATTCTGTAGTGTTTCTACAATATATTAAAGTAGAAAATTTAAAACATCACATTACTAATTAAAGACTAAAAATAGGCAGGCTAATTATTCATCTTCTAAAACATTAGCAATGGAACCCGAGAATTGTTTTCTTATAGAATACACAGAATGTAAATTTTTTAAATTTTGGCTATTTTTTAACTTTTACGGTATGAGTTTTTAATATGTTTAAATGTATATTATCTATAGAAGGGTATTTTCAAAACTTTATATCAACTTCTAGGGTAGGTTTTATGTAATCCAACCTAAGTCATTTGTAGGCTACAGAAACAGTACATAATTGTGTTGAGCTATACTTGGGTACTGAGAAATTCGGACTAGCAAACCTTGATTATTTCAGAAATGGACTGAGTTCTCCATGTATACACAGACATATATACATATGTATATACATATACAAGTATATATACACACATGTATCCATTCATATTTTTTAAAAGATTTGTTTATTTATGCATAGAGAACTGGGGTACAGGCCATAGGTGTAGAGGTGGTGAGAGGATTCACTAGAGACAGAGTGGGGAGTAGAACAGGGAAATTGAGGAAGTACACTGCTGAGGGGAGCAATGGGCAGGCCAGGAGAGGTCTGCTGTGCCATATGGGTCACCTCCGGGGCTTGGGTTCTAACCACACTGAACACTGTGGTCCGCTTGCAGTGCTACAACTCAGCCCATTGCACCCACCTTGATTCATATTTTAAGTCCTTTAAGTAGTACCTAAAAGCAGCCACTAATATTCCTAGAGAGCAATTTTAACTTTCTCTTTGTCTGAAAAGACTGGTCTTGAATCTAGATTGAAATGTTATTTTAAAACTTTCAGATTTGAATTGGTGTAAAATTCTAGATTAGAAAAGCATTTTGATAAACAAACAGTTCGTTCCAATAAATATGGACCCGTTGGGAGAAAATCCTTTCTAATATGTCAATATGTAAACAAAAGTGTGGTGCTTAACTTGTACTTATAGTAAAGCGATAGGGTTATTTCTGTGACATACCCAAGACGTGAAGACTATAATGTTTATTATCTACCCCAGCTCTGTTGGAGGCCACACATGTGTACATGGCAACATCAGACACCTGAGCTCTCACAATCCTGAAAAATAATACAACCCAACATTTCATAATTGGATCTCATTCAACATACACAAATAATTGTGAATTAAATGCAGATTATAGAAGATGACTTACACTGGAAAATTTCCGTTATGTAGCTTAAAACCACCTATCATAAAACATAGGTACCACAAATACAATTATAATACAAAGTGGACTAAACACTGGAAACCACTGAAAATATAATAAAATATGTGCATACTATACATCCACATTTCTTTGACAAATATGTCTCTCTCTCTCTCTCTCTCTCTCTCTCTCTCTCTCGCACACACACACACATTAGCAGAGAATGATGCCAATGTGAAAATCCCATGATTGGAGTAGACCTCTTCCTACCATTTTGAAATATAAGTTCTGCCAACACAGTAGTTTTTGGAAATATGTAAGTGCTGGGTATGTCTATGAAACACCTATTTTGTGCAAATTTACTAAAACATGAGGATTGAAATAGGATAAAAGCATTTTGATTTTATATTTGTTATTCTCTACACAACTATTTAGATAAGGAAAAGTTTATAATCACAGCAATTTTGTCTTCGAGTAAGTCACAAACAATAAAGCAGACCTGATAACTTGCCCCCCTGACAGCAACCGGATGTGGGAGGAGAGAGGCAGAGGAAGTCCATTCTTCAGCCAGTTGATCTGTGGAGGAGGAGTCCCAGCTGCTCGGCATTCAATATTTATTGAAGTATCCAACAATGCCATTAGTTTTTCTGCTTCTTCCTTATTTCCCCTAATTGCAGGTGGAACTGTGTCATGGAGAAAATGAGAGAGAAAAGCAAGTATATCTTACTACTAGAAATCGTTTCTACTTTAATGGCTGGTATGTATTTCTTTGTATCCTGAAAAGAAACAGCAGTAACATTAGATTTTAAAATTAAACGTTTCTGATACCTATAGCTGGACCTTTATTTCTATTGATAGATCTATATGGTGGCAGAGTCACATGAAATTTTATATTTACCATAGACATTCACATTAAAAATTCGGTCTTCCTCTCCGGCAGGATTTGTAGCGACACATGTGTATTTCCCCATGTCAGATGGGAGAGCTCCGTAAATGTTTAATGTGCTGCCATTTACAGTTACCCTATGGGGAAGGTTACAAATTAGAGATTACTTATGTGGTACAGATTATCTGTTCTTTTTTTAAAAATAAAACTGTCATGAAATATGTTTTTATCTTGAATATAATGGTTCAAATCTTTTTTTTTTTTTTTATTGAGTACATTAAGTCAGAGCTAGTGAAAATGATGGAGATTTCAGACAACCCATCGGAAATCCTACAAAATGGGTTTCAAATATCTACCACCCCTGAGGATAAAAAGTTAAAGAGCACTATCAGGTTAGGCACATCTCTGAATTATAGGCAAAGAAATGATTTTCCTTGAGTTAGAATATTTTATTCTTAGTTACCAGTAAGGTTTGAATTAAATAAAAATCACAAAAAAATTCTGGCATAAAATTGAATGTTACAAAGAAGAATTGAAGAAATTAGCAATCAGCTACCAAAGACTCTAGTTGTAAGCAACTTGTAATAGTTTTTTTTTTTAAGATTTATTTTTTTATGCATAGAGAACTGGGGTATAGGTCAGAAGTGCAGGACAGTGAGAGCATTCACCAGTGACAGAGTGGGGAGCAGAACAGGCAGATTGATGAAGTATTACTGCCAAGTGGAATAGCAGGAGAGGCCTGCCACACCATGTGAATCACCTCCCGGGGCCCAGATTGAACTTGCACTAATATGGCTGCAGCTAGCTTGCAGTGCTGCATCCTTCCCCATTGTGCCTCTAGGGATGGCCACAACTTGTAATAATTTTCATGAAAGGGAGCACCTAGGATAATCTGGAAAGTATGTGGAGTACAGAAAAACCAAATTAAGGTTTATGTGGACAAAGAAACTAATCCTTGTAATCTAACTATAAAATAAAAGCATCCATAGGCAAGAGATGATTGGGAAGGGAAAAAACAAAGCAGGAACTGAGCACATGGGACTCTGGTGGTGCACTATAGGTGATTTGTTGGTGGGTGCACTGCAATGGCAACACCTGCTAGAGGTATACTAACATTACCTTGATTAAAATAATTTAAGAAAGATAAACTGATGCCATGCCCAGCAATTAGATGGAGCTGAAAGGTATTAGGCTCAATAAATAGGTCAAAAGGAAAAAGAAAAATATCAGGCTTATAGGAGGAATATAGGGGGACCAAGTAAGGGATCGAGAAAAATAATGATAATAATAAATTAAAAAATAGCAAGCAATTATAAATGAGAGACAGTGTGTAGTATTGTATACAAATGAACAATGATGATATGAAATATAAATAAATAAATTTAAAAGCATAATACAAAAAGTAATTAATAAAAATAAATAACTTTTAATCATGAATGGGTATATTTTGCAAATTTGTTTCTACAAATGACTAAAGGCTCTCTTTTGAATTACAAACTGGCAAATAATAACTACAATTAGGTCATCAAATATATCTAAGTTGAGATTACTGCAATATTTGCTTCAGTCACCAATGGTTACTTACAAAATTTTCTGTGTTTTACAGAGATTAAATTGTAGTCTGATGGCTATTTATATGATAGTAATTTTATTAGAATTTCCTAGTGTCAACAGTCAATAATCTATTTCTATCAAGTCATGTTAATAAATATTATAGTGAATTACAATAACACTACTTAAATCTGTTATATTTTTCTTTTTCAAATATATATTTTTTAATTAATCACCACCACAAGCTTTGAGAGCCAGATTTTAAGATTTATTTATTATGTATACAGAACTGGGGTATGGCCAAAGGTATGGGAGTGGTGAGAGAATTCACCGGAGATAGAAAGGGGAACAGAACAGGCAGATTGACCGAAGTACACTGCTGAGGGGAGCAGCAGGCAAGAGAAGAGAGGTCTGCCATGGCATGTGGGTCACCTCCCTGGCCAGGGATTGAATTTATACTGCAGTTGAATGCAGATAGCATCATAGTGCTATGCTTTAACCTGTTGCACCACCAGAGAGGGCCCCCAAATAAGAATTTTTAAAGTGCATATATTTAATTGTATGAATAAACAAAAGAGCAAGTTGCTATAACCAAAGATTATTTGATTTTGTAAAAATTACTTCATTTGACTGACAAACTGTTCCACTTACAAACTGATACATATATATGTATCTATATATTGATCTATATATAGAGATCTTTCTATATATCTATGCAGATATGTTGATAGATAGATCTATACCAAGTGAACTATATATAGTGCATCTAGAACTAACAATTAATAGGAAGGATATAATAAGTTATAAACTTAATGTAAAAAGACTGATACTCTTAGGCACAAATATATTTTAGATTAGATGTTTAGGTCCCACTATCTAGTAGTTAGTTTGGAATGTGGTTGATACCAGCTCTTTTAATAAGAACTATTAAGTATTATAATACTTAAGAAATACCTACACCAAAGAAATAAAAATTAAAGTGTATTTCTAAAATATTACCTGGCAATTTGTAAGGGGACAAATAACTAAATTCTAATGTACAATGACTTAAAATAAAACATTTTCATTTCTTTAAATTAGGTTGTTGAACTTATAAACTTAGAGACATTCTACAGGGGCTGAGACAGGAATAGGGTAAAACAGGGGTGGGAAGAGCACATGGGACTACAGTGATGACACATGGGTGACTTGGTGGGAAGTCCAGATGGATTACACCAAGATGAAAAAGCATACATTATAAATAAAAATGGGGAATGATGTAAAAACAAAAAATAGAGAGACAGACATGATAAAATGGCCTCAGGGGTAAATACATAAATTATGTTGTTGAAAATATTTATATTAAAATTAACTAGAAAATTCACTCCAAACTTTGAAATTTAAAATATCATTCAAATGATAACATTTGAAATATACGTAGTTAATCCCTATCTATGCATGTAAGATTCCTTAAATAATTCTTAGTACTTTGATATGTGTATAAAGTGAAGTAATTTAGCAGAGGATTCCATATTGCCCTTCTAAATGCATTTGTTGTTGGAAGCAGCAAAGTCTCTTATCTTGCTATTATTTCAACACTGTGGATTTGTGGCATTGGGTGTGAATTGAAGGCTGGATTTGGACAAACTACTAAAAGGAATGACAGTTATGATGGTATTGTGTTTATTTCTCAATATGAGTCAAACATTATGGCACATTTGGTGATTTGCTGGCTTCAAGATATAAAATCATACCTAAAATTACTGACAATTGTTTTTGTGTTACATGATATTGGTTGGCAGGATAGAAGACATGAACTTTGTTGTAAACATTCTGAGATTTGATGAATAAAATCAATAGTAATCAACATTTAAGCAATGAATGGAATGTCTGAGATTTTATAACAGGGAGTTGATATGTAAGAAAGACACATGCACGTGTATGCACACACGTGATTCCCCTAGGAGAATTGGTGTCCAACTGTCCAAAATCTTATGTGTTTTCTTTCTGAATAGAATGACAGCCAAGTCCCATTGAGACTGAATTGGTATTATTATTCCTATGAAATTGGATGCATAAAGCATTGCAGATGACCTTATAATTAAGAATGCAAAGACTCTTTAAACATACCGGATTCTTTCTGCTTCACTGTTAGTTATGGGCTTTCCATCTCTAAGCCATTGGATCTGTGGGGGAGGAATGCCATTTGCATTGCAGACCAGCTCAACATTTTCCCCTAGCAGGACACTGACTTCACTTGGAATTTCAGCACCAGCAACATTTGGAGGAACTTTGGGAAAATAAAACTTTCATCAACATGAGAAAATAGATATAAATTCTAGTGATACCACAGATTCAAGGAACAGCATGCCATTTTTTTTATTCCATAGTCTTCCTAGATTGTTACCTTCATGAATTACTTTTAAGTGGCGACTAGATCACTTTTAAGTGGCGACTTCAATATTCCTGCTACATTTGTAAGTTGAATAATTGTTTAGTCATGGGGTTGCTGACAGATCTATTTTGTGGACACCCTGCCTGGCTAAAAGGAATTACTCTTAAATTCATAATAGACAGCTTAGAAGTAGCATGGTTGACAGGAATGTATTTTTTATAACATTTTGGCATAAAGGTCATATCTTAGTTGGAAAATATCTTAGTTGGTTATTTCTTAGTTAAGAAAATATCTTAGTTGGTTATTTCTTTCGCCATAATGAAAATTAAATATTACTTATTCTGAGAGGCTTATGATGTTTTGAAATCCAATAATTTTATTCTCTTTTTCTAGCTGCCATTGATTTGCATTTTAATGATCTGATTTTGAAAAAGAGTGGAATAAAAATACTGACAAACATTATCAGACAGAAACATATTTGAGTTCCATTGTCATGTAATTACGGTGGTGTGCTGGTGGTCGCTCACACCACTTGTGCAGGCTGATTTTGCACATCTTCTAACTCATGGACAGTGACATCACTCTGGTAGCTTGGAATGGGCCATAATGGGAATGTTTACAAAATTGAAACTGATAAAATGGAAACTGATAAAATGGTTGGCTGCCAATCAGGTCCTTTTTATCTGGAGAGTCAACTGTTAAATATTTATCAGTACAATACTGCATTATCTGTCCAAATCTCATTTTAGTCACCAAGAAAATAATTATTATACCAAATTTGAAGAATATGGACTAGTAAAAAAGATTGAATCAATAAAAATGTTAAGAGACTTCCTATTAACAAGTATCTAATATATTAAAGCAATATACTAGATTCCATATGTATAGACATTATTACTAGTCTTAAAACATAACATTTTTAAAAGTCTGGTAAAATATTTTGTCATACCACATATCTCAGAATACAAGTTCTCCCTGCAGTAATACTATGCAAGACCACAGTAGGTGTTAAAAGTCTATTCCTATTTTATGAATTTTATAGCATAAAATTCAAGATTACTTGAAATCTACCTAACCCTTTACTTGTAGTTAGAACATAATACAACCTCTTCATGAATTAAGTTTTACATATCTATAGAAAAAGAACAGATCCACAGGTTTAGCATTTAAATTAATAATACCAGTTACAAACAAAGTGTATAATTTAATACAATGTATACTACAGAAGATAATTTCAGTAAACATGAAAAACAGAGATTATCAAATTTCTACACACTGGTATCCATTTCTCTGAAAATAAAATCTATTGGTAAATATAAGAGAGATAATTGATAGTTTTTTTGTCTGACCTGAAGATATATAAGTCAGTTATAAATAATCTCTTTAGAGGTAGACTAATTTTTACCATAAATAGGATATAAGAAATAAGTTGAAGATACTTCACATACCTTGAATTGAAAGGATGTAGTTTTTCTGTGCTTTTCCCTCCATATTTGATGCAATGCATGTGTAGTTTCCACTGTCTGAAGGCTGAGACCGGGCAATTTGTAGTTTGCTGCCTCCAGACAGAATATGAACCTCTAGTGAGTCAGAATTTTCTAGCAGTAGAAACAAAACAAACAAAACATTCAAAAACTTATTTTTAACACCCCTACAATTTGCAATAAAAAATGTTTTACTTCATTTGTTAAAGAACATTTCTTAAAAGTTCTTTTGTACTTTCATTTTTAAAAAAAGATTTATTTATTTATGCATACATGAGCTGGGGTACAGGCCAGAGGTGCAGGAATCAGGGGAGAGGATTCACCAGTGACAGAGGATGAGTGCAGAACAGGTGGATCCACTAAAATACATTGCTGAGGGGAGCAGCAGGTGGTTCAGGAGAGGTCTGCTGCACCATGTGGGTCACCTCTGGGGCAGGGATCAAACTAGCACTGAAGCAGCTGCCAACAACCTAATAGTGCTAAGACTTAACCTCCTGTGCAACAAGAGAGGCCCCTGTACTTTCATTTTCAATGAGTGTTTTTGAAAAAGAAAAATGAACAATCTTTTTATGAGTGATCATTGTATGAGTCTACTCTTAAGTTCTTCTTTCAGTATATTTTTAAAAGATTTATTTATTTATGCATACAGAGCTGGGATATAGGCCAGAGGTGCAGGGCTGTGAGAGGATTTACCAGAGACAGAGTGGAGAGTGGAACAGGCCGACTGAGGAAGTACACTGCTGAGGGGAGCAGCGGGCGGGTCAGGAGAGGTCTGTTGCACCATATGCATCACTTCCAGGGCAGGGATCGAACTCATGCTAAAGTGGCTTTAGCTTCTTAGTGCTGTGCTTTAACCTGCTGCAATACTAGGGAGGGCCCATACTGTTATTTTTTAAAGGCGTACTTATTTATGCATACAGAACTAGGGTATAGGCCATTGTATAGGCAGGGATGGTGAGAGGATTCACCATTACATCACCACTAGGGAGGGTCCATACTAAGTTATTTTTAAACTAAGCACAGGTATGAGTATAATACTAAAAATGTGCAGTTTACAACCTAGTGACTTGAGCAAAAGAAATTCACAAAATACACAGTGATCCTACCTATGGGCTTGTGGTTCTTGAGCCATGCTATTGTGGGAGGTGGGATCCCAGTAGCATCACAAGTCAGGATCACAGGATTGCTGATGGTCTCAACAACCACTTCTTTGTCAGGCCCTTCAATGCTAGGTGGCACTGGAAGAAGAAGAAAATCATGTGTCTTCATTAAGCTAATACAGGACACTTTCATTTGCATATCTAGGGGAAAAAGAGTTATATTAGAGGCAGATGCTCACCATATACATTGAGGTGGAAATTTTTATCATCCCGTCCTGCTACATTTATAGCTCTACATACATACTGGCCTGTGTCAGATACCTAAAAGAAAAAGATACTATTGTATGTGCTCCATTAAGTTATAGATGACCAATCACACTGTCTGAGTGTTGATTAAATCACCAGTCATCTTTATGCTCAAACACCCAAGATGCACTGTCTCTACAATCCTGCTTTATTTTTTTTCAAAGAAAATAAGTTCAGTGTCATTGATCATGTTATTTTTACAAGAAAATCATTTTTCACTATAGTAAAGGGAATATGCAACTTCTAATTCTCTCTCCCATAATCACACCAAGGCATCATGACACAGAAACAAGAACAAAAGATGCACCTCGGCTTTCTTGATGTGTAGCATTTGTCCATCTGCTAAAATCTCCAAGTGAGTAGACTCTGTAATCATCCGTCCGTTCTTGTACCAGCTGATGACTGGAGGAGGGACAGCATTTGACTCACATTCCAATGACACTGAGGTCCCCTCTCTGACACTAACTACAGAAAGAGATTCACTGCCATGATCTTTAATGCTTGGGGGCACTGAGGAAAGGAAACAAGAACAGAAGGATGTTTTTTCATTAAGGTGTTCAGGTAGAAAATATCTGCCACCAGATTAAAATTTTACATATTGTATGAGGTCAGTAAAAAACAGACCATAAACAGTCAGGGAAACTTTTTTCTTGCTTTCACCAGCCTGATTGGTAGCTATGCAAGTGTATTCACCGCCATCAGACACCTTGGCCCGAATTATTTGTAGAGTCCGACCACCTGTAGACGGATACAACACAGACTGATAACTAACAGTGTTTTAACAAGAAAATAAATGTCAAAATGTGTCCCTTCCCTGAGAGTAGATTATATAGATGTGGTTCATATTTAAAAAAAAAAAAAGAACAGAATCAGTTTCCTTTATTATGACTCTACTGCCTTATAAAGTAAAATCTGTAATGTTTCTTTTTCAGTAACCAAACATGTAGAACTGTTTGATGTAAATTCTAATGAGCAAACAGCATTTATATTATAATAAAATATGTTGGTAAGTATTTTTGGATTCAAATCCTCCACACTACAGAAGTGACTGTTGGTGTATCTATCTGTCATTCGCAAAAATCTAATTTTGGATTCATTTTAAAAAATCTGTGAATTTATGCAATGAAAACACTAATTATGAGTGTATCAAACCCTGGAACTACAGAACAGTAGTGTTGTGAAATTGTAGTGTTGCAAAATTTCACAATTTCTTGAGGTAGACCTCATAACTGTATATCCTCTCTAAATTAATCAAATTCTATATACCTTACTACTAGTTCTAAATGAATAAAGAGACACTTAATATGAAAGAATGAATTTTAGAAGACAAAAGCTTGGAAATAGGTTAAACTGAAATGTCATTTGCATGAAAAATAGACGAAAGCAAGGTTGTTTCACCCACTTTAAAAGTAATAGGTTCCTGGCCCTCCCTGGTGGCGCAGCACTGAGAAGCTAAAGCCACTTGCATTAAGAAGCTTAAGCCACTTCAGCATGAGTTTGATTCCTGCCTGCCCGGGCGGTGACCACATGGTGCGGCAGACCTCTCCTGACCCGCCCACTGCTGCTCCCCTCAGCAGTGTACTTTGTCGATCTGCCTGTTCTGCTCCCCACTCTGTCTCTGGTGAATCCTCTCACCCTCCGCATCTCTGGCCTGTACCCCAGTTCTGTACGAATAAATAAATAAATCTTAAAAAAAAAAAAAAGTAATAGGTTCCTTACCAGGCACAATGAGAGCATGTGTGTTCGGCTTGATAGGCTGTCCATTCTTGAGCCAGTTCAGATCAGGAGGTGGAAAACCAGATACCTCACAAGTCAAAGAGATGAAGTTGTTCACCACAACAGTGAGATTTTCAGGGTTAGGGCCAATAACACTTGGAGGAACTAAAATAACAAACATAAAATGTGAAATCTGATATCATCAATAATCCAATATAAAATAGGAGCCCAACCAAAGGACTGTTAATGACTGGCTAACAATACTGTTAACTATCTAACTTTCTTCTTAGAATTCTCTAATGTTTTCATAAGATCCATGGTCATCATATTTGTTTATCCCAACTGGAATAAAATGCCAGACTTTTTTAAAAAGAGAATGATTCTAAATTTTATTTGTAAAACATTTCTGGCAACTCCTAAGATGACTTCATCAATGTATGGAGAGAGACCCTAATGTGCTTTCTATTAGACACGTTTTGAATACCCTCATTTCTAATATAGTATGTTTTATTTAAAGTTTTTATTTTCCTATTTATAACAATACGAGGACAGAAATTTATTATTAGGATATCTGCCTATAAATAAATTATACAGGTTACTTTGACAATGTAGGTCAAAGACACTTAAGATACATAGGAAATTTAAGAAGTAAATAATCTATGGTTTATTATTCAGTCAATAAAGAATGCCCAATGCAAAAGTGGCACAAAGAAAAAGTGGAGTAGTAAACAGTGATGTTAGTAATACAATACCAGTTATGCATGTAAAAACATACACATTTATAACAATAGATGTTTTATAGGAAAACGTGCATGGAAGAAATAGCATCACAAACATTGAAATTATTTTCTATGAATGGAGGAGGGAAATAAGAAGAAATAATACAAATGAAGTATATATGTATACAAATTAAGGTATATGTGAATGAATGAATAGATGAATAAAGATGGGTTTTACTCTGGCCAATGAAAATAGAGAGATATAAACTAAGGAAACCAATGTAACACACAGCTATATTAAGACCTAAAATAACATCAAAATAATCAAAAAGGCAAAAATGCTTTTTTCTTATTTAATTTTCATCTACTAGAAAATTTTAATATTTATTCATCAATGAAACATTTATTGAATACTTACTGTATACAATATGAAAAATGCATAACAAGCACAGAATTAACAATTTGGTGGTAATGACAGATATTAAACTAAAAATGCCAGCCAACATGCTTTGGAGTAGTTATACTTGTAGCCAGGAAAGGTACTATACATTTACATGTTCTATCTCATTGAATCCTCTTACAATCTTATGTGTTAGCTATAGTTACTTAATTTTTAAAAATGGAAGTAACACTGTGTTATAATGTATGTTTCCGTTGTTCATCATGGAAAATCAAATGTATATGCAACAGTGGCCTTTTGTAGCATATTCTTATTTGTCTAGTATAGGTGAGGAAGCTGAGACACAGAAAGGTTAGTCTTGCCTATGAGGTCACAGTAAGTTACTGGAAGAAACTAGAAGAACACCATCTGTCTGGAGCACCTTTCTTCCTAGGCATTGTTCTATAAGAGCTAGCAATTATAAATGTAAAGTGTATCCATCAGAAAACTAATCTAGTGTGAGAAAGAAGAAGCGGAATTGGCATTTAGGAAAACCCTTGAAATATCACAGGGAGAATGAAAATGGCTGGACCTTCCAGGAAAAAAGGCACAGCATGCAGAGGCCCAAACGGGCAAAGAACATGGGACAAAAGGGCTGGCATTATCAGAGTTTGAAGAGCAAGGATGGGGTGGAGGAAGTGGGTACTGGATTAAAAGACGAGGCAAGGTGGCCCTCCCTGGTGGCGCAGCACTGAGAAGCTAAAGCCACTTCCGCATGAGTTCGATCCCCGCCCGCCCCGGAAGTGACCACATGGCATGGCAGACCTCTCCTGACCCGCCCTCTGCTCCCCTCAGCAGTGTACTTTCGTCGATCTGCCTGTTCTGCTCCCCACTCTGTCTCTGGTGAAGCCTCTCGCCGCCCCTGAGGCTCTGGCCTGTACCCCAGTTCTGTATGTACAAATAAATAAATCTTTAAAAAAAAAAAAAAAAGAGGCAAGGATAAGAGCATGGGTTTTTGGACATCATTAAGGATGTTAAATTATAGCCCAAAGAATGGAAAGCTGAAGAGTACTTTAATCAAATATTGATTTTAAAGACTTCAGTCTGGTCACAATGAAGAAAAAAAATTAGATGGCAACAAGGACTCAGAAGACCAGTGAGATGACTGCTGTAGTATAGGCAAAGGATTATGGTAGTTCTCTCTTGAATGTTATCAAAAAAGCTTCAGAAAAGTGAGGAAATGTCAGTATATTCTGAAGATATAATAGTTAGAATTTCATGTTTTGGAGATGAGGTTTAAGGAGGAGTGAGGAATGGAGGAAAACGAGTAACCATTAGTCCGACTTCATAGATAAGGTGATCATAGTTCTTACTGAGACAAATATGACTACAGGGAAAATGCATTTTGGGGAAAAGATAATGAACTTAGTTATATACACATTGCCTTAGGGTAGGGTCTCTGTTAGATACTGTGTAAATAAGTAGAAGTTATTTTGACCGGAAGGTCCTCACATTTTTAGTGGGTTTTGGCTAGAAATAAAAATTTGGAATATATTTGTACATAGATTAATATCTGAAATTTTGGAATACATGATATCACACAGGAAGAGAATAAAGTTTAGAGCACAGAAAACTAAAGAATAATAGTCATAGGTAGAGAAGGAGGGAGTAGCCAAAACCCAGCTACAGCATGGAAGGCAAGCTGTAAATAAGAAGCATGGTGTCACAAAAGCAAAAGAAAGAATTTTTTGAAAGGATAGGAGTCACCGATCCAAATACAAGCTAGGCCTGACACTGAACTCTGCAGGGAATGGGGAGGAAGAGGGATCAAAGCAAGGGAGGAAAGAGCACAAGGGAAAACTGTGATGGTGCACTTGTGAATTGGTGGAGGAAATTCTATGGGGGCTATGCCTGAGAAAAGAAAGCAAGCATTGTTTAAAAAAATGAAAAAAAAAAGTAAAATATATGCAATTAAAAATAATAATATAAAAAGAAAAGTAATATATGTAATATACTATGGAATCAAAATTATATTTTATCTGAAGTATAAATTCACTTTTTTGGTAATTTCATCATAATATTGTCTAATTAATAAAAATGTAAAATAAAAAAATTAAAAATATAGTGGTCAAGAATGTTAAGTACTTAGAATTATGAAAAAACCTGGAAAGTGCCTGTTGTACTTAGTAAGGAGGGCATTTTATGAGCTCAGTAAGCAATTTCAGTGAAGCCATGAAGATGAAAGTAGATGTGATGGAGTTGAGGAAATGGAGACATTAAATATGGGTAGCTATTAGAGACCCTTTGAAAGTTAGGAATGTAGCTGAAGAGAAAGATTTTTTTTTTTTAAACAATAGGAAGGATAAAATTAAATCTACTACTGGGAAGAAGCCAGGAAAGAGTGATAATTCCCGTATTTGATAGCAGAGAGAGGAGGTGAGATTTTTGTAAAAGCAGTAAAGTGGGAACTAGAATTGTTAGTTTTGGTCTTTGGAAGGCAGAGGAAATGCCTGATGGGATCAGTGTCCTTATAAGAAGGGTCACTGGAGAACTTGCAGTCTTTCTGTCCAGGCCTGCCTGTTTATCAGAAAGGACTTGTGAGGACTAAGTGCCCATTTCCAAGTCAGGAAGAGCCTTCACCAGCACTGAACTTGACAGAAGTTTCTCACCTCAGGATGGTGAGCAAAATGAATTCTGTTGTTGTTTAAGCCATGCAGTTTTTGGTATTCTGTTAAGGCCATTCTAGCAGACTAAGACACAGACTATTGAATCTATAACAATGCCAGCAGTCCTAACTCCAAGAGTTCCTCTATCCATAGCTATGCTGGTGAGTGGACATTAAGTGAGAGGTTATATAAAAAAGCAACTAAGTATAAAACTAGAACCAGAGTCCTTGAGTTGAAATCTCAGTTCTGTATCTGCAAGCCCTGTAACAGGACATGTTATCTAATCTCACTAAGCATCCGCTTTTGCATATATAAAGGAGATATTTAAAATGGTACCAACCACCTGGGGTTACTGAGATCATTAAGTGAAGGAGCAGGTAAAACATTTGGAAGAGCACCTGGTGGGATCAAAAGATACAGAATATCATGTTGTCACAAGCACACATGACCTTTTACCAGCAGGAGAAATGAGAAGACATGGGTTCAGAGAAAAAAGTAAAAGTTTCGTGAAAGATATGAAGGAAAGTAAAGACACAGAGGCTTGAACAATACTGAGAGGCCAGTAGACAGAAGGTTACAGTCCCCCCAAAAGCAAGCGGGGCTGTAGTGGGAGCAACAAAATAAATGACTTTAAGCTAAGATGTTATAATTGAAAAACCCAGAATGGGTTTTCCAATATGTATGCATGTGTGCGCATGTATGCATTGAAGTAACATTGGTTGAAATCATCATATATGTAGAAATAAAGGGTGAAGAATGAAGTTTACAATGTTTAAATATGAATTCCTGATAGCAAACATGTTATTAACAAATAATTGTTAATCCAGTCTCTACGGAAAACAGAGGTGGCTGCTGCCTCTCAAGTCACATGAGTTCCTACTTCATGTATTTTTACTGTGGATTGAGAAGAGGCAACAGGCAGGAAGGCAATAAAATAAAGCATACCAAACATTCTTTTAGCAATAACCACAAAGAGAGACCCCATTTCTGGTTTAGAAAAACCAAGTTCAGAAATGGTCATTTGTCTACGATATTTATCAAGCACTTATGGGAAGAGGTGAAGATACAGTATATAAAGAAAATATAGCATAACTAGTGGCTATAATTAAAGTATTTATGAGATGCTTTTGATTACAAAGGAGAGGAAAAATGAATTCTGCCAGAAATGATAATGACCATTTATATTTTCAAAGCTTATTATACTAAACTTCACAGATTAGAATATGTACTTTCACAATGATTATATTTAATTCATTTTGTCCTGGGAGTTCATGACACATTTGCCTTGTTCAGATTTACTCTAGAAAAATTTTTTGATGATATTTATTAAGGACTCACTGTATTACTCTGCTTAGCACAGGGAATACAAAGATGTGTCTCCAATATCTATTACACAAATCGCAAACATAGGTTGGTTTCAATATTCTGTCCTAACTGCTCCAAAAAGGAAAAATCCATAATACAAATTGAAAGTCATTGCAAGAAAGAAAGTTTTTGTGAAATTTTAAATTTTAGCTATTTTTAAAATAAACTAGAAATGCATAGGTATATCTTTTTACGGTCACTATTTCCAGTTTAAAATTCTGGAAGCAGCTGTGTATCACAAAGATAGAAGTATTCTTTTGTGGTGGACAACCAACTACTTTTTGAACAACAACAACAAAAATACAGTGTTATGGAGCATCTAATGCACATTGAGAAAATCAAATTTTTTTGACTGAATTAGGTACTCTGATAGTTTTTAGGAATTATTTAATACCAAAGTGTCTTTTGGTATTAGAGCCTAACAGGAATTCTACACGTGAGACAAAACTGGTTCCCATCAGAACTAGTAGATACATTTTTATGAGAAGAAGACCTATATGCGGTTTTAATTTCATGCAAACTTGTAATCTTTAGGATTCAAATTTTGATTTCTATTTTCAAATATAAAGGAATCACTGCTTTCTCTTGAGGGACTGAATAATATAAAACCAGACTTTCTAGAAGATGTCTACTTCATAAATCCTATTGACTGTAGTGGGAAGAAAGGGGAAGAGACTGAATGAATGTGGCTCTACACATTGCTCAAGTTAAAAAAAAATAAAACACATAATCTAAAACACAGCTTTCCTGCCTTTTCAAGCATACCCTAACAGATGTTTTTGGAACTGAGCTCTTACCATGAACATTGAGGTTAAAATATTTTTTGGCACTTCCTGCTGTGTTCTCAGCAACACACACATATCTGCCAGTGTCTGTTATTTGAGTATTTAGAATCTAGGGGGAATATAAGAAGAAATTCCAGTTGAAATTAACAAAACAACTTGTCACTGTTATCATTATTTTTTAAATAAGCAATGCGTTTGCTCTTTAGTCAACAGCAGGCAGAAAAAGGTATGAACATTAACAGTGTAGATGATGGTTTTGATTAAAGCTAATCAAATGAATATTTATAAAGATTTCCAGTCAGAAAAGGTAATTCCATACAGACCTGTGATAGGATGACTACATAAATGTCCCAAATTGTGCTTTAACTGTCTTATCTACACCCTGTTCAATGTGGCTTTGAAGTTATCTCCATTAAGTAGTGGAATTGCTGTCAACCTGTGATTGACTTTGACCACAGTATGAGAAGTAGCTCTGTATCATCTGAGTCTCGGTCTGCAAGGGCATTGTGTTCTTTTCTTCACTCTTTTGTAACTTTGCCACCCCACAGAAGGTCAATAGTGACCTGCTGTTATGTGTGGTGTCACATAAAGAACAGTTAGCCTGTTAGCAAACTGAGTCCCCAGAATTATAACAGATCAGCCAAAGATCAACAGAGTTATGACTTCATTCCAGACATACAGATACTTGAGTAGGTCTGGACGAGACCAGAAGAATCTCTAGCCAACTTCAAGATTTGTGAGCTAAGTACATACATGCTCATTCTTTTAAGTCTTCATGCGGCAATAGTTAGCTAATATAGCAGTTCTGTTTATTTAATTATGCATAAATTTCATGCATGTATGTATCTTTTCGTTAGACACAAAAACATTTAAACTTTTGATAGAAGTTGATAATCATCAAATAGAAATAGTTATGTTCTGAAGATACTTTAAGAATTCAAGTTTCTTTACAAAGAGTGGGACTGATTTTTTTTCTTTTTTTTTATTACAAAAGTTTATTTTTACATCATTTTGTACATTTTTTTTTTCCATCTCAATTGTAATCCTCGCGGGTTTCCCATCACCAAGTCACCCGTGTGCCATCACCATAATTGATTTGTTTTTTAATAAAGAACTACATGAGGTATTTCCTGTGTTGGATACACAGTGAGTTTTAGACTCTTGGGCCTATAGAAAATTACATATATTCAAGAAATAATTTAAGTTGCACCTTAACAAAAGAGTTTGTCATTTCTACAAGTTCCCAACTTTCTTTTTGGATGCTTGAAAAGAAAAATGCATACCCACTAGCGAACAATTCAAGGTATTTATGTGTTATTCAATATTATAATTGCCATTAATTATCGATATAGGACAAATTTTAATCTATGTGGGACTTTATATCACTAGACTTTTATTATTAGAAATATGCAATGGAAAGGATAATAATAACTTGCTTATGATGTGGCTTTCATTACAAAGGCCATACTGTAGTGCATTTAGGGATATGTGTGTATGTGTTGGATATATGCAGTTTCTAGAAGAGTTTACACAAAACCATTACATGGGGAAAAAACTTTAAACTGGCTATCTTTGCTAGTGGATATAGAATGAAAAAGAACATTTTATCCTTTCATGTAATTGTTACAAATATCAGTTTTTAAAAAATAAAAAATACTTTTAAAAGTCAAAAAGATTATTACCAGAGTTAAATAGCTATGTTAAAGCTATTTTTTTTTGTTCTGATTTTACCTGCAGAATTCTTCCATTGGATAGAAATTTGTGATACTCATCTTCCAGCAAGGGTTGGCCATCTTTTTGCCAGGAGTTCCTTGGTGTGGGGCTGCCACTCGACAAACACTCCATTGTCACACTCCTGCTCACCAGTGCATTCACCTCTTCTGGGAGATCACTGTTTGCTTCCTTGATAACTGGAGGCACTAATAAGTGATTGCAACAAGGAGAGAATGACAGGAAACGGAATTTTCTAAATGATTCTGGTTTTCCAACAACTTCAAGAGTTTGGAATGATAATAGAAGAGGAAAACTTGAAGGAATCATGATCTTCAAGTCACATCTCATACTAATAAAATAGGATGGCAATGAAAATTGGGTAGATTGGGTTCATTTTTTTCTTTTTCTCTCTACTTACCCCCTCCATAGTTTCATTTCTATTTAAACAGTCAGGTATAAAAATCACATATTACCCACAGAATTAAAAAAAATATAGAAATGTTAAATTAGAAAAATTTGTGTTGGTTTCTTTTGTTAATGTAGAAATTAACTTTTAAAGTGAGTAATTTTTCTCCTTAGTTTTGAGTACTTAGTTTATGTTTTACTTTCATAGAAATCTGCCATATATTTAGCAAACAGTAAAGACTATGTTTCATGTACATGCAGTCTTGTGGTATTTGGGTCTCTTGAAAACTACACTGAATATCTGTAAGAGAATAATCAAGGCTACAGGAATATCATAGAGTCTCAGTGTTATACTGAAGAGAGTTGCACAAAGTTTGGTGATTAGCACTATACTTCAGGAAAATATATAACTTGAATTACAGGTTTACAAATAATCCAATTTCAGATTAACTGAGACTGTTACTAACCCCACAACAAAAAACTAGTGAAACTTGGAATATCAAGAGTTGAGGTTATCCTGAACTTCTACTTGGATCTGACCCATAAGGAGGGGCCAGGAGGTTACTCCATGTCACCATGACAGCTCTCTGCGTACTGTGCCCCTAACTCTTCTCTGGACAGATGAACCTCAGAATTGCTCTCAGTGCCTCACAGGAGTATCAACTGTTATGTAGCTGAAGCCTTTTTTTTCCTTGTTTACCTTCCTACACTAAACTCATCTACAACACACTTTTTAACTTCCTTCTAATTTTATATAAAACACCCTCAAGGCATGAACCACTCCCCTTGACAATTTAAATCCTAATAATCCAATTCAATTTCTTTTTGGTTAAACATTATAATTTACTTGGATCAATTCATTTCAATTTATCTGAATCCCAGTTCTCCCAAAATTACATTACTGATAAGGTCTCCTTATCAGACCCTTCATTACCCTATATTCAACTTTTACCCAATTTAGGTAAAAATTAGTGCAGGCAGTCTGGGATACACCTTCACTGTTCTTGATGATATTGACACTGGTCTCAATTATTTTGTCCCTTTTCCTTATAATTATCTTGTGGACTTTAACATTTATTTCAATGACCATCCAACTCTAAGTATAGCTGATGATTAGACAACATGGGTTTGAACCGTGTGGGTCCATTTGTAGGTGTACGTTGGTTGGCCAAACCCTCAAATGGGCAGGCAGGGCAAATTATAGGGCAGATAGGGGACCTGTAAGCTGTAGATTTGGGCATGGGCGGGGGAAGGGATACAGTTGTCCGGGAATCAGTCCTTTGTGGATACCAAGGAAAGACTATAGTTTACATTTTGGGGAAGTCAAAGGTATATAAGGATTTCAACTGAATGATGAGTCAGTTTCCCTAACCCTGCACTGTTCAAGGGCCCACTGGAGTTTCACACCTACTCCAGCTATTGTCTGTCACACCGAGGAGCAAACACTGGCACCTCTTCCCCTCTGCCAGTTTGCAAACTCCCTGAGGAAAGACTGATATGTCTACTATATTCACTGCTATAGATTCTGCCCAGCAATCAACAGATAATTGTCATATAAAGAAATTCTGAGTTCTAGTGTTTTCTCTCTATCACTTTTTCTCGGCTTCATTCATAAGCTGCTCCCTTCACTGAAAACTCTAGCCTTCCACTTCTTCTGTTACATTTGGTATCAGCTTTCCTTGAAGCTCTTTTTCTTCTCACTTTGCCTAAACCTCATAGTGGGTCATTTTGGTGATTCTCTACCATGCCACCCCTCTGGTACTTTGGCTGGGTGCATCTTGATACCTGTGGTGCCAACCCTGCTCCCTGTGGTACTTTTACATGTCTTTTTTTTCTACCTTGTCCTAGGCGGCTATTGATGGCTGCAGAGAGCAGTGACTGAGCCAGATAACTCCAAATTCAATGGCAAACTCTCTCCCACCCTGAAAGTAGTGTTTAGCTTCTGTTTTGCAGGTATTTTCAAAAACTAACCCTGCCATTGTTTCTCTTGCTTACAAAAAGGACTAAATACACTTGATCTGCATTTTCCTTTCAACCATCCTAATGAGTGGTAATCCATTACCAGGAAAGGCTAAAAGAGCCCTTTTTAATCTCTTGAGTACTTTTCCTCTAGTCTGGGATCTTGTTCCATAAGCCCCTGTGCCTTTCTCCCATGCACACACACTCTTGAAACTTTAATCTCTCCCTGAATGTTGGATCATTTCCCTTGGTCCAGAATTAAGGTCAAATCTCTCTTTAATTTTTTTTTCTAAATAAGCTGTTTTTCCTAAAATTCTATTTTCTATCTTCCTTCCTGTGTAAAATGTTTTAGAAGTAGTCTATATTTGTTTCCTTTTATTTCTGATGATTTGCTCAACACTTATTCTCTTGTTCCTTAGAACCACACCCCATTATCTAAAATGATCTTTTGAGTTTCACCCATGACTGCTCAGTTTCAAAGTCAAATGGCCTCTTTTGCAGTTCTTATTTTCTTAAACTAGCTTTAGTATTCAGTACTAAACCCCAACAGGCTTTTTTTTTTTTTGTGCCTTGGAATCTGTGACATGATGGTTAGCTGCTTTTCATTAACTCCTAAATTTTTCCTCCTTTAACTCTCTTTTCCTTTCTCCTATTTGTAAATGATTCCACAATGTGCTAATCATCTCCTATTTATTTTTCTTTCTGTAAGAATCTTAGGTCTTTGAAAATTACCTGTTTGTGGGGAATTCTCAAAGTGATAGCCTGCAGTTGCCTCTCCTGTGGTTTAGGTCTGTCTTTCCAATGGCTCACTCACGTTTTATCTATCTTGGTGCCAATTCAAATTCAGTATGTCCAAAACAAAATTGACTTCCTTTTTGCCAAACTGTGTCATTTTTCTAAATCTTCTCTTTTTATTAATCAACCCATTTTTTTACTCATGTAAGATAAACATCTCAGTGCCATCTTATACTCTAGAGATGAGTGCCGAGTACTTTGTATTAATTAATCACATACTCGATTATATATGTCATATCACCTACTTACTGCTCTATAGTCTCACTAGCTTAGTCTCTTCGAACAGAAGCATCTATTTATCCTTGCTTCTAGTAACATTTCATCTCATTTTCCTTAAAGGTAACATATTTTTCCATTCTTAGTCCATGCAGTTAGATGGAGGTTACTGTGACCTAAGGGTAGTCATATGAACTATTGTCTAGTCTTAAGAGCTACCTTTTAGTCTGTATAACTGATTCAGGGATGAATGTATAACTTGTTCTTGGCTAATTAGAACCACAGAATTCTAATGTTAAGGCTTACATTGTAAACAGTAGGGGAAAAAAGCTTTCATTCAGTTGAGAACCTCAAATATTTTATAGGGACTAAAGGGCCTAATGGCTAATTTGGCAGCCAAGGGGAGCTCCTGAGACTGACAGTGATGCTAATGGAGAAAAATAAAGCCAAAAGAAAGGTAAAGCCCAGTTGACCTCTGTTTTAGCCATACGTCAGCTGTGGCTGCAATGGGCACTACTCTGGCACTCTCCCAGTTTGAAAGTCAATGACTTCTTCTCTTTTTTTGTTTTTTTGTTTTATTTAGCCCAGTTTATTTTTTGATACTTCAGCAGTCCTAGCTAATATACTCTCAATTTATATAACTAACTCCTGGGGAGAACTATTGGTTTCTGATTATCTTTATTGTCTCAAAAGTGTAAAGTGTGACATTTTGCAAGCATTCATTCCTCAAAAAATTGTTCTGAGTCAAAGAATGCATAACCAACAAATGAAAACCAACTTACAGAGCACCCGGACATCATACTGAAGTGAATCTTCTCCAGCCTCATTCACAGCCACACAGGTGTATCGCCCTGCATCTTCGACTTTGGCCCGAGGAATCTGCAGCACTCGCCCTCCTAAAAATACACCAATATGTTTACCTCTGAAAATCTTAGCCTGAATACTGGTTATAAATAGAGGCAGCATTTATGGGAGGGCTATTCCTTCCTTACATTTAATTTCAAGTTTCTTAGCTCATCTAGTGATTTAGTGTTTTAATCCCAGATACCATTTTTATAATAAATGCTGCATTATTAAAAAGGCAACCACATTTAGGACCTCATATTACATTTAATTATCATTTCTATGCAGTGCCTTTTTTTTTAAAGATTTATTTATTTATTCATATAGAACTGGGGTACAGGCTAGAGATGCGGAGGGTGAGAGGATTCACCAGAGACAAAGAGGGGAGCAGAACAGGCAGATCTATGAAGTACACCACTGAGGGGAGTGGTGGGCGGGTCAGGAGAGGTCTGCCTCGCCATGTGGATCTCCTCCGGGGCAGGCGGGGATCAAACTCATGAGAAAGTAGCTTAAACTTCTTAGTGCTGTGCTTTAACCCGCTGCGCCACCAGGGAGGGCCGCAGTGCCTTTTTTTAAAGTTAATTAAGATTAGTGTTAACGTATAGTAGAATGCGTTGACTTTAAGTGTACAATTTGATAATTTTTGACACACCTATTTGAATGTTTGCTAAAAGTACAATTCCACAACAATTCGAATAGTTCCTGTAATATAATGACAATATTTCAAGCTAATAATCTGTATGATTTATGATAGCTTCATTAATAAATGGGGTAACTTTTTCTAATTATATTTTAGATCATCACTAACTATGTACAGCTATAAGCTGATGATTTCTTATACTGTTACAGAAATGTTTGCACAAGGAAGCCAAAGGACTTTCTTGAGTGAATATATGATCTTGTGGTAGATCAGAAAACTAAAGTGTTCTATCCAATGTCAAATTCTTGACCTGTTCTTTCCTAGCTTGAAGCTACATGCACATGAATGACATTCAATAGGCCTGTGTCAGTTCAACGCGATGGCCAGAATGTCCGTAAATTCCACTGATTTAACACATGTGGCAGAAATTCAACTTTCACCTGTTCACACTAGTCTTTACCTGGTAAAATTAGCACTCTATCACTTGAGGTGAGCGGATGGCCATCTTTGTACCATGTCAGGGTAGGTGGGGGAGCAGCATTTGTCTCACAGTAAAGAGAAATGGGGTTGTTGATGATCACATCCTTGGCTTCACCATTCCTGCCAGTATCCAGCATGTTTCCCATTTCCCAGAGTTTCTGAAAACTCGGAGGAACTATGAATGGAAGAAGACAAGAAATTTTGAACACATGTGAATACTAGTATCAAGTTATTAAACAAAGATTTTGACCACTTTTTCACAAGAATGATTTGTAAAGGTCAGATATTAAACAATGGGAAAATATTTTCAAGTACTTGTACACATGCCCACGAGGCCCTGAGCTAAAAATGGTAATAACAGACCAAAGTCGGTGGAATAACAAGAACAAGAACAAGCACAGATGCTGTGCTCCTTTCAGTATGGCTTCCCCTAAAAAAAGGGTGATAGTACTTAGGGGTGTCAGCAATCAGGGAGGCTATGCAATGTGATTATAGCAGGAAAAGCTAATTTTAAGGAACCATTAAGAAACTCTGACTCAGCTGAGAACATTTTCCAAAGATTTATTTTACTATGAAGGTTAATGATCTACTAACAAAAATCACAACATTCTCAAATTTTAGGAAGGGAGAAATATGAACGTTTTAGAAGGTAATGTTAACTGTACATCAAAAGCATTAAAAAAAAAAAAAGTGTTACACTTACGCTACAATTTCCACCATGAGCAACTTACGAAAAATCAATGTGCTAAATTTTTTCTTAAAAGGTATTCATTGACACACATGTAAATAATCAAAACTTGGAAATATGTCAGACATTCAACACAGGAGTTTGGTTAAGTAATAGACAGTCAACTGATAAAACTGGTATAATTATTAAATACCATGTTCACAGTAACAATAGCAAAAATAACAAGATCATTTCTTAAGTATTTTCTAAGAGTTTATCTTATTTGCATTCAACACAATTTTCTCAGGCTTTCATTTTATAAATGAGCAAATTGAACTTAACATATTTAGGCAACCTGTCCAAATCACAAAGTTTGTAGGAGACTAAATCATCATTCAATTTCTGGTCTGGCCACTATAAATTGTATACCACTTTCCTGCCTTTTATGTAAATGCTATTTAAAAATCATGATATAATATTAGTGAAAGCTAATGCCATAGAAATGAGTATTGTGTGATACACTTGTAAATAAGGTATACAAAAAATATCAAAAGGAAGCAAATGAAAAATCATGGTTAAGTAAACTTAAACAATGGGATATTTTCTTTGTTAATTTCTCAAGTTTTCTACAATGAATTTATATTATTGTCAACAGAAAAAAATAAACCAAGCCAAATCTCTTTTCATTGTTTTGACATCACACAATTTAAATTACCAATAAAGGTGTATTAGTATTACCTTGTATATTTACATCAAAGTCCAGCTCATCTTCACCTGCAATATTAGATGCTACACAAGTATATCGCCCAGTGTCTGATATTTGAGCCTCCTTTATTTGAAGGATGTGTCCATTTGCAGCAATATTAACATGATCATCTGATTTAAGAGGCTGTGATTCAATTATAATAAAATTAGCATCATATATTTAAGTAAATGCTCCAAAAGACCATGTAGTTAATACATTCTATTATTCATTAATAAATATAAATAAAATTTTATGTGAAATATTCAGAACAATATAATTAATTTACTTTGATGTAATTATTCATTAAAAATTATAAATCAGAGCTGAGCTCTGTGTTAAGGATTTCTGAGTGGTACACATCTATACATTTTTATGATAAAAATGTTCTTAGGTACTATACCCATGTCAGAGAAAAATTTTAGCTGATCTCACAATACATTAAGAAAGCATATCTTTTATTATGATATACTAATAAGTGGAGAATGCTAACATTTTAAAAATATGAGACTGAGAGTATTGCCACAATATAATTTGATCTAAAATTCCAAATTATTAATTTTATCTATTGTTTGTTCAGAAACATCATTACTTAATAAATAAAAAGTTTGAGCCTAGACATATTCATATTAAGGTCTTATTGGTAAAATTAATAAAATTAATAGGAATCTATCATATTGTAAACCTTTCCATCTATACTCTCCTTGCAGGTTTTAGTACTAGTTTACAGGCATTCCTTTTAATGATTCTCTTTAATGCCATTTCCTCCCATCTTTTCTTGAATTTGCTCCAGTCAGAGTTTCAGCATCACTATAAGACCAAAACAACATAGTTCAGGTCACCAGTGACAATATTGTGAAATTCACCAGCCAATTCTCAACCTTTATTTTACCAGCTGAATGACATGTAACATATTTAGTTTGCTTTTACTTTGGAATACTTGTATATCCCTTAGCTTTTGTGACACTTGACTCTATGCTCTAAAACCGCTAATGTAGAGTTTACCCTAGGGCTTAATTCTTGAACCTGTTCTATCTGAACTCACTCTCCTTATCTCATCCAAAAGTGTGATTCAATCTCTTCCGCTTGCATCCTGCTACCACCTTTCGCCACACAAGTATCATATCTCTTTTGGATCACTGAAATAAATTCCTATCTGGATGCTCTTTATATTTTTTTCCAAATACAGAAACCAATGTAATCCTTTCAAAATCTTAGTCAGATCATATCACTCTCTTTGAGATGACACTGGTTTGCCATGCCATATATAATTTAGAGGCCTGGGATAACACCATTCAGGTGTGTGTTAATGCACATACTCCTAAGGCACCCCCAGTCCGACACCAGAGTCCATTGTGCCCTTTCCCATCTTGTTCACCCCTTTCCTGCTCCTCTGGTAGCCTCAAATCTATAGTCCTATTTCTAGCATTTGTTATTTGCTTTTATCTGGTCCTTTGCTTTGGCTCTCTGTATTCTACATGTAAGTGAAACCATCCAGTACTTGTCTTTCTCCTAACTTATTTATCCTTTTTTATTTGCAGCTGAGCAATATTCCATTGTGTATATACACCACATTTTCCTTATTTGCTCATCTGGTTTTGGGCACCTAGGTTGCTTCCATGACTTGGCTATTATGCTTACATTTTCCCAGTGGCTTCCCATGAGAACAGAAGACAATTGATCTACAAGGCAGTATGATGTGGTCCTTCCTTAATCTTTTGCTCACTTCTGTGTTTTCCAAAGTCACTGTGCTTCAGGCCAAAGTGGCTAGGGCCTTCGCACCTGCTATTCTCTTTATTTTAGAATGTCCCCTTTTACCCCCAGTTATCTTGTGTCTATTTTCTTCACTTTCTTTGGAATTCTGCTTGAATATCACCTATTTGGAATGCTCTTCCCTACATAAAAAGGAAAACACACTCCCCACATTCACAGTTCTTCATCCTGACCAAGTTATTTCCATAACATCTATCCCATCTGGCACATCAGATGTTTTATGGTTTGTTCAGTTTTGTCTCTTCAAATTTCATACAAGTAGAGATTCTTGTCTTATTACTTCAAAGCTGCAGGGAGGATCTCACCTAGATGTCTGGCAAATAGGATGTGCTTAATAAATGGTTGTATGCTGTAAGTCATTGTTAAAATATCACTTATCTAAGGTAGCATAAATTAAACTTTCTGTGCCAAAAATACTTCAGATCATGGTCAATAAAACTCAAAAGGTTGATCAAAACTTATTGTAGTTAAAACTGACACTATTTTTAGTGTTTTTCCCCCCAAACACCACTTTTTTCAAGCACTGTTGCTTATCTTAGATTACTTTTAATAGAAAGGATATGGAAAAAGCCAGTATTTTTTAGTGTACATTCTAGTGACCACTCCCAAGACTGAAACATTTAGCAGCTTAACTAGAGGATCATAATTAAATCATTCCGGGGTCTGGATCTGAAATTGTACTTTAACTCTTCATGGTGAAGTTAAAACAAAACAAACTGCTTCATTCCTAGTGCACTTTAGTCAATTCAGCTTTTAAACATGTATGGGCTGTGTGTGCACATGAGTAGTAACAGCAAAGAATGAATAGCTTCTAGGTAAAATTTAAAATAAAATAAAAAGATTTCAATGGAGAAAGAAATTATTTGTTTCTGAGCAAACTCACACAGAATTGATGTTGTACCATGAAGTATGCTGGTAATCAGAAAGGAAACGGTAAACAGAGCATGGTGAGTGTTCCATATTTTCCCCTTTCCAATGGTTTCCAGATGAAACTTGCTTATTTTATAAGAGGTGATTTTTTTCCCTAGCTGCCAGTATTGTGAAATCCATCTGTGACTTGAAAAAATAAAGCTCTATCTTTCTGTACCTTAAATTATGGTGCTGACCTGAACTTCCATAACTGGAATTTAACTGACCATTTGGTTGATGATGTGTAAAATAGGGCAAATGGCAGCTGAGCTATGTCACATCTGTATTAAGGCTTAGCACACAGGCTTAGCAGCTAAAAAAAAAAAAAACTAAAAAAGCTTAGCAGCTAAAAAAAAAACTATTTTGGTCTAGAAACACCAGAACATATGTCTTTAAAACAAGCATAGAAGGGAATAAGTTGAATGAGAAATAAGGGTGTGTGGTCTGAGAGTCAGGCCACATTAATTGTAGGATCTGCCTGTTATTTAAAGCTTCTCATTGCCACTAGCTCATTGATTTGTGCACCTAATCATATTTAGCTTTTTTCTTCATCCTGGAATATGAAAACATGTTACCTTTTATAAATGAGTTTAAGATGTTCAGAGAAAACTTCAAACTCAATACCAATGTTATACCTATCATTCCTAGGTGATTTAGCTTTGTTTTTGTTTCTTCACAAACTTTACACACTCTGCACAGTCCAGAAAACAAAAACCATTCCTCAGTGAGAAGGTGGCTGGATGTTCATACACCACTGCTAATGTATACAAAAACAGAGTGTAGAGTAAAGGAATTTTTACAATTGTATGTAGGTTGAGGAGACTTTTTCCTTTTAATTTCTAGGTTCATGAACTTAAACTGGTTTTAAGATGACATTGATTCCATGAGTCATTTGCACCTAATTTTTTTAATTGATCATTTTAGTCTTTAAGAAACTATAATGAATGAAAAAAACTTGTGACTGGCCTGTCCATCCTTGTACCAGCTGAGGGAGGCAGAAGGAATCGCATAAGCTTCACATTCCAAGGTCAGCGTGTTGTTTACTTTGATCTTGACTTCTTTAGGGGAAAGACCTGACCCAAATAGGTCCCCTTTATTGATTATGGGTGGAACTGCATTTAAAAAATTAAGATTAAAGAGTTAAACATCAGTTCATTTAAACATATGGAAACACAGCAGAAATCAGCCTGAAGATTATTTCACATGAAAATAAGAAAGTAACTGAGACACTTTCTATGCTCTCTTTTCATCAAGGACCCAAGTTAAAATTTTTAGAACTAGTAGTGTTCAGATATAGAGTGTAAAGAGAACAACTTTATTCATCATTACAATCTTCTCAGAGAGGCTCAGGATCTTTATAGACAGTAGGTTTCATTTGGTCCAGGTCCCCAGTCTGAGCGTAACATATAAAATGCATTTTATTGGTCATTAAAGGAACTGAGTCAAAGAACAAAAGACAACAAAGATACTCTTCATTTTTAAACACAAAAAGGAAATTCTGAGATGCAGGCATTATTAACTGTAGTTTTAGCTTAGCTTTTATTTATTTATATTTTTGCACAAGCTAATGTAGAGTGGATCAGCTTCTGTCTCAAGTCACTATAGGATGCTGACTAGAGATTGTTCATTTAAACAGCTTGTGTCTGCAAATATTGTAACCCAGCCCTGAGAGGAATTCAGAAGGAAACAATAGAGAAACCTAAGGCAGAGCCACTGACAAGTTCTCCAACAAGAGAAGAGGTTAGTGAGCAGAACTGAGTGGGTGCTTCACATCTTTAAGCAATTGAGGTCATGGGCACAATGCTTAATTCAACTTTCATCTTAATGAAGCAAGATGCACAGAAAATAATCTTCAATGATGAGTAGAAATAAATATGAACCCACAATGAAAAACAGGTTTGAAACAGAAAACGTGGCAAGATATGAACATACTGTTCTTTCAGAACTTACTGTAGACCTTGACTTCATAGTGCTTTATCATCTCCCCAGCCTCATTAGTGGCTACACAAGAGTATCTTCCAGCATTGTCCTCCTGTGCATTTAGGATCTGCAGGGTCCTACCACCTAAAAAAATGGAACATCAAAGGGTCATTGATGTGACAGTGACAGCAGAATATGCACAAAATAGCAGATTTTAACACTTACTACTAACACATTTCTTCTATACGCCAATTCTGTGGCAGGTATTTGGCACAAAGCAAACTGTACTATAGACAGAGGGCAAATGGGTACTGCTTGGTTATGTACATACTCAAGCTAAGGTCATTATTTTATTCTCTTTATACACAGGTCTTCTGCCTTTGTCTCTTCTTTCGCTCATCTGTTGCTTTATCAGTAGAGCTTGAGCTTGCTAAGATAGTTTTTATTATGGAAACTTCCTCATTAAAAATCTTTAATGACTTTAGTTGGCTGCAAGTGTAAAGTCAAAAGTTTTAAACCATGCATTGCAAACATGACTCCACCCTCCTACCTTTTACAGTCTCACATACACACACACACACACACACACACAGTATCGCCACTCAAGAGGGAGATAAGTACTTTGTTACTTGCATACAAGTGCACCAGTCTCATTTTGTACCTTTCCAGTACTATTCATTTTGCTGGATCTAAGATCTCTCCCAACTCGATCCCAACCAATGAAATTCTATAACATTTTTTAAGACTGGCTTAAGTTCTGACTGCAATAAAGCCCTTCCAAACCATTTCAACCCATCATGTCATTTACTCTTAAGAATTTTCATAACACTTAAGACTACCCTATTTGTTACATTCCTTAATGGCTCAGAACCCATCACTATTCAGATTCATGGTATAAGCTTTCCACATGTACTAGCTTCTGTGTGTAAAAGTATACATTTCTTAAGATGTATATTCAGACATATTACCAGATATTAGAGAGGGATAACTAAAATCAATCTAAAGACTAACATCCCTTCAAGATTCATTTCAACAAGAAATAAGAGCCCTACCCTTTTTGGCATCCCACATTAAAAAACATTTCAGCAATCAGCAATTATCAATGTATTTATCTTTTTTATTTAGATTTTTTTTTGAGAAAATAATTTCTGGTTTCTAGGATTATAAAATGTGTACAGATAATTTTCAACACTAAAATACCAATACAACACTACCAACAACATAAATATTTTTGTAGAAAATAACTAATGATTCTGCTTTTCAATACTCATCGATGGTAGAGATTCATCCTGAAAATATGAAGTAAACTAATTACCTGGAAGAATACGAATATTTCGGTTGGATTCTAAAGGAGCTCCATCCTTAAACCAGGTGATGGTAGCTGGAGGGTAAGAATAAGCTTCACATACCAAAGATGTGGGATTGTTAAGGATAACTGTGACATCCTCTGGGCTGCCATCACTATCGACACCAGCAATTGTAGGAGATACTGAAAAACAATTTAAATTTTAATCAAAGAAAAATATTTAGATATTTCTAAGTGCATTCCTAAATTTCGAATGTACTGACTTGAGCAATTCCATTCCCGTGACAACTGCAAAAAAAGTAGAAAATTGGAATGCGTTGGATATTTAGGAGGGGAAGATGTTATTTTTGTCTTGAATTTCTTAATCTTTAAGTGCCCAGGAGAGTTCTAGGTAGAAATGTTCAACTGGAAGCTATATAGAAATTGGACTCTTGAGAGAAAAATCTGGGTCACAAGGAATTATATGTGCTTTGGTGGTGGATATGGCATGGTAACATGTATCTGAAGAACTGTGACCTTATTCTTCCAAATCATATACAGTGTTATAAACTAATGTTACTTCATTAAAAAAAGGAGCTAAAAGTCTATTTAAGGTGATAATTAAATTGCTGGGAATTAAGTTTATTACTTGGAGAGACTATCCATACTAAAATGAATACTATCCTATGGACAAAATGTTAGGTGTCCTAAATTTTGAGAGATGAGTCAAATAAGAGTCTCCACAGGGAGAGAAAGGGATCAACCAAGTGTATGAAAGGTTAACTAGAGAAGAAAACAAGATTCATAATAGCTAAAACATTAAAATAAAGGGCAAAAATGTTATTAGAGCTAACAAAGGGTAGTAGTCTTTGCTATAGCATTATAGCTATAATGGTGGTTGAAATATGAAGTAACAGAGATGGTAACAGGTGATGCTTCAGGAAGGCGGATGGTAGGAATTACTTGACATACCAAAGATAGGAAGATACAGGTTCAAGGGCATAAGTGCAACCAGTAATTGAGTGAGCATAACTCACTCCTGAGAAAAGAAAAGGGAAAGACACTGAATTATGACTGAGTATGCTGCAAGTTGCAAACACACACAAATAGTCCCAGCTTTATGAAACTGATGAAAAAGAATCATCAGTTTTTTAAATTCAGATCATTCAGTGAATGAGGGAGAATGACAAGAAATAGATAAGCAGCCAGGAAGTGGTGGTGCTGGTGCTGGTGGTGGAGTGGGGGGTGGAGGCAGGAGGAAATAGTCAAATGGAGTGGTTGGGTACCTAGGATAAAGAATTAAGAGATTTCTACTGGAGGGTTTTCCCTGGTAGTACAATGAGTTAAAGCATAGCTCTATGAAGCTATCCATAGCCACTGCAGCACGAGTTTGATCCCTGGCCAGGGAGGTGACCCACAAGGTGTGGCAGACCTCTCCTGATCCAACTGCTGCTCCTCTCAGCAGTGTATTTCAGTCAATCTGCCTGTTCTGCTCCTGCTCTCTCTCTGGTGAATCCTCTCATGCCCCACACCTTTGGCTTGTACCCTGGTTCTGTATGCATAAATAAATAAATTTTTAAAAGAGAGAGAGAGAGATTTCTACTGGACAGATTTCCAAGGAATAAGGATCTCTTGGGAAGAGTCGGATTACAATTATAGCAGAAACAGTTTATTGATTGATTAAAGTAACATTCATTTATAACTGCATTGGATTCAAGGACATAACATGATACATCAACATCTAGTCAATTTATCATAGTAGGGTTACTATGACAGTTTAGTTTCCACCCATTCAATTGCTTGTCTTGATCTGATCTATCTACCCCTCATCCCTTCTAGTAGTCATTATTTTGTTCTTATAGTATAATAGTTTTGTTTTACTTTGTTCTTTCATTGGTTTTGTTTCTTTATTATCATATATGAGTGAAATCAGTCTTATCAATCTTGTCTTTCTCTTTCTGACTTGTTATTCAATGCTATGTTACATGATGGGGCCAAATATTATACAACGTAAAGAGTTCTGCCTTTGGATGATTATAGGTATATATGATTATTATTTATATATCATTCATTTAACACTTTATAAATTACCCAGAATTTTGAACAAGCTTTTCTTGTATACCTATGTCTTCTATTTAGATTGTGAGCTTCCAGATAAGTGTAGCATGTGTGAGAGGCTCCTATATGTGGAACTTTATATTAGTAAAATAGGCGAGCCAACAAGTACAAAAGAAAAAGCTGCAGGAATGTGTATGCTTAAATACACAGCAATTGATTTTAGGATAATGCAAGCATTTTAATAATATTAATCAAGTATAATACAGTTGGGTGCTATATTTTAAATTAAAAAAATTGAATAAAAATTAAGAATCTATTTTAATTTCTTTCCCAAGATACATGTATAATTTGGACACTGTAGGAAATTAATGTAAAGTTATTTTATCATCCATAGTCCTCCAAGACCATAATATGGACAATGATCAATAATGGCAGGATCTCACAAAGCAAGGTAACATATCTTAAGTCATGCTCATTTCACTATTGACCTGCTTTTCTTTCACTAGCATGTATTTACTCTTTACCATTGCTAATTTAACATCTCTTTGTTCATAGCCATGTTCCTACCACAAGCCACAGTGGCTGTATGATAGTAGCTATTCTAAGCAGAAAGAATGAATGAAAGAAAACACCAAATCTACACAAACATTTGCCCCCAAATAACTATTCTTAGTAGGTACGTTAACTGAGAATAAAAAGAACTTAGTCAAGTGTGCTATTTCAAGATTCATAATAATATTACACCTACCTAACACATTAAGACTGAAGCTTTTGCTCTTGTCACCAGCTGTATTAGAAGCCAAACATGAATACCTCCCAGTGTGTGACACTTGGGCATTGGTAATTTGAAGAAAACGACCACCAGACATAACGTGATGGGCACCATCTTCTTGGAGGAGCTGCCCATCTTTGTGCCATGTTATTTTTGGAATTGGGTCACCTGTAACAAAAAGTTGTTTCTGAGAACTGGCTCATAATTGCATGTCTACAACTGATAACTAAAGAAAGTATTTTTCTCTAGAAGAAAGCATTTTTCACTCATTTGTTTTTTGAAATATCCAACTTCTAACACAATGTGATTACTGTTAGTTTTAAAATAAAATCCCAAACATTATGTAATTGACAATAATGATGACACTAATATGCTAAAACATGATCTAACGTAGTCATTTCTAATGTACATAAGTTTTTACCCCAAGTGAAGTAATTTTACATTAATCTCAGCATTTAACTAAATTTTACTGCACCTGAGATGATTATAATTAAATATAGTAAAATACACTTATGAACGGTACATGTATTTTTATTAAGATTATTATATACTTTTATACTCATATTAAATTTTCTAAATTTTATATATTTTGAAAGAACAAAAAGAAAAAAAAGTTAAACAGTTCAGTATACAGCTATCTCAAGTCACAACAGGATTCTAGCAGAGATACATAATTAGGAGAGATAAATGGTCATTAACCTGCTAATATCTACAACCTATAGTGAAATGATCTTCCATATTTATAATTGCATAAGCTATGTTAAATATTAAATTTTAAATTGCTCAAGTAAGTTTTGTAAGTTTAAAGCCATTACAACAACTTTAATTAGAAAAGAGGGCTAGTATGATACTTTATTAAAACTGTCAGGCTTGATTACACTGTTGTGGACACTGTCCTATGGTCCTGTCTATTAGGGAAC
The DNA here is from genome assembly GCF_000260355.1 of Condylura cristata. Taxonomy (NCBI): domain Eukaryota; kingdom Metazoa; phylum Chordata; class Mammalia; order Eulipotyphla; family Talpidae; genus Condylura; species Condylura cristata. Next base: position 28,036,259 of record NW_004567125.1, on the reverse strand, counting down.
AGAATTTTCAAATTTGCCCTACTATAGAGCCCCCAGACTGGGAAGCCCAGCCCTAGAATCTGGACAACTATTGAGTCTATTCTACAGCTACCCTTCTTGGTAGGAAACTACATCAGCAGTCCTATCTGATTATTCCCAAACAATAGCATCCCATCCCCACACTGAAATAATAGTCAGGCAGTAACCTCAAACAAACAGAGGCACTAATAGCAAGCCCTATTTCCCAAGGATGCTATGGGTTGACCTATCCACAAAGCCAAGCTGAGCTGACTAATGAAGTGACGCTTTTAAGTCTGAAAAACAGGATCACTTACTCAAGTGGGTAGATGTGGGTCTGCTAGACTTATTGGCCTGCTCAGCCACCATTTTGGTTAAGTGCAGTCTGCCCTCTAATACAAGGGCAAAGCAAATGAGTCAGAGTTAAATGACCTAAAAGAATGTAATATACAGACCCTACATGGCTGCTTTAAAATTAAGCAAGAGCAGGACACTCGGTCACTTTGGGATAATGGATATACAACAAAAGGTATGACCAGTAATACTCAAGGGGCCATTGACTGCTGTGTAACTGTGTACTCCACAGAATGATCAGCGAAACACCTTTTTGATAAGAGTGGAACCATGGCCAATGGTCTGGAGTGTGGTTCAGTTATAATACTTGGTCATCAAGCAGATAAAAAAATATCTGATCAACAGACTTCTGCCCTCTGAAGTCCTAAATGACAGCAAGTCTCTTTTCAGTATCACCCATCTTGTTCTCTTTGTCCTCTCTATGGTTACTCTATCAATAAAAAGGCCAGGATCTTGCTCATTAAGCAGCATCCTACAATGTATAGCCTGCTCCATGACTCCCATTTCTTTATATGTGTGGTGTTGCTGATGCAATAGGAGAAAGCAGCAAAAGGAGTCAGGTAAATATGACACCATCAAAGGAAAAATAAAGGTCCACTAATTCAATAACTGATCCAAAAGAAATGGAAGTCTAGGAACTTTATGACAAAGAATTTAGATAAGCTCTTCAGGAGGTTTGAAACTTCAAACACACAAAAAGCTAAATAAAATTAGGAAAAACAATGTGTGAACAAAATGAAAAATTGGACAAAGAAATATTAACCATCAAAAAAAGAAACCAAATTCCAGAGCTGAAGAGCATAATGACAAAACTGAACAATACAACAGCTTTAATAATGGACTTAATAAAGCAGAAGAAAGAATCAATAAATTAGACTATTAAGCTATTTGAAATTATCGAGACCAAAAAGAGAAAGAGGTTGAAAGAAAGTAAAGAAAACTTATGGAAGGTAGAAGGTACATTATGGAAATTCCAGAAGATAAAGAGAATGGGAGAGACAACATGTCTAAAACAATATAATACAAATTCTAAACATAGGAAGAGAAATGTACATTCAGATTCATGAAACCCAAATAGTTTGAAATGAAAGAGCTATGCTGAGACACAGTATAATTGTCAAAAGTTAAAGACAAAGAGGCCATTCTCATGCAGAAACAAGAGGAAGCTACTTAACATTGTTAAATCATTTAAATATGAATGTAGGTGAAAAACTCAGTTGTAATGACAAGCACACATCAAACTCACAGTCTCTAATGTGGATCTATTGGTACATAACTCACACATGCTTAGTTTAAAAGTAAAAAACATTAAAATAATTTGCTATTAGATATATGACATAAATGTAATTTATATATGTGACATAATTAATCATTAATCTAAAATATGGACTGAGAAGTAAAGGTAGACATTATATAAGCTTTAGTCCAACTTCCTATTGTTTTTAAATTCTCCACTGACATCTAATGCTTTATTACTTGCATCCAGACTGAACTGCTCACACTTGCCAGACCTGAGAATACTCCTGCTCCTGTCTTTGGTTTTATCCTGGTTATAACAGGTAATCATCAACACTTTTTGAAAGGAAACAGTATGGAAGAAGGACCTCCAAAATTTAAAAATAGACCTATTGTCTGATCTAGCAATTCTATTTCTGGGCATATATCCAAAGGAAACAAAATCACTACCTCAAAGAAAGATCTACATGTACATTCACAAATTCATTCAACATTTTCACACGAGTAAAGACATGGAAGCAATTTAACTGCTCATCAATAGATGGACTGATTAAAGAAAATGTGATAAATGTTTACATCTATATGTATGTACGCATAGAATATAATATTATTTCGCTACATAAAAGGAAATTCTGTCATTTGTAACAATTATCAGTGAACCTTGAGGATGTTATATTTGATGAAATAAGTCAATTCAGAGAAAGATAAATCCATTATCATTTCACTTATATGTGGAGTCTAATAAAACTAAATTCACAGATGCATGGTTGCCAGAGGCAGGAGCTAGAATGTGAGGGAATGTTTAATATGATCAAAGGGAACAACTCAGTGATAAGAGAAATAAGTCCTGGGATGTCACGTAGAGAATGCTGACTATACTTAACAATACTGTATTGTATATTTGAGAGTTGTTAGGGAGAAGATCTTGAAATTTCTCATTACAAGAATAAACATTTGTAACTATGTGAAGTGATGGGTGACAATCTCATTAATTCTGTGTATGTGTAGGAAATCATGATATATATGCCTCCAGCTTGTACAATGGCATATGTAGATTATAGCTGCATAAAACAAGGAAAAAAATTTTTTAAAAACTCAAAACCAAATGTCAGTGTAAAAATAAAATAAAATGGAAGCCCCAAGGGCAGAAGCTGTTGGTTTAGGAAACTGATCTCTATGCTACAGTTGTTACTATATCATTTTATTTTTTTAATTTGGGTAGTGGGTTAAGCTGTATTACATGTCATACTGTAACAGGTACAGATTTTATGGACTCCGCCCCCACTCCAGATGCTGGAACTCCAAATCCCATCAGTACCAAGGAGCAGCACCCCGGGACGTGAGGGCGGAGCTGAGCAGCCAGGTGGGGGGAGACCTGGTGGTTCACAGCTGATCATTTTGGCTCTCAATCGGTTTTCAGCGTGACTTAGAGTCCAAGTCAGCAGAACTGGTAGGACATCCTAGTTAACCTGTGTTTCTCT
>NW_004567125.1:28026949-28032996 GCF_000260355.1 Condylura cristata | reverse complement strand
CTTAAATTTATTGCTCTTGTAAAGCATATAAACAATGATATATAAAACAAAAAAATCTTCCTTGAAATGCTGGCTCTTGATAAAATGTTATAGAATACTCTCATTGTTTCTTTCAATCTATAAGACCATCTTTACTAAAAAGACAGGCTTGAAAATGTCCTTTAGAGACTTTTTTTTAATTACAGCAACATACCAATTCAAAGTAAAAATGAGGAAACTTACTTTTGAATTTTCATTTTCATTTTTCCTAGTATCTGTTCCCTTTGTAATATGTAAACATATTAAGATAATAGTTTTGCTTTAAGTTAATGTTTGCATTCAATAATATCACCCTTCTAGCCAAAGCCCTAATATTTCCTTGAAATGAAATTAAAAGAAACAGGAAATAGGAAGGAATGTACAAACAGAAAAAAAAAGAGAAAATAAGAGGAGGTGGGTGGGAAACCTTACATAGAAATAAAATGCTTAATATAAAGTTTGACTGTTTTCTCAGACAACTAAGATATATCACAGGGGTGATAAATGAGTGGGGGAATAGTGGAAGAACCAGAGCTGAGTTCTTACCTGTTACTTCACAAGTCAGTGTAACACTCTGTTTTTCTTTTACCTTCACATCTTCCAATGTATTTTCACCCATAATGCGAGGTGGTACTTAAAAAAAAAAGTAACATTTTAAACAGCAGGACTGTTATTTTATGGCCATTTTTATACTTTCATTAAACTATTACCTTTAAAACGCCCAAATTTTTATTTTCGATTACTAAAGTAATGCTATAATACTGTTTTAACCAATTCTAATTTTACTTTTAAAAGATTTATTTATTTATGCATACAAGAACTGGAGAACAGGACATAGGTGCGGGGGGAGATGGTGGCAGGGTGACGGGATTCACCAGAGATGAAGTGGGGAGCAGAATAGTTAGAATAACTGAAACACACTGCTGAGGGGAGCGGAGCTGAGACGGGAGAGGTCTGCTGCATCATGTGGATCAACTCCCTGGCTGGGAATTTAACTCATGCTTCAGTAGCTGTGGACAGCTTCATAATGCTGTGCTTTAGCCCACTGCACCACCAGGGAGACCCTCAATTCTAATTTTAAGTGACACTTTGAGGTTACATGTACATGTAAAGTCAAATGGCATAATTTCCCCATTATAATTTCAACAATGACTCTGATTAAATGGTTACTAGATTCCTAGAGTATTGTTGAACAAGTATGAACTGAAAAGCTATGGCATTTCAGCTCTTTTCTTCAAACTGACTGCCTCCAAACAATTCTAACACTGAATTTTTGCTAGCTTTGACAGTCTAGGCATGAAAGAAAAACAAAAAATATGGGAGCAAGCTATAAATAAAATTTAACTGTGCTTTCAGAATATAAAAGTCAGATTTTTTTTCTACATATGGAAAGTTATAAAAATACCTAATACTGAGAGTCCAAAACTTTTCCTTTCTTCCCCAGCTGCATTCCTTACAACGCAAGTATATCGGCCAGCATCTTCTCTCCTGGTCTGTGTCAAACGCAGGGTTCTGCCTCCTGGATAAGAAAAGCATAAGGTAATAGGAGAAAAGAAAACAACCTTTCAAGTGTTTCAAGTGATTTTCAATTTGGGTAAAACTCAATACAGTTAAGGCCCTTAAAATGAATTTAGGTCAAGCTTTAAAAGTAACACATGTGTTAAGTTTATAGGATGCACAATAGCTAATTTGGAAAATTTTGCTGGGTCAAAGATAGAAAGACAGCAAGGAATGGAGCTTCACAGAGGTCATATTTTAACATAATCTTTAAAGGAAAGCATACTTTTACACACAATGGAGACACAACTGTAGGCAGGTGTTGAATGAGGTGCTAGAGTAGAAAGCAATGTGATTTGTGGTACCTAAATCAAAGCAGGTGAAGAAAAATGGTAAAAGGTGAAGCCAGGCGGTAGAAGATTCAGCCGGCGTTTGGATGCTGAATGAAGGAATCTAGGTTTATTTGGTTCACTACAGGCTAAGGAAGTGTGTAAATAAAAAGGGATCATGCTTTGATTTGTGTTTTAGAAAGAAACACGAACTGGGAGACATCAATAGGTCAGGGAAACTGAAGTTTCATGAAGCCATCAAGACTGACTCTGGTTTTTAGATAAGCTTCATGGCATACTAGAATTACGCACTTCAACATTAATGGGAGTCACAGCAGCTACCAGTATACCTTGGAGGGAACTGCCCTCTCCAGGGCAAAGAAAGAAGACCTAACAAGTAAAACAGAAAGAGCCTGCTGGGGACTGCGGTACACCAAGAGTGTGAGTTTTCAAACCACTGGATCTCCCCGCCCCCCCTATTTTGTATGGGCTGGGTTTTAAATTATGAATTTTATCTGCTCTGGGTGAAAGAGTTTTTAATAAATACCTTGTTACCTCTTAAAAACAAACAAACAAAAACCCTGCGCTCTGTGGATTGTGGGTTCTTTCTCTCTTTACTCAGTTTCACAAAATGCCGAATTTAAGTCATGCCAGGAGCTGGTGCTAACTGCACACCTTTTGCTAATAGAAGTCTCTTAACAAGTACAGCGCTCAACCTTATTGTCAGTGTCAGTGGAGCAGGAAGAGGAAGAACTTTATGTACAAAGTGGTTAGTGGCACAAGCTTTTTGGTAAAATTTGGCTTAATCATAGACATATCTCCCCAAATTTCTGAGACAGATATTAATCAACTATCAATTAATGTATTTGAACAGCCTTCAAAATATATATGATTAATAAAATCAAACTTTATTTTTCCACTTTGTCCTTTCCCCTACCCCTTCTCTCCTAATCCCAGAAACCTCACTTTATTTATTAATGACCACTAGGTTTTAGAAGTATTTACTTTGTTGAATCATCCAAATTCAGTCTTTTGTTCCAGCTGAATTTAAATAAACAAAGCCAAGACAGAAATGACCTAAACACATATCAAAAAACTTCTGTTAATCAAGAAAGGATTTAAGTACTCACACTATTTCAAGTCAGTGAGACTGTCCTAATATTCCAGATGAGAGATCTTAAAAAACAATTCAATGTTTGTGTGCCAACCTTTGCTTCTGGAAAAGCTGCATAATTTTGCTTTTCTCTTTGTTTTCTGATTCTCCCACTTAATTCAATAAAAAAACAAAAAACAAGGGTCTGATAGAAAAGTTATGTGGACACATATCTTGTACCTATTTAATTTTTATAGAAGTTCTCTGTTCTTGGCAGATAACTTCATATCGATAGGGTTTTCACAGAAATACTGCTTTCAGAAAAATTGTCCTTAAAATTCTCAGGAGGACTACTTTTACTGAAACAGAAGGATACAGCAGACCAAGGAATGAGCAATCATATGACATTCATCTGATTCTCATTCATCTATTGCACGACACACATGTTCAGACTGAAACTGAATGACTCTTCTGGCAGCACCATAGGGTGAAAGATTCCTAATGTGATCACTCAGGGATTGCCAGCTGCTAGTCATGCAGAAGACAACTAAGTAAAACAAAACTGTCAATATATAATAATAAGGCAGAGAATATCACTATTTTGTTCCATTTCTAGGAACCTGGATGTTGTCATTATATAATGACAAAATAAAACCTGTCAATATATAGTAAGGCAGAGAATATCACTATTTTGTTTGTTCCATTTCTAGGAACCTGGTTGTTGTCATTATATGTAATAAGAGCTCCTGCTTTTTCAGCAATTGGGAATTTTAACAAGGTAAGTCAAAACAATGAGGGTATTTCAGGACAAGATGGCAATATGTTCAGGCTTTTGGTAATCAAATTTAATAAAATCATTGCCGATACTATGAAATTCCTAAGATTAACAGAGACTGGAGTTCCTATGACAAATGAAACTATCATAGCGAATAAGTAGGAAAGTTACCCAACAGGGTAACTTTTTTCTTTTTTGATATATTCATATCATCCTTCAAATGACGTATTTTTTCTTTTTTGATATACTCATTATATCATCCTTCATTTTTGTCCAGTGTGTGGTTTCCCCATGAAATTTCCACTACCAGTTCACCCAGGCACCATCATCATAGTCCCTTGTGCTCTTCCTACTTAACCTGATACCCGAAAATAGATGACTGGATTAAGAAGATGTGATATATTTACACAATAGAATATTATTCAGCAATCAAAAAGTACACTCATGTCTTTTGCAGCAACATGGAAGGGGAAGGGACTATGCTCAGTGAAATAAGCCAGAAAGAAAAAGAAAAATATCGAAAGGTCTCACTTGTAGGAGAAATGTAGAGAAAACAAAAAAGGAATCAGGAAAAAAAGTAAATAAAGTATAAATCAAAACCATCAGCAACTACAGATCAGAGTCATTCTGTAGAAGAGGAGGAGGGAGGCAATCCAAATCTTTGGCCAGATTATCCATGGCAATAATGACAAGCATGTATTGGATGCTTACAATGTAAGTGTGCAGTGCTTTACCTTTATTAACTCATTTCATCTTTACAAAACCCTAAAAGGTGAATGCTACAAATATCACAGGGAGTGAAGAATCTAAAGTTAGTAAAGCTAAGTGACTCTTTTGAGGTTTATAAATATAGTTCGCAGCATGAGTTAATAAATGTGGATATTAGCCATGTTATTCTTTATCAAGCTCCTAATTTATAGTGCAAGATGTTGGAAAAGCAGACGGATCTTACAATATTTAGACTTAAACATCAGGAAAGAATATTTTTTACAAAATCCTTCAAACATGGGAATTTAAATGTTATCTTAAGAGACTGGGAGCAGGGAGCTCACTACTTCTTAAAATAGCTCATCTTGACTTTTACATATCTATATATCTATACACATACTTTTATATATATACACATACATATATACACACATATATAATATATATTTTCTAATATATAAGAATTTCTAATATATATTTCATTCTAATATATTAGAATTTCTAATATATATATCTCATTCATGTGGAAAATTGCATTTATTTTCTTAATAACCCACATTACCGGTGTACATATTAATAACTAACAAAATTCAGTGGTCTCTTCAATGAAGAATTCTGAAGTTATCTCACCATAAATTTCATCATTAGTTTTTAAATGTGTTTTTAAATATGTAAGAAGTTTATTTAACTTTCATCTCGTGAATTTTAATGATAAAGTTTCAGAAGGAGATGTGTTTGAACTCAGATGCTTTCATTCAATACATTAGGCATTCTAAGAGACCAAGCTTTTTAATAATCACAAGCCTGGCAAGATTATCTTCTCAATCTACATCCAAGTGATTACAATGGGCCACATGCAGATTCCTGTGGTCTGAGTTAACCCTCTCCAAGCTTACACCAACCCATAAAGAACAGCTCATAGCCTTTCCTAAATAATTAAATGGGGAGTAAACTGAATGTATCTTTTACAATAGTTATTAAGTCTTCGATTATGGGAAACTGATCTCATTCTGAAAGCCTAAAACCCACTCAGGTTAGAAGCATGAATAAGTTCAACATGTGATCCCAGTGATGTGGTTCACTCTTTCACTTTTAGTATTTCTTTTCAAATTCTCATGGTAGCACGGTGCTCTGGTATCACTATGACTGAAGTAATCAGCAAATTCCAAGATTTCCTTTATAAAAGGACTAGAAATATTTAGAAGTTTTCTATAGCTGTTGATGCCCTTCTAGTTTTTGCCTTAATGTGATCAATGGACATTATATTAAGCAATGAGATCAGATGGAATATTAATGAAAAATGAGAAATGAAGGAGAAGTCATGGTCACATGAAGCTAACCAGATTATCAGGTCATAGGAATTTCTAATACCTGAGAGAATTCTCACAGAGCTGCTAAGGCTGACAGGCCACCCATCTTTAAGCCAAGTAATCGTAGGCAGGGGAATTCCTGATGCTTCACAGGTCAGGGACACTGAGTTCTTTTCTACCACACTGATATTTTCTGGTGTGCCATGGCTTCCTATGATGCTTGGAATGGCTGTAAAACAAAATAAAACAAATAGGAAGTGGAAAGGAAGGTAGATAACATATCAGACACCAAATCTGACAGTTTATTATTAATAATA
>NW_004567125.1:28022269-28026849 GCF_000260355.1 Condylura cristata | reverse complement strand
GTGGACTTGGTACCATAGCGGCAGTCACCACCACCTTGAATGTAGGAAGGAAAGCTCAGGAGACTCCTAAACCAAAAAGTCCTACTGACGAATTCCATTGATTGCCAACCCTTGTTTCCCACTGTGTGAGAAAATACACATCTATTTGTTTAAGTCACTGTTTACCACTTATTCTGTTGATTCATCTAATCAACACTGAATTCAAGAAAGAAAATTAGAAGAAATTGAATACATAGGTGTGGGGGAAGAAAAATGGATCAGTGTCAGCCATTCTTGGCTCTAGAACCAGGCCCTACCACACAGAATTCCTATGACCTCAGGAAGCTATGGGTACCTCTCTTGATTTTATGCTTTGTCTGATATCACAGCTCAATAAAGAGTGAGATCATGTAAACAGCTAAAAAATTAAAGTCTTATACAAATAAAATATGTTTTAAAGTGAGGTATTTTTGTATTTTGGAATTATACCCTAGGATATAGTGCCTCCTTTTCCCATTTCATGCAACCTGTATCCTGCCTCCCACAAATTACAACTACATTGATAAGTGAATGAGGAGTGGAGAGCTATATTGCTAACTAAGCAAAAGACAGAAAACACTTGCTCTTTGGTTATGTCAGCACAATTTAAATTTGCAGGTATGAAAGACAGAATATAATTACATCACTTTGCATCTTGAAAATATGAAGTCAAAGGGAAAGATGGAAAGATTTAAAAGAAAACTGGGTCAAAGCAGGGCTAAGTAATGACTTACTATAAACCTGCAGACTGTAATCTTTCTTTGCAGTTCCAGCAACATTTGATGCCACACATGTATAAAGTCCTGAATCAGACTTTTCAGCAATTGAAATCTGTAACTGTCTGCCTCCAGATAAAATTCGGATTCTCCCTGCAGAATCAGTCAACACAGGAGAGCCTGCAAAAACAAAAATAAAGCTAAACCAAGCAAAACAAATAGTGAACTGTAAGGCAAACATATGAAACATTTTGTGTGGCTATTCTGATAAATATACATACTTGCTAATTTACATCCGAGTTTAATTATCTGAGTCCTATACAAAAAGATGGAAAGAGGAAGTGGAGTAGGAAAATAAGGAAGGGATAAAGATTACCAAGATTAACTTCTGCAAATTTTTCTTTCAGTTAATGCTACATTTAAAGAAAACTTATTTAGAAAAAGAAAAAAAATCTTAAAGCACTAAAAGTTTTAAGTTCAAAAAGTTGATTTTAAAAATCAACTACAAAGTTAGATGGTCTGTCTGACACTTGATAGACACAAGCATCTGTTGATCAATAGACTGAAAGTTTTTTCAATTGCTGAATTTAATCTTAACATGCACTGGAATACTGTTACATAATCAGCAAAATGTGTGCTATAGAAAAGCATTCTTTTGAATGATGGATTCTTGATCATTATAGTTATCCTATGACACATTTGACTAAATGTCTATAAGCTGATGCAGAAAATTATGTAGAAGTAAATGTTGCATATTTACTATAAGACAATTACGCTGTCCATTATTTTAGTATCTAAACCCCAGGAAAGCATGATAATAAATTAACATATGCAAAACAAAAAAGTGTTTAATTTTATAATTGATTTTATAAATGATCAAGAAGTAAACTCACCTTTCTTCTTCCATATGAGATTTGGGGGTGGAATACCACTTGATTCACAAAATAGACTAATGAGATTCCCTTCAATAACTGTATGATGAGCAAGTTCATCAGAACCATAAATATTTGGTGGTACTGAAACAAAACAATGCAATTTTATGATTATTACTTAATATATTATTTAATATAAAATATACCCAAACATCTTGCACATTAAATAATTCCCAATCACATTATATAAGGAAGTAATTACATTAACAGTACAACCACATTAACTGTCAATTGTATTAGATAGAAAAAAATACATTCCCCATTTTTTTTTTAAGATTTATTTATTTATTCATACAGAACTGGGGTACAGGCCAGAGATGCGGAGGGTCAGAGGATTCACCAGGGACAGAATGGGGAGCAGAACAGGCAGATCGACAAAGTATACTGCTGAGGGGAGCAGCGGGCAGGTCAGGAGAGGTCTGCTGCACCATGTGGTCACCTCCGGGGCAGGAGGGGATCAAACTCATTCGGAAGTGGCTTAAGATTCTTAGTGCAGTGCTTTAACCCGCTGCACCACCAGGGAGGGCCACAACAGTGAATTTTTTAAATAGTACTTTTAGTGTGACATTCCCACAAGTAAAATGTCACTTCTTTCTACTAATAGCAGTAAATGACTTTCACACTGCTATTCTAATAATGGCAAATGATTTTCAAAGTGTGATAAATCCTTTCTGGTATATTTCTAATATAGATTCATGACTTTCTTAAATCCTAAAATTAAAAAATTGTATGGATTTTCCTAAAGAAATTAAAAGTTGAAAAGTAGAACTAACAAGTGATCCAGTATTCCACTTGTAGGTACCTACCTGGAGAATACATAAAGAACAACCACATGGTCATTGCAGCACCATTTGAAATAACTTAATAAACAACTTAAATGCCCCTTGACAAATGCCTAGATGAAGAAGATATGGTATACTCAACAAAACTACTCAGTAATAACAAAGAATATGAAATCTTGCCTTTTTGTGACAATCTAGATGGAACTTGTGATGACTAGACCAAGCAATATAAATCAGAAAAAGAGAAATGCATGTGGTTTCACTCATATTTGGAATACATAAAGCAAAGGAATGAACAAAACACAACAAAAACAACCCTTAGATTCTGAGAACTAAATGATGGTTACCAAAGGGGAAGCATAGGAGAATGGGAGGAATGAGCAGAGAGGATCAATTTTATGGTGGCAAATGGCACAAGACCACTGGTGGTTGGGGTGGTGTGGTTCATACATTTATCAGGGTGTGATGCTATATCTTGAAACGTATATAGCATTGCAAACCAATAGCCAATAAATTAAAAAAGTAATCTAACAGAAAGAAGCTTGAGATATATTATTTTTTCCTTTACATTGATTCCTTTAGTTTTTGCTCACACATTGGCTGATGTTATGGAACATTAATACTGAACTTTGTGTAGTACTAGCTTCATTCACAATATAACGCTGTGTCTATTAAATTTAACATAGTTTCTAAAATAACTCAAACTCATAGTTTCTAAAATAACTCATGTAAATAGGTGCTTCCTAAGTACATATATGTTAGGTCAAATGAGGTAATGTAAATTTTGATATTTATGGCTCATTTATTAGAATATTAAAGGTGACATGAATACAGCTTATTCTAAACATGCTGAGCCATTCAAGCTTTAAAACTAGATTTATATTAGCCAAGGAAACTAATGTAGACAACACAGAGTCAAAAATTTTACTTGGGGACTGCATTGGAGCAAGAGTACTGAACAAAACAATGATCTATGGTATCATAAGCTTCCCCCAAAGACTTATCTAAAATATTCTTAAATCAGCAAGGTAAGAAATGGGAAATCAAGTAAAGAAGGATAAATAATGAGACTGATAGAGAAGAGGAAGGTATGTGGAAAATAATCAACAATAAATAAAAGACTCAACACTAAGGCCTGTATCTCCTGCTCAGGATGTAACAGACTATATCAGCAGTAAACAGACTCATTGAGCCCCATTATACTTACTATGTACACTTAAGTCATATTTTCTGTCCGTCATCCCTGCCACATTAGCAGCTACACACACGTAACGACCTGTGTCAGATACATGAACGTTCTTCAGCTGAAGGATACGGCCTTCATCAAGTATTTCCATCCCTCTTCCCTTGGTCAAAGGACGGCCATCTTTCATCCAAGTCACTGTCGGCTGAGGAATACCCTGCACCTCACATTCTAAGGAAACACTCTTCCCTCGAGTCACAATAATTTCAGTAGGGTGGTTGCCACTATTAGATATAGTGGGTCGAACTGGAAAATAAAAAGAGAAAAAAATATGAACAAAATATGAAATATTTGCTGTCTCACATGGGAATTTTCACCAGCTAATTTTAATTTTGCTTTTAGCTTTGAAATATTGGTTGCCAAAGAAAAGATGGAGGACTAACTGGAGTGGCATTGATAATATGTGAAGGAAAAGTCCTTCCCTAATGTTTCCAAATGGGCTCAAACTGAAAATAAAGCAGCCAAGACAGTGGGGAAAGAATTATGTGTTTGCTAATTCCCTGATTTTGAGGAGTTAAATAAAGATCTCAATCTATCACTTGTAACTGATTTATAGCAGTCTCTCTATATTAAAATAGATACAGTAGCCTAGTTCATGCTACAATGTTTGGTACTAATTTCTATCTTCTACCTTCCAGTTTAGGAACTAGAAAAGCTAAAACTTTCTCAGTGTTCTCTGAAAATTTATGTGGTCATATGAATCAGCTCAGGCCCACAAAATCCAAACAGAAGTTAACTGGGATTGAAGGTGTATTGGGGGAACATTTTGGTCTCCCGTTAAAAGGGAAAGTATCTTTTTTTTTTTTTTTTTCTTTCAGTGTGGACTTGGTACCATAGCGGCAGTCACCACCACCTTGAATGTAGGAAGGAAAGCTCAGGAGACTCCTAA
>NW_004567125.1:28019155-28020279 GCF_000260355.1 Condylura cristata | reverse complement strand
GGGGCAGGCGGGAATCGAACTCATGCTGAAGTGGCTTTAGCTTCTTAGTGCTGTGCTTTAACCCGCTGCGCCACCAGGGAGGGCCCACATTTCCTATTTTTAAAGATGGAAACTTAACTAGAAAACATTCAGAGTGGGTTGAAATGAAGCACATATGATAGATATTTAGCCATCTTGCCCCCAAAACAAGATGACTATTTATTTAGGCATCTTGCACCAAAAAGCAAGACACTTAAATTTAAACTTAATTTGGTTATTTGTGTGTCTTCAACTTTGATCTTAGATGCTGAATATAATTAGAAAACATTAGGGATATATAATAGTAAAGAACAGAGGTAAGGGTTGGATCTAAGAAACAACATATTACCTATTCTATAGATTGCACAGATTGTATACTGCCTGGCCTCCTTCCAGGTTTCAAAGCAAACTATGATGACCCGTACTTCCTTGGAGGCTACAGATGTTTGTCTTCCCAAGCTTTAAGGAGTTGAGGAATAGCAGAATCTACCTCATCTCTTCAATTCAGATTCCAGTAATTGTTCAATCACTACCCCTCATCATACCCCCATCATTCCCTTCACATGAAAGCCTCTAATCCTTTAAGGCTCATACTAGTAATTTTTCTTTCTTACCACTCTCTGTGAACCTGTTATTATTTTTCCATTCACTGAAAATTCTGGAACTTTTCATCCTTTCTCTTCACTTGAAGACCTGCCTCCTTCTTGATGAAATGTAGGAATATATTCACATGTATCATCCATTGAAACACTACTCACTTCCTTGCTCCAATCATCATTTTCTCTGCCAGGGATACCCTTTTCAACATCTAATATAGCTAATATTAGATATATTAGCTCTGATATATCTAAATTTAGAGCATTCTTTGAAAATGGTTCCACCTTAATCAGCACAAATGCCCCCAAGTAGAAAACTGGATTAAAAAGATGTGGTACATATACATAATGGAATATTACTGAGCAATCAAATGATAAACTCTTGCCTTTTATAGCAACATGGATGGAGCTGGAAGGGATCATGATTAGTGAAATAAGCCAGAAAGGAAAAAAAAAACAGATGATTTTACTAATAGTAGGAGTATAAGAGATCAGGTGAAGAGAGAGAGA
>NW_004567125.1:28015085-28018780 GCF_000260355.1 Condylura cristata | reverse complement strand
AGAGAGAGAGAGAGAGAGAGAGAGAGAGAGAGAGAGAGAAGCAAAGGTAGTAGAGTAAAAATGAAAGCAATGAACAATTATAAACCAGAGACATTTTATGGAGATGGAAGGGAGAATGGGACCAGAACTGGGGTGGGAAGAGTGCAATAGACTATAGTGATGGTACACAGGTGAAATGGTGGTAGGAAGCCCATGGGGATTATGACTGAGATGAAAAAACTCACAAAATGAAGTATGATGTAAAAAAATAAAAACTTTTGTTTAATCTCATGACACAGAAGAAAAAAAAAACAAAAAAACTGTTCCGCTTTTCCAGGGTTTTTATTAAATTCTTGTCAACTACCAATTCACTGACCTAATTTAATCTCTAGTTCTTTCACCTCACAAAGTTTCCCAATCCATGTGTCTATTCACTGGTTTACTGACTTCTTTTCCAACTTAGATTTCATTAGCAATAATTTCTTGCCCTGACTCTGGGAAAATTCTATTAGTGGACTCTGTCATCTACGACAGGGAAAGCAGTACAGACAAAAATAAGAATTGCATAGATTGCCACCAATAGAAATTTATGATCCAAACTCTATCCTGGTTGATTCCTATGACTTTCATTAGTACAAATACTTGCAAATATGGATCTGTTTTACAAACTCCCTCTGAGATGCAGAATTTCAGATCTCAGTAATTAATGCTTTTAACTTGGATACCTTTGAGACATTTTCAATATCAACCTGTCACAAATGAACACAGTTAGTTTCCTCTCTAAGGAAATGACACTACTGTCCACACAGCCCAGCTGGCCAAACCACACCAGACATCCAACATTCACCATTTCCTCTTGTTTCCACATCACCTTCTGATAAATTAATCCTGGTAATTCAACCTCTTAAATACTTTTAGAGTTTATTTACTTCCCTGCTAAAATGCAGATCTGACCATCCAGTGTTCCAAATACTTGTCTTTGTATTTTATTGCCTTAGAATCAAATCCATACTTTCAAATTGATTTTAGAAATCCTTTTCGATCTGTCTTTTATAATCTTTCCTGTCTATAGCTCCTGATTACTTATGGTCCATACTAGGCTCCACAGTGAATAATGTTAGGCTCAAAGAACACAGTCTCTGCAACGCTGTCATCCTATGTAATCAATCATTTCAGATTAACCATTAATTAATCAACCCACTAATCTCTCTATGCCTAAAACACAGAGGCACATTATACGTATCTTTTTGACTGATCTATTTAATTCTGAATTTCATTGTATATTTTCTTTACTTTTAATTATGAAAGTTGGATATCCCCATCAGGCATCATCACAGTAGTAGAACCACCACCCAATCACCCACAGTCTACCATCTCTAGTCCATTGTGCTTCCTCCTTTCTTTGTTCTGACCCATCTTTGATGTCTCAACTTTCTCTTCCCTCCTATCACTTATTTTTATGTTACTGCAATCCACCTTCCACCATCAAATTACTTTTTAAAGAGACACTGGCCTATTTATTCTAAAAACTGGGCCTTAAAGTTTACGTCTAAATTGATTTCTCTGCTATATGTGACATTATCCATCTATGCATCCATCCATCCACATTCAACTTACTTTGTTATCTGTGTTCTCCTGTGGGAAAACCGTTATCCTTAATTTCTATGACATAGGTTTTACTTTATCTCTTCTCAGATTCCTATCCAGAGTCTCTTTTTCTGTCTCCTTTATTATATTATAGATGTGAATATTTCTATATAGTGTTCTCCTGTACATTACCTTTTATTCTAAAGGATCTCACTTGCTATGAATGTATTCGCATCTCCACCCTCTGGTTTTAACTCTGACCTCTCTCTCCTAAATTATGGTTTCATGTCTGTGACTGCACAGAGGATAGCTTCACATTGACAAGTCTTATGGAATCTCCAAGACAGAACTTAGAAAATAAATTCTTCAGCTAGCTTCATAATTGACTGCCACATATCATTTATTCAATACTTATCTGATATATCTAGCTCAGTGTTTTGTCTATATTCAATATTATATGAATACTTTTCTCATTTGAAAGAAATAAAACAGAGGAAAAGAATGGAGGGAGATCGAAGGATGAAAGGATGTGGGAACACAAGTTAATGACACAAATATTTAGCAAATATAAATTTACTATATAGTAATTTTTGTTATTTAGAAGTTAATTCCACTACAGGGTGATTTCAAATACTTCTCAAAATTTCAATAATCCTTTCTTACATATTTTGTGATAATTCTTAATTTTTTAAATGATAAAAATAATTTGCCATTGTCATTCTCTATATAAATGCATAATTATAAAGTTCTTCATTGAAATAAACTTATTTATTCTACCCATTTTCACTTAAAAATGAGTCTTTGAAAATTATTTTATAAACCAAAGATAAGTTTTATGGAATCCCCAGTCCTCTTTGTTATGGTGCTACGATTTTGGTGCCCAGGGATCCTGCTGCTCAAGCTGAAATGTAGAATCAAGCAGGGGGCCTCTCACCAGGGCAAAAGTCCAGTAGGAGGAACATACTGGGAAGCCAGTATCTGCTGAAAACAGCAAGCAAACATTATGGCCAGATTAGCAAGAGCAGCTAGAATACCTCACATATAAAGATTAGCAGAAGGTACGGTAAGAATAGGATCTAGAGATAGTATGCTTTGACTAGCAAGAACAATGGAGCCTCACCAAAAATAACAGCCCCTGGTCACTTCACTCTAGTCTGTGCCATACAATAACACACCTGGTAACACATGTACATTCCTCCAGGTACCTGCCAAACTTCTGTGAACCTGGCTTTAAATAAATATCAGATGACCCATAGATTGACCCTTAGATCAGATGACCCATATTTAGATAAATATCAGATGACCCACATTACTTCCTGGTAGCTCCTCTATGTTTCTCATTGCTCCACATGGACTTTGAGTAATCTTTTCCTCATCCTATCCTGCTCCCATGAGGCAACAAAATTCAACTCATTACCTCAATAATTAAAATTTTCAACAAAATCAAAATTAAGTAGGCTTAATATGCTGTAACTGAATTTAAAGAAGTATTTAAAATAAAGGTGAATATGCTGGAAATTAGAAAAGTTATTAACAATTAGAAGATAATTGGGCTAGAGCTAAAGTTGTGATTATTCCTAAGACATTTTTAATTAGTGACAGAAAAGTTTCAAGTGAAAATAGCTTTTCTCGTCAGTTAACATAGTAATTTCATTTCCTAATCTCCCACACCTAGTGCACATTCTTTTATTCTCTCTCTCCCCCCCATCCACCCACACACATACATATACACACACTTCACACACATAGCTTGACCTTCTGACTTATTTTCAAAAGAAAAATCTACTGTCAGTTCTTGGAGAAGGCTCATGATTAGAATATCTTCATGCAGGAGAACAACCTATATCACTGTTACAATGACCAAGAGGTTTGGGAAAGTCTAACTGTAGATGCCTTTGGATTAATTATATAGGCTGATACTCAGTTCAATAACATCTGGATATACTGATTACAATTTTTATGATATCCATGGGCATCATCTATATATTAAGATTAATTTTAGCTATTTGGATGACATGTTAAGAATTAACAAAGAATAGGCCCTCCCTGGTGGCGCAGCGGGTTAAAGCACAGCACTGAGAAGCTAAAGCCACTTCGCATGAGTTCGATTCCCACCTGCCCCGGAGGTG
>NW_004567125.1:27994876-28014985 GCF_000260355.1 Condylura cristata | reverse complement strand
CTGTCTCTGGTGAAGCCTCTCGCTGCCCCTGAGCCTCTGGCCTGTACCCCAGTTCTGTATGCACAAATAAATAAATCTTTAAAAAAAAAAGAATTAACAAAGAATAAAAGGCTAGAACCAGAGGCTGTATAATCTGCTTTATAGGGACTGATCACACTTACCCCAAATGTTGACGTTATAATTTTTTTCAGTTTTTCCAGCAATATTTGTTGCCTCACAAGTGTAGCGACCAGTGTCTTGAACCTGAGCATCTTCAATCTGAAAACAAAATCATGCTTTGAAACCACTGTCTATTTTCAAAGTATTGGGGTATTCCTGTTAATATTATTTGTAATCTCTTATTTTTCATTTGTATTCTGAAGACTTTCAAATATATGAAGAAGTGAGTGGAAGGTAAAAAGGATGGCTAAGTGCCCATCATCCACATCCAACATTTATTAAGATGAAAAATTTTCATCTACAGCATACTTACTGTAATTTCAATAATAGTTGTTGAAGTTCTAAAAAGATCTTCTAAATATGATTATGATAAAAAAAAACAACCACTTCCAAATATCTTATTTTGGGATTTAAAATGTACACTCTTTATATTTCCAAGATAATATTTAGTAAGATAATACCATTATTGGCTTATATCATGTCTTCTCTTCAGGCTGGGCTTGTAAGTTTCTTCAAGACATGTATTATAATCAACTAGTCACAATCTTTAGTGCTCAACAGATAAATGAGCATCAGTAAACATTCTGTATGTGCTCATCATTCATTCATTGTAGTTACTCATAACATTGTGTCAGATACTGTAGATACAAAATAAAATAGCTTGATATATGGCTTCTGACATGTTTTAATCTAGTTGGGAACATAAACTATATGAATATAAAAATGTTGAATAATTATGTATAAATAATAAAAGGTAACAGATATAAAACCAAAAGTATGTGAGATTGCTCAAATGACTTATACTACTATGTCCATCTGTAATCCTGGCCTTCCTATATCACTAGTTCCATTGCTATGAGATGAAAATTCCCAAAGTCGAGGCCCCCTTGCTTCCATATATACCTTCAAGCTCCCTCCCACTCATTCCCATGTTTCTGTCCATGTTTCTGTATGACACTCATCATACATTACTCAAGACTGTTTTCTAGGAATAACCTTCCTTTACTAGAGGCTATATGATGCAGTAGTGAGTTGCCTGGGTTCTGAAACTGTATCCCCTGCATTCCAACCCCCATTATGCCTCACAGTAACTGTCAGCAGATTATTGAGCCATCCTTGAAATTTCTCAGTAGGATTAAAAGGGATTTTATAAACATTCCAATGTCCTGCTGTCGTCCTCAATCTTAATTCTTTAGGCTGAATTTCAATATTAGCTCTTATTTTACTCAAACCAACCTTGTCAACATTATTTCTAAATATTCACTTTGTTAAATTATCTGTTTTAGCCACGCTAGCCTACTTGTATTTATTAAATGTGTCTTTTCTCCCATCTACTTTAAAAAACCAAGCAGCTTTCCACGGTTTTCCAGGCAACTACAACTTCAACTTTGGTTATCTTCCCATATATTTTGTTTGTACCAACTCAAATTTAAAGCATTTTCTAAATGAATAAATAGTGAATTTTTCACATATTATGTGTAATTGAAAGACACTGAGAACAAGAATTATTTCATATAATTTTTGTCCCTGTTTAGAACACCTACAATGGGTATTTGCTGATCAGCTGAATGACTAAAGATGAGGTATGCCCTAGAATATCTCTTTAATATTTTTCTAGAAGCACATGTTTTAAAAGACTTCTGACTACAAAGTGGATTAATAATTAGTTAAATCTTACTAAGTATACAATTTTAAAAATACTATAAACCTTATCATTAAAAGCTTTTATAGAATCTTATAAGTGAAATGGTAAAAAGAAAAATCAAGTGTAATGGGCATAATACTGAAGTAAGATCTATTGAATAATATAAGAGAAATACATGACTCTCTAACCTTACCTTTAACACACTTCCATTTTCAGAGATATGGAGACCTGGTTTCTTCAGCATGGGGCGGCCATCTTTCAGCCAAGTCAGAGTAGGTGGGGGAATAGCATCACTTTGACACAGTAACTCCACAGCTTGGCTAATGAGAACAGAGACGTTCTGTTCTTCTCCCATAATATTTGGTGGAACTAAGTGAAAGAAGGATTTTCCCTCAGGATAAATCAGGCAAACACACTGTTTATTTTAATTAAATATCAGGACATATAATGAATAACTTCATTTATTAATTAAGGATGTAGGAACATAATTATTTACCATATGCTTTGTGTCATTTGGTTCAGAATCAAGTGTTAATAAACCATTGATTAATGTGTTCCTGTTGAACAAAAATCATTTTCAAAAACTTTTCACTTGAAGTTTTAGAGCAAATTCAGCAAGGGAGTCTGGCTAGATGGCTGCAGAGTGAATAAAACGGGCTCACATCCATTAGACATGTACAGTAACATGAATAAAAAGAAAAATACAACCCCCTAAAGGAAACGTTGTCTATTAGTGTTCACAATAGGAGCAATAGTCTTATTGAAAGGAGTGCAGTACAGCCCATAAGAAGAAGAGTGAATGTTGTGCAGCTTCTGACTTGGGTACATCCTAACACCAAGGCTCTGAGACCAAGCACTGTGCCAAAGAAGGCGTTTACAAGCAGGCATGCAGGATCAAAAGTGCACTGGAAGTGAGGTTCTGTGATGAAAGCAGACAGCAATGAAAGCTGGCTTGAACCTGAGGCTCATAACACAGTACACTGTGGCCTGAATCAGATCAGAGTACCTTGACTTCCATTTACAGTAGACTACTAACATCTGAAACACTTGCCATCCCCCCACAAGGAAACATTACAACAGGAACTTCGAATTCCTGAGTCTACTGGAGGCTTCCTTTTATGCCTGTTGCCCCAATCCTTTTTAAAACATGCTATCTCCTCCCCTGCTGGTACCAGACCATGATTACTCCAACAATGGCAAACACAACAGTTGAAATGAATACTTACCAAAACACACACAAATATGAATTGAGGTGACAGAAGAACACAGTATGAATGCTAAAACAAGAAAACCCTGAAAGGAACCCTGACATAGAGGCATTGTAGAGCAGACAAAGGGGAAGTCAGAGCAACAGTCTTGGCAACACTGATGAAACTTCCAGAGGATATACAACAACAACAACAGGACAAAGATAATGAAAAATTACATTCAGTAATAATGGAATTAAAAAGCACTGTAACTGAATTAAAAAATAAAATCTTGAGAGATGTAATTGCAGATCAACAGAAGCATTGGATATAATTAGTGAATCTGAAAAAACAATACTGGGAACACAATAATAGAAGAAGATAGAGAAAAACAATTTTAAAAAATGAAAACAGTATAACAGCCCTGGGAGGTAACTTAAAGAGGAAAAATGCACATTTGGGGTTTCCAGAAGAAGAAGAAAGAGAGAAAGACATAGAAAACCTATTTAAAGAAGTGAATGACTGAAACTACTGCTCTGAAAAATGAACTAGCATTTGTAATAGAAGGGTCCAAAAGAGTTCCAAACAAAATTATACTAGATAGACTGATATCAAGACACATAATTACAAAGCTATCAGAATCAATAAAACAGTAAGAATACTAAAAATATCTAGAGAAAAATGGTCAGCTCTAAAGGAAGGTACAGGGGCGGAATTACTGGTCAGGCCCAACACTGGCTATTTATAATAGCCATTCCATGCAAGCAACTTAAGTGTCCAAGGTCAGATAAGTGGATTAAGAATCATGCAGTCAGACTATCAGCAGATTTTTTCAACAGAAACATCACAAACATGAAGGGTCTGGAAAGACATATCCAAAGTAATTAAAGAACAAAAAGACTGCCAACCCAGAATCCTCTACCAGCAAGACTAACAGCCAAGATAAAAGGAAACATATGGAGCTTACTGAAAGGTAAAAACTAAAAGAATTTATGAATATCAATCCTAACAGGTTTTTTTTTTATATAAAGTAACAGCAATGAATATCTAGGAATGTAAAATACTTAAGATAGAAGAGCAAGAAGAAAATAACAATGCAATTCATTAGGATTAGCAAGACTACTCAATGGGTCACATAAATATTCAATCTCAGTATAAACCGCAAACAAAAAATAATAAAAGTAACACATAAAATAACAAAATGAATAGAAGCTAAATAAAACATAAAAGGAAACCCTAAAAAAAAAATAAAAAGACAAGTGAACAAAAATAAAAACATAACAAAATGGCAGTAAACTCATATCTCAATAATCACTGTAAATGTAAATGGCTTGAAATCACCAAAGATACTGGATAATTGGATGGATATCATAACAAAGTCCAACTTTCTGATGTTTACATGAAATTCACTTTAGCAACAAAGAAAAACAGAATTAAAGGTTGACTGACAGTTATACAAACAAATGGCTGCAACAACAAAATAATCAGGAATAGCTATACTTGTATCTGACAGAATAGACTTTCATTTAAGAAAGGTGATGATGGGGCAATGAGATACATAAGACAACTAATAATTGAATTTAAGAGATACTGATAATAACAAAATACTAGAGAATTTGAATAGCCCACCTTAAATAATGAAATGATCATGACAAAGTATGAATAAGGCAATTATAACTTTAAACTAGGAGCTAGACCACACAGATTTAACAGAAATATATGCAAAGCTGCTACATACACATTATTTTCCCAAGTACACAGTAATATCTTTAAGAGTAGACCATAACTTGGGACACAAGTGAAATGTCAAAAAAAAAAAAAATCACAACAACTGAAATTATACCTAAACCTTCTCTGATCAGGAGGCCATGGATCTAGAAATCTATTATAACAAAAATAAAATCCATGGATACATGAAGATTAAAACCACATGCTGTTTAATAACAATTGTACAAAAGAGAAAAATCAAAGGAGAAATTTGAAAAATGCCTTGAGATGAGAAAATATAATGGTATAAATTACCATAATTTGTGGGATGTAGAAAAGTTGTCTTAATGAGTTGGAAATAATTGCAAATATAGGACCATATTAAAAAGCAGTATAAGGCCCTTCCTGGTGGTACAGCAGGGTAAAGCACAGTACTAAGAAGCTTAAGCCACTTCCCCATGAGTTCAATTCCTTCCTGCCCGGGGGGAGATCCACATGGTGAGGCAGACCTCTCCTGGCCTGCCCACTGCTCGCTTCAGCAGTGTACTTTGTCCATCTGCCTGCTCTGCTCCCCACTCTGTCCCTGGTGAATCGGCTCACCCTCCGCATCTCTGGCCTGTACCCCAGCTCTATATGAATAAATAAATAAATCTTAAAAAAAAAGCAATATAAATATCATTTAACCAATGTTATACCAAAGGCAAATTTAAAAAAGCAGAATTTAAAAATTTAAAGAATATTTAAAGTTAGTAGAAGGAAATTAAAAAAAATAAGACTTAAAATAGGGGCCAAAGTTTATACAAATAAAATGAAACTAAGGTGTTTAATTTATAACATAAACTAAATAGGTAAGCCCAAAACAAGGCTAACAAAATAAAAAGAGAGAGACAGAGAGAAACATTAATAAAATACTATTGCAAATGAAAGAGGAGAAATCCCTATAAGTCATATAAACAGAAAAGATTATGAGACTACTATGAGCAAGTATATGTCAATAACTTTCAAGGGTTGGATAAATTTCTAGATCAATATAATATACCAAGACTAGCCCAGGAAGAGACAAATGAATTGAACAAATTGATCACAAACATAGGAATTGAAGCAGCAATAAAAATACTACAAAAAGATAAAAACCCAGTATCAGATGGCTTTACAAATGACTTTTAATAAACTTTTAAAGAAAAATTAATATCTTTTACTCAAGTTGCTTCTATAAATACAAGAAGAAATCCTCCCTAATACATTTTATTGTGCCGACATTACCTTAATACCAAAACCAATCAAAGGTAACACAAGAGAAGAAAGACAAATCTTCGAAAAACATCAATGCAACCCCCCCCATAAGCTTTCCATATAAGATCTGCACAATAAAAAGATGCTCATTATCACCACTTCTGTTGATCTTGGTAATAAATGTTTTAGCCAGAGCAATAAGACACAAGAAATAAAGGGAATTCAAGTCATCAAAGAAGAAGTGAAACTATAACTAATTACTGATGATATAATATTATATATAGAAAACAATAAGGACATCTTTCAAAAGTTATTAGAAACGATAAATGAATATAGCAAAGTGGTAGGCCACAAAATCAAAATACAAAAATTCATTATCCAAACAATGAACAATAAGAAAAATAAATTAAGCAAATAACTCTATTCATAATTGCATCCCAAAATTAAATAATTTGGGATAAATTTAACAAAGCAGGTAAAGAACCACTATAAGAACTACAAAATGTTATTAAAGGACTTAATGCAACTAAATAAGCTGGCAGAGTGTTCTGTGATTATGATATATTATATCATTATATATAATCATAATGATGATCTTGTCTAAAATGGTATACAAATTTAATGCAATCCCTATCAAAATCCCAGCAATATTTTTCAAAGAAACTGAAAAAAAAAATTATTTAAATTTATATTAATCCACAAAATTCTTTGAGTAAAAGCAACCTAAGAAAAATCTGAAGAAATGGAAGTTATTACTTCACTTTACTTCAAATTTTATTGAAAAGCAATATATTAAAAACAATATGGCATTGGCAAAAAAAAAAAATGATTGGACTATAAGAATAGAATTGAAAGTCCAGAAATAAATCAATACACATACCAGTACCTAATCTATGATAAAACACCCATGACCATAACATTAGAAAGAGTGTCTTCAATAAATTGTGCAGGGAAAATTGGATTATTTGCTAACACCTTACACAAAAATAAATTCCAAATGTATTAAAGATTTAGAAATAAGACTTTAAATAATAAAATGCATAGAAGACATTGGTGATGTGTTTCAGGAAGTCAATAATAAATAAATTGTTAGTGACTCAACTCTTAAGGCAAGGGAACTAAAATAAAAAACAACTGGGATTACCTTAAGTTAAAAAATGTTCTATATAGCAAAAGAAAACACAAAACAAATTACATAAATACTCTACTGAATGAGAAAAAAATACAGAATATATAACTGATAAGTGATTAATATCCAAGATATATAAAAACAAATTTAACAACAGAAAAACAAGTAACCTATTAACAAATGTGAAACAAATTCACACAGGCCAAAGTACATAGGAAAAAATGTTCATCATCACTCTTAATAAAAGAGTTGTAGGTTAATACTACCATGAGATATCATCTCACAGCCATGAGAATGGCACATATCAAAAAACATTGTAAAGAATATGGAGAAAAGGAATGTTATTACACTATTGGTAGAAATGTGAATTTAGGGAAGGTTTCAATCTGGATTTACTTAAAATAACTGCAAATAGAAATTCCATCCAGGAATCCCACTTTGGGTATAAATCCACAGAATGTGAAACAAAACCATCAATAAAAAGACCCATGTGTTTTACAGTATGTAAAGCAACACTATTTACAATAGCTTGAAGATGGAAGGAGTTTAAATCTCCTTCCAAGAATAAATATATCAAAAAGATGTGGTAAATACAGACCATGGAATATTATATAGCCACAAGAAAGGATGACATGAAGTCATTTTCAACCAAGTTTGAAGCAATATTTTAAAAATTATATGCAGCAGCAAAACAAGCCAGAACAATAAAAGTAAATATTGAGTATTCGTATTACAGAAAATATGACAACTTAAAACATGTTCAAAAATTCATGGACAGCAATAAATATTCTAAGAGCTCTGAGAGAGGGTAGGAATGGACAAGGGTGCACAAGGAATGATTGTAGAAAATAAAAAAAAATACTCAGGAAATATTCCAAAAATAACATTACTTAAAAGCAAGTACATTACCATGTTTTTTCAAAATAAATTTCATAACCATAGAAACAAAATTCAAAAATAGAATTGAAAGAGAGTATCCAGTCCGAACTCAGTGTATGCAAAACATAAGATGGGTGTCAGATAGTAGCTTATTTGAAACAACATGACTAAGTGGCGACAATGATAGAAGTCTTCTGACTTGTAGTTTAGAGCTCATTTCAACTTTCTATGAAATAAAGACCAGTGAGATAACTAACACAAAAGAACAAATTAAATCAGTGACCAGCTGTGCAACATATTCAGAATTACAAAAAAAAAAAAAAAGAGGAAATGAGTTGAAATTTTACTGAGATTAAAATTAGAATTCCCTAACTATAAGGCTTGTCAGCTGCTGAAATGTGTTCTTGGAGAAGTTTAAGGAATCTCCTTCCCTTGGGTGTATTAAGAAATAGAATAAACAGTCATTTGTCATAGATGGCTTAGGTACAGCCCTGCCAAGAATGAGAGGGTGGGCTCCATGACCTCTCAAGGGCTCTTTCAGTCTGTATTTATACTTCAAAAAGCACAAACTAATGATGAAATCAGGCCTGTTATAAAAGGACCACTCCAGAAAAAAAGAAAAAGAAAAAAAGAGAGGAAATTCCTTTGCCATTTATCCCTAAATCCCACAACTATTTAGGATTGTAGGAAACATATCATATTTGTAGACTTTGTTTGTATGCTTGCTTGTTTAATAGGAACAGCTAAGTTACACCGAAACAGATCCTACGGGACTTTCCAAATGCTTTGGTAGAATTAAAATTTTTGTGGTAAGGAACATTAGTGTAGTCCTGTAGTCAGTTTCAGGCTTGATAGTCTAAGCTGCCACTCTATGAGGCAAAATGACAAGGAATGCAAGGGACTTTGACTAGCAACATTTGTTTCTGTAATGAAGAGATTTCTCTACCACCATGTCTTCTACAGAGCAAAGCGATACGAATTACAGTGCAATCTGTGGTGCTGTTTCTAGATGCTGGATTGTTGCTAAAGCCAAAAGAACCGAGGTTACAGTAATAAATGCCATACACAGTGGCTGGAATGTAGCAAAGAAGCATTCACTCCGAGATCTTGATGCCCCTTCCACTGGGTTTAACAGCACACACAGACATCTGACGTTTGACATGCTTAATCTATAGTAACAGAAAATGGTGGGGTTGTTTTTGATAGGTGATGCATTAGACAAAAAATATACAACTGAAATTTCAGACCTGCCTATAAGGGTGCTGTAGGCCAGTGACTCTGTATCTTCCTTTTGGAACTGAATGAAGGAAGAGGGAGTACTCCTCAATCAATGGTGTGCAGTTAGTCCCAGGAAAGCACAGAACTTCCTATAAGGCTGTTGGAGACAGATGGTGACCCCATGCCCCCATTCTGTAACTGAGTAAAGGCAGAGGGAGGGCTCAACAAACAAAGGTGAAAAGCTAGCCTCAGGGAAGCTCAGATTGGCCAGCAAGACTGTTGGAGGCCACCAACCCCTGAGAAGCCTTTCTGGGACTCAGTATAGGACCCTGCAAACAAAGATGGCCAGACAATCTCAGGGAAGCACCTGCTGGCTCATTTGGCTGTTGGAGGTCAGGGGCCTTTAAACAACCCTTCTGGAATCAGTTAAAGGCAGAGGGAGGCCCCACCAAGCAAAGGTGAGCAGTGAGATCCAGGGTAGTGCCCTCTGGCCAACACACAGGTCTGTATGACTGGTGACCCCTATGCACCCTTGCACCCCATCCAGAACAGCAAGTAAAGTTACAAAGGCACATGGAAGGCCAGCTGCCATGGGGAGCAGCAACTGCTTGGGAGAGTGCCTTTTGGCCCACACATAGCATTAAAGTCTGTGTGAACCCCTACTGCACGCACAGACCACAACCTGCATTTTAGATTAACACACATACATAGGAGGGGAGACCAATAACATTTAGAGACTTGGTGATCTTTAGGTGTAATGCCCATCAACCCATCCACAATATCACAGTCCTTGAGAAGTCTGGAATGACAGTGCCTAACTTGGCCTGGCCACCAGTCCCCGACATCCCAGTAGGAACTCCCCAAAGAGATACCTGTCAGTACGAGTGGTACATGGCTCAGCACAGTGGCTAAGCAAATTTGAAAACAAATAACAAGGAGAAGGAAAAAAAAACAGCCAAGCAAGAGAACTCTCCCTCTAGGGAAGGACACACTGCAAAAAGAAAACCAGCTCCAGAACCCAATAATGACATGGCAGAACTTCTCTGCCTGATAGAGAATTTAGAATCACTATGATTAAAAAAAAAAAAAAGATGAAACGGAAAAGAATGATATGAAGAACATAACTAATGAACTGAAGGATGAAACTGAGTCTCTAAAGAAGGAAATAAAGGAAATACAGGATATTAAAAGATTGATGGAGGAGCTAAGGAACTCTGGGAAAATAAATGAGAACAGAACTGATGAAATGGAAGAATAATGAGCACACTTAGAGATACAGAAAAAAAACAAACCAACAAAGAAAAAGAAAGAGAAGTACAAAGGAAAAAAGAAAGAAACAGTTCAAGAACTATCTGAAACCATGAGGAAAGGAAATATAAGATTTATGGGAATACCAAAAGATGAGGAGAAAGACAATGAAACTGAGAAATTATTCAGGGAGTAATCAAAGAAAACTTCCCAAGCATGAAGAAGGAGATAAAATAGATATACAGAAAGCTTGTGACCAAATAACCACAATGAAAGAGAAACTACAGCGAAAACACATAATAGTAAAGCTTCCAAGAGACTAAAACAAGGAATAAATAATGAAATTGACAAGGCAGAAGAAACAGATAACCTCTAAAGGAAATTCAATCAGGTTGACACCAGGCTTCTCCAAAGAAACATTATGGTAAGAAGAGAATGGAGTGACATATTTAACAAACTCTAAGTCAACAAATGCTAACCAAGAATACTTTACCCTGAACAGCTCTTCTTCCTCTATGAAGAAAAAATAAAACCATCTCAGACAAACAGAAACTCCAGAAATTCATTAATAAACCTCCACGCCAAAAAATTCTACAAGCTGCCTAAAGCCAACAGAGGAATGAATAGGAAGAACAGATTAAGGTAAGAAATAGAATCACAAAAAGAGAAACAAAATGGCAAATACAGATGCCAACATATCAATATTAACTCTAAATATAAATGGACTAAAGTAATCAATAAAAGACATAGAGTATCAGACTAAATTAAAAAAGCAAAATCTAAACTTCTTCTATCTCCAGAAAACACATTTAACTATAAAAGATAAACATGGATTGAGATTAAAATATTGGACAACAATCCTACAAGCAAATGGACAAAAAAAGGCAGGAACAGCAATACTTATATTAGATAAAGTAGAGTTCAAACTTAAAAAAGGTAAAAAGACATATAGATGGTCACTACATTATGATTAAAGGGAAATAAATCAGGAAAACATAACATTAATCAATATATCATCACCAAATAAAGGAGAACCAAAATATATCAGGCAATTATTATCATCTCTGTAAAGTTACATCAGAGAAAATACAAATGTAGTAGAAGACCTCAACACCCCACCCTCCCCAATGGACAGATAAATGAGACCAAAAAAAAAAAAAAATCAAGGACACCAGAGCCCTAAACAAGAAGCTAAACCTCATGGGCTTAGGACACTGCACAAAAAAAAAAAAAAAAAAAAATACAATAACACATTTTTCTCTAATGTACATGGATCATTCTGCAGGATTGATCACACATTGGGTCACAGGATAAATAGCAACAGGTGCATTAAGATCAAAATCATACCAACTACCTTTTCTGATCATAAAGGCACTGAATTAGAATAAGCCATGAAAAGAAAGCAAGGGACCCTCCTATTTCATTGAGATTGAAATCTACACTATTGGAAGACAACTGGATTAATGAGATCAAAGAAGAAATTAAAAATACACTTTGAGACAAATAACAATGAGGACACAACTTTCCAGAATGCACAGAACACAGCAAAGAGCAGTATTAAGAGGGAGTATATAGCAATACAGGCTAATATTACGAAACAAGAAACAAATCAAAGAAACGACCAAATCCCCCATCTCAAAGAATCAGAAAAAGAAGAACACAGGGCCCTCCCGGTGGCACAGTGGGTTAAAGCACAGCACTAAAAAGCTAAAGCCACTTCAGCATGAGTTTAATTCCCAGCCCCGGAGGGGACCCACATGGTGTAGCAGACCTCTCCTGACCCGCAGACTGCTCCCCTCAGCAATGTACTTTGTGAGTTGGCCTGTTCTGCTCCTCACTCTGTCTCTGGTGAATCCTCTTACCTTCCCTGTCTCTCTGGTCTGTACCTCAGTTCTGTATACATAAATAAATTTTTTTTTAAAAGAAGAACACAACCCCCCCCCAAAAGCCTGTATATGATAGGAAATAACCACATTCAAAGCAGAAATAAATGAAATAGAAATTGAAAAAAAATCCAAAAGATCAACTAAACCAAAAGTTGTTTCCTCAAAAAATAAATAGACAAAATAGAGAAACCTCTAGCCAGGTTACAAAGAGAAAATAAACTATATAATCACTGAAATCTAGATAAAGAAGAAAGAAAACCTAAACAGACCAATTACAAGCAGTGAAACAGAAACAGTAATCAAAACCTTGTCCCAAAACAAAAAGCCCAGGACCAGACAACTTCACAAAAGAATTCTACCACTTGTTCAGAAATGAACTATGCCTACTATACATAAACTCTTTCAAAAAATTAAAGAAAGGATACTACCAAATACATTTTATGAAACCAACACTATACTAATACCAAAATCAAATAAATACAACATACAAATAGAAAACTACAGGTCAATCTTCCTAATGAACCCTGATGCAAAACTCTTCAATAAAATCCTAACCATGCATCCACAAATGCCTCAAACAAAGTTAGAATCCAACAATGCATCAAAAGGATAGTACACCGCAACCAAGTAAGATTTATTCCAGGGACACAAGGATGGTTCAACATCCAAAAATCAATTAATGTAATCCAACGCATCAACAAAAAAGAAAAGTAAATTCATATGTTTACATCAACAGATTCAGAGAAAGCATTTGAGAAAGTTGAACATCTTTTTATAATAAAA
Organism: Condylura cristata; assembly: GCF_000260355.1. NCBI lineage: Eukaryota > Metazoa > Chordata > Mammalia > Eulipotyphla > Talpidae > Condylura > Condylura cristata. The sequence goes on along the minus strand of NW_004567125.1, from coordinate 28,001,911 downwards.
GCCCTCAAAATTCTTGGGATAGAAGGAACATACTTTACCATAATACAAGTCATATTCGACAAACACACAGCCAATATTATTCTCAATGGTGAGAAACTGAAAGCCTTTCCTTAACAATCAGGAACAAGACAAGGACGTCCACTCTCACCACTGCTTTTCAATATAACACTGGAAGTAGTGTATGAAAAAGTATCAAAGTGTTCAAAAATATGTTTATCTTAGATGATTTGTAGGATTTTCAAGCAAGCACAAACTCTTTTATTTTTTTCAGAGATGAGAATTACTGGATATTGGATATTCCTAAGCAGAAAATACATGAGGTACTATCAGGAATGGGGAATTCCAAACAATTTATTCCTTGATGTAAAATTTCAGATGTAAAACACAATGCAATAATTCTTTCTGACGGTTTTCAGAAGTAAAATCAGAAACAATTCAAGAAAACATATGCTAATTTATTTCTGAATATTTTCCTTCATTATTTTTCTTTTCAGTTAAATGAATTGAATCAAGTTGAGAAGAAAACCATATTTTTAAAATTGAGAGGAGAAATGCAAAAATATTAGAGTATTTGTTTCTTAAGAAACAAAGCAAATCTAATTACATCTGAGGATATATATTACTAAAACGCATCTATTTTTTTCTGTTCCTTTTCATTTCCAACTTTTTATTTGGTGTGAGAAGAGAATCAGCTTCTACCCTTTTGATTCTCAACTTCCTTACATTTTATTCTTATTTTCTTTCGGCATTGTGTTGTTTTAGGAGTGCCTTGTGTCTGTTTCTCATCCTACTAATTACACTTGTTCAATTTAATTAGCAAAATCAAAATTGCCATCGGGTTATATTTGTTGAGTCTAGAGAATATGTGAGTTCTAATATTGTTCTCTGAACTTAATTAAAAAAAAAAATATATATATATAACTATCCATTTAAAAAATTATTGTTAAGTATCCATTTTAAGTACTTATAGGTATCCAAAATATTTAACCTCAAATCTTGTTTCATTAGATCTGAATATGATAACACATAATCTGAGTTTATACCAGAAGTATAAAACTTTTATTAAAAACTGAATTGCTTTTGTAATCATAAGGAAAGGTATTTTTCACTGTTTACCCTTCTTACTATTCCTGCATGCTAGATGTAAGTCTAAAGGTATCTGACCTCTGGGGATAACCATTTATGCAGAGGTCCAAATTATATACAAAACTGCCAAGGTTACTATAGAAAATATGGGAATATAATATATGGAACTATTACTAATAGTTGCACAAAGATTAGAATCTAATCTCATTTAAAAATCTGTTTTAATTTTCTATTTAGTAGTTTGCAATGCACCTATATTTCAAATGCTAAGCACATATGCACATTCTCAAACGTCCATAGATATTAGCTAGCTATTTTTACAATGGAGGAAAGATTCTGGATTTCCCAACAAGATGGTATGAAAGTATCTTGGGAAATGATAAAAGTTATGATGTATGTTTCTACAATTCCTGGAAAATATCAACTCTATCATCTTTCACTTTATGACACCAATGTAAGGAGTTAATGCCAGATTTTCACAGCTGACTAAAATCCATAAATATCATCATCACCCTCTGCTTGCTAGAAAACCAAATAATTTAATGAGTCTCAGGTTAGAGTGATGAACCAGTATCTAAGGATAACTTATATTGGTAGCAGTCTTGTTTTTCACAGGGCACAAAAGTGACCTAATAAAAGAAAGAAATTAGACCCAGTTTTTTCTCAACATGGAAGACTATAAAAGCTGAAGGTCAGATGTGGATCCGTGTCAGTTATATAAGCAATAAACAAGGGGCATAGGGAGAGCCTCTGGTAGTTTGTGGATGCCAACTAGTATGATTTTCATTTAATGAGCTGTGTGGCATCCATATTGTAGCAAGAGGACTTTTTATAGGAAAAAAAAATACGATCATGCATTTGCTTTTGGCAAATTTATAAAGAGAATTCAATTCCATAGCCTAGAAATAGGTTTAAAAAAAAAAAAAGGTGATATATTTTGAACAGGAGTCACTTACTCAAATGAATCAATTTCACGAAAAGTCTGATGGTGTCCTAAATGCAAAGGTATAATAAACTGTGGAATGATAAATGTAATCTCTGAATGGAGATGAAGGCCCAATTTTGTTCTGGAGGAATTTTATTGCGATGGAATCAGACATTCTGTTTTGTACATTATAGCTCACCATAGTAAGAGAATAAACTTGGTACTTTTAAAAATTGATGCTCAGTTTAGCTTTGCTTCTCACATATCCTTTAATTAACTAGCACAGTGTTGATTAAAAAAATACACTGATTGTAAATTATCTTAAAAAGAATAGAAACAGGAGTCTGAGGAGAATACATCAAGAGAGCTAGTGGGACAGATGTATATGCTAGTGAGAGCAGGTCTTTGAAATTGCAAAGCTGTTTCCATGGTCATACTGTTCAGAGTACTCCATGAAGCCAATATGCTACAAGCTAGATATATGTATTTCAAGCTCTCAAAACTTCAAAAAAGGGAAATTAGTTAAAGCCAAATATAAGTCAGAAAATAATTTTGTTTGAATAAATCTTGCAATACCATTTCTATTGCTATAATTCTTTATTGTCAACAGCTTCCCTAGGCTCTTTTATAAATACAGCTACACCAGAGCAGAAATATTAATTAAAATACCTCACCATATACTCTGAGGTCGATGTCCCTGTGCTTCTCCCCAGCAGCATTCACAGCTACACAGGTATATCTCCCTGTATCACTAATTTGTGCACTGGTCAATGCTAGGATGCGGCCCCCGGACAGAACCTATTGATAATAAGAAAGCAAATAACCAATATGCCCCTTGAGAATAGCAGGTATGAGTGGACTTTTTCTGAGATTAATCAATTGACATTTGCTTCTAGAAGGATTTCTATTTGGTTAATTTCATGTGGGCAAACATTATATAATTCCCTTCTCAACTTCTGTCTGTGAAAGATAGAACCATACTTGGTAATAACCACTGAAAATAAGTATCTCCATACAGGATCCCATGAAGTTTCAATTCATTTATCGGGGGTGGGGGGAAGGAAGAGGGAGAGAGAAAGAGATAGAAAGAGAGAAAGAGAGACTCAAATTAAGGCACTTATTTTTTTTCTCAGACTCAAATTCTATTCTCATTATGGTACCTTTATAATTTTCATATATTTTTCATTATTCATATAGAAGTAAACACACTATATATAGTTTTCTGATTATGTCTAAGCACTTAAATTTTCTATTAGAAAATGCTTGTGTTTTTTGTTGATAAAAAATTTTGTTAGCTAAGTCATCTTTTGTGATGGTAGTAGGGAATGGGGGAATTTAGTAATCAGTAAAATAAATAGTCAAAATGTAGCACCCATATATGAGATAATGAAGCTCTTAGATATACTGACCTTTTAATAAACAATTTAGAAATCCCAATTATATGTCCATGGTTTCTTTATGGATATATATATGTGTACATTTTTTGATAACATTTGTTACTTCTTACTTATTGTTAATTCTCTTATTTGGATACTTTTTGTTAATTCCTATTAAATCTCCTTAACCATTTAACTCTTTGTCCATCCTGACGTGGTATAGTTTATCTAAAAAAAAAAAAAATGACAGAATACCTGTATCCCATTAGTGAAACTAGAGACAGGACTCCCATCTTTCAACCAGGTCAGACTTGGGGCAGGGATGCCTCTGGCTTCACATTCTAACCTCACCATGTTATTTACCACCACAGTCATCATATTATTGCTTCCAGAAATTGATGGGGCCACTGAAAAGGAATACAAATAATAAAGGTAAGGTATGTTAATAGCACACAACAACTCATCTCAGAAGACTGATAAATATATGTAATCTCAGCATTTTATGAGATTCTAATCACAGTGATTTTATGAGATTAAAAGTGATGTCTCTATTTGACAGATGAAGAAAAGGAGGGCTTGCCTTTTTGTTTAGGAAATCCAGTTTTTAATGTCAGAGTGGATTTTTATTTCTTGATTTCTAGAGTCGTGTGTATATGTGTGTGCATGTGTGTATCTCCACTGCACCCACTGGAGTATATAAACTACCATCTCCTTTTAAAACCACTGCTAGAGGAAAAAAAAATAAATTGGAAACATTTCTCTAAAAGCTATGATTCTCCTCAAGAGTATTTATAAATAGGGTTATTAGCTGATAAATCATGACCATTTCAAGAATTCATCTAAAGTAAATTTAAGTTCAACATCATGGGAAAATAGAGCACTTTAGTATAAATGGGAAATAAAAACATTATTGGTTTAGAACACTGTGCTCTTAAATAAACATGGCAATAATACACTTTGTTAAATATGTGCACTAGAATTTTATAGAAGCACTTATCATTCTGAACGTCTCTTTATCCTAAGATGAATCTCCAAGTAGTACTAACCATGGACCTGCAGACTGTAAAACAACTCCGTAGCTCCAGCTGAGTTAATTGCCACACACTTATAAATGCCAGCATCTGTTATCTGGGCCCTTTCAATATCAACAATTTGTCCTCTGTTCAAGAAAGTTACAGTGGTGGAGCCTGAGAGTGGACGATTATCTTTATACCAAGTAATAGCTGCAAGGGGAAGAGAAAAGAAACCCATCTGTTATTTTTTTTTCTAAGTTCAATAACTGGCTTTAACTAAAGCAGCAACACTTGATTTATTCATATACTTATCATTCCAGTTTAATCATTTAAATATCTCTTTAAAATTGGTTTTTGGAAGAAGGTAATGCTTGAATAGAAATGGTCAATATAGGAGTTCAGAAAATGAATTTAGAAAAATCATATTCTTTGTGTTATCTTTAGTGATCAATATTGTCAGACAGTAAACTTTAAGTCTGCTTATTATAATGGATCTTTCAGATATATAAACATTTGTCTATGCATCTAATCAAAGCAAATTTTATATACATTATTAATCTCAAAAATGTATATTATTGATTTATATGACAGTCCACAAAATGCAAAATAACAGTCTGAATAAATTATTGATTTGGGTTACACCCACACATGTATATATAGGGTTGTCAGAAAAATCATGATGCATTTTTGCTTGAAAAACATAGAAAAATGTGTCATGATTTTCCAATATCCACATGTATGTATGTATGTACACACACATACACACATACACCTCTGTTATATACATATATTTGCATGTGTATACACACATGTATATATATATATACATACATATTTTTCACACATGTAAAATACCATTGTGGGGGTTGTGACCATAGCATAGCAATAAGACAAGGTATTCAATATTTCTACATTTTTTAACTGGTTAAGTAACTTCTACACTTAAAAGCAATGAAAGTTCAAAAATATCACCTATCCTTTCCAATGCTTTACCACTGAAAGGAAAAAAAATTAATCTTTCTTTTATGAGTAATTAATATATATGCTTATAAATAGATTAATCTCTTCTCAGCTATCTTAAAATGTTAACACGTTATAGAACCCACAAATACACCTACCAGGCAAGGGATTTCCCTCTGCCTTACACTCTAGTTGCACAGGGTTGTTCACCACCACTGTCTCATTCAGCATCTTCCCGGCATCATCCAGACTGGGTGGCTCTGCAAGAGGCACCAGCAGATAATTCATTTGTCTAATTAGGCTATTTAAACTGACATTGTTTCCTTAGTGGAAATGATCATTTCTTTCCTCACATGTGCATACTAATACAGTTGGAATAAAAGTTAAGTATACTATTAAGAATTGAAAACTGGATTTAAAAAAGATCCTGCTATATTTCTGAATCATTCATTTTTCTGTGCCCAGATAGGAACATCCTTAGAAATAACAGATTAACAAGTATTCAAATAATATTAAAGGGATATTTTTAAAATTCCAGTGAGGCTCATTGGTCTCTGAGGATTTGTCTTTACCAAGAAGTATAGTATTCCATTCAAGTCTGCCAAGGAGAAATCATTATTTTTGAAAATACATACTGCATAATTGCATTGGACAGTACTATTAAGCAATTTCAGAAAACAGTTATTTTTGCAGTTTCTAGTAGTTTTTTTTCTTTTGATATAAAAGTTGTAACTAGTGAAATAAAACAGAAAACTGTTTTTAGTTGTTAAGTAGTCACAGATAATGCAACTCTATTATTGAATATACTTATCAAATAGGAATGTGGAAAGTCTGAGACATGGTATAAAAGGGATTACAACTTAAACAGCAATACCCTATATTTTTCAGGCCTCTGTGGCAGTGCAGGGGTGAGTGTAGCACTATGAAGCTATCACCAGCCACTGCAGCCTGAATTCAATTTGCAGCTACAGAGCTAACCCACATGGTGCAGGAGACTATCTCACCCTTTGCTCCCCTTAGCAATGTATTTCAGTATATCTGCTAGTTCAGCTCCCCATTCTATCTCTGGAGAATCTTCTCACCTTTCCCCCCAGCCCCTGCATCTCTGGCCTATACTCCAGTTCCCGTATGCATAAAAAAAAGTCTTAAAAAAATACCCTATATCTTCAGCACTATGTCTAGGAACAAAGGAGGGTGGCCAGTACCCCCCCCCCCAAAATTACAAGTAAACTAGTAGTCTTGTCTTATTTGAAGTAGATGCTGCATATAAAACTTAGTGCTTTATTATGCAATGGAATATTACTCAGCAATCAAAAAGACAAGCTCTTGCTATTTGCAGCAACATGGATAGAAGTAGAAGGGATAATGATTCGTGATATAAGCCAGAAAGAAAAAGAAAAATACCAAATGGTTTCACTCATAGTAAGGGTGTAAGGGATCAGAAAAAAACAAACAAACAAATATATAGTAACTGTAATAAAGTAAAAATGAACATCAACTAACAACTGTAAACCAGAGACATTCTACAGGGGAGAGGGAAGCAGGATCAAAACGGGGGCAGAAAGAGCACACAGTTCTATGGTGATAGCACATGGCTGAACTAGTGGTGGGAAGTGCACAGGGATTACAACTGAGATGAAAAAATGCACAAAATGAAGAATTTTAAATAAATATA
>NW_004567125.1:27964412-27993860 GCF_000260355.1 Condylura cristata | reverse complement strand
TCCAATTGTAAATAAAGCAGCAATAAACATGGGGGTGCAGGTATCTTTTCCAATCAGTGTTTTTTGTGTCTTTTGGGAGCCAATACCATACTGTTTTAATCAATATTCTGTGTAGTATAATTTGAAGTCAAGGAACATGACACCCCTTTTTTCCTCTTTTCTGTTAGTTGTTTTGGCTATTCAGAGTCTCTTGTGGTTCTATACAAATTTTATAGTTGTTTTTGAAAAATGTCACTGGGATTTTAATAGGTAATGCATTGAATCTATCAATTGTAATAGGTAATTTGGCCATTTTAACATTGTTTAATCTTCTTACCCATAAACAAAGAATGTGTTTATATTTCTTTGTGTAATTTTTCTTTATTTCCCTTGACAATATCTTTTTCTTTATTTCCACTGACAATATCTTTCCTTTTTTGTATATACGTCCTTCTCCTTTGTTAAATTTGCTATCAGATGTTTCTTTATCTTTGTTGTCATTGTAGGTGGAGTTATTTTCTAAATTTCTCTTTTTGCTAAGTCATTCATTGCATGTAAAACACAAAACACTTTTCATTGTAGTTTTGATTTGTATTTTCCTTATAACATGTGGGAACACTGTTTTCATGTGCTTGTCTGAAGAATGTCTTTGTTAGAGAAGTCAATTTTTTTTGCTCATTTGCAATTGGGTTGTTTGTTTTTATTGAGTTGTATGAGTGCTTCATATATTTTAGATATTAAAACCTTGTCAAATGTGTGGTATGCAAATATCTTCTCATTCTTTAGATTTTGTGATGGTTTCTTTTGTTATACAAAAGCTCCTTAGTTTTATGGGGTACCATTGGCTTACTTTTGTTTTGTTTTCCTTTCTATTAAGTCACAAATGCTTGTATGAGGCTGATGTCCAAAACTGTATTATCTATGTTTTTCCCTGTTATGTATTTATAGTTTTAGGTCTTATATACAAGTTTTTTTTTTTTAGAAGATTTATTTGTTCATACAGAACTGGGGTACAGGCCAGAGGCTCAGGGGCGGTGAGAGCTTCACCAGAGACAGAGTGGAGAACAGAACAGGCAGATCGATGAAGTACACTGCTGAGGGGAGCAGCGGGCGGGTCAGGAGAGGTCTGCCACGCCATGTGGTCACCTCCGGGGCAGGCGGGGATTGAACTCATGCGGAAGTGGCTTTGGCTTCTCAGTGCTGTGCTTTAACCCGCTGCGCCACCAGGGAGGGCCTTATATACAAGTTTTTAATCAATTTTTAATTAATGTGTCTGTGTGAAGTTGAATATGATTTAGTTTCATTACTTTTTCTTTTTTTTTTTTTGTATTTGGCTGTCCAACTTTCCCATAACCATTTGTTAAGCAGACTTTGGTTGAGTGAACTATATGCACATATGAAAATGTGATGTTCTTATCCAAAATTATATAGTTATGTAAACAATTGGAAAAGTCAATAAAATTTAAAATGGGGAGAATTTGAAAAATCTAGAAATAGTATATGTTAGTGTGCCTTTCTCAGAAATTGACACTTTAGTGAAAAAAAATTAGAAACATGAAAAATAAAATTTTCCATATAGAGTATGTGACTATTCATAACAAAGTATACACACACACACACACACACATATATATATACACATACATGCATATGTATGTATGTGTGTATGTATTTAATGTCAATGAAATATTTTCAAAATAGACTAAGTATAGATTACAAAATGTAAGTATATATAAAACAATTAATAAATATATAATAAAAATGAATAGAAATCCATAATAAAAATATTAAGCATTACATATGGTAAAAAGCTTCTTTAAAGAGGAAATCAAGATAGAATTATAGGACTAGGAAACTAAATGAGAATGCTTAAAAATAAACACTTACATATGTGACCACGCATCTCAGCATGCAACAGAAACCTTAAAGCTCCAATTAATATTAAAAACTATGAATTATTGAAAATAGATGCTTTGAGCATCTAGTCATAATCTAGAAAATGACTAATAAAATAAATCATAAGAAATTAAGAGTAAAAAGGTAATAAAAATAAAGGAGGAAATTATTCAAGTAAAAGAAAATTATTCAAGTAAAAGAAAATAGGAAAAAAGGCAAAAAAAAAAAAAGGCAATAAAAGATTAAAGCTGATTGACAAGTATAAAATCAAGTCTTTCCTTGGAGGGGGAAGTCCTTGTGGGTCAGATCTTTATTTTCCTGGAGGTTGTTTCTGTAGATGAAACCTAGACCCCAATCTTCCTTTGCTCCTGTGGTTCCTTCTTATCCACACAATTCAATATTTTAAACCTAACTGCTTGAAATGCTTAGTATAGTTCTTTTTTCTTAGTGAATGATGATATAGATATACACACATATATACACACACAAACATACAAACACACATATACACAAACACACACACATATATATATTTATACACTCACATACAGTACTGTAATTATGAACAAAAGACCTTTAAATTGGCTGACTTTTCCAACTGGAAATGAAAAACAATTAGTTCATGGCATAGTGTTTCAAAACAGTAATTATAAACTCAGTGAAACCATCTGGACTGAAGTGATCACTGAGTGATTTGACAGGCTGCGTAGCTTCTGCAATCAAGCAATACAGTAGGAATAAGTAACATCAGAGGCAGAATTTGAAGAAAAAAGACTAGATATCAATAGAACATCAGTATGAGGAATGTAGAGACTCTATTAAAACATAGAAGAAGAAAAACAAAGCAAACAAAAGTTAACAGAGAGAATGAACTGACAAAATTGATATTTCCAGAACTCAGAAAATAAACTAAAGATTATAATATTCAATTGTTTAGGTAAAAAAATTACTAAACTTCAACAACAACAGTGAGTGCTATGGCATTTAATCTCATCCTATTCCCATCACCCTTTACCCAGAAATTTGAAAACAAATACCTCTGAGACCACAATGAAAAAAGCAGCCTAAAGATACAGAAGTAAGTCTGGATTTGCAGTACCTAAAAGCACCATTCCTAAAAACTGTCACCATTTAACCTGTTTGGCCCTTTCCTGCAAATTCCTACTCACAAGCTTTAGCTTTATTTAGCGGACTCACAATTTTGTCCATTAAAATTGTTTTTTCCCCAGAAATACTTTAAAATCTGACAAAATAAAGTTAGCACATAACCTATTCATGTTTAAATCATATTATCTTTCAATTCTATAGGAGAAACCCAGTATAGTCTCATTAGATTAAAATCAAGGTCTCAGAAGGACTCAATTCCTTTCTGTACATTCTAGAAAAAAAAAACAAAAACTAGTTTTGTTTTTTTTTTTTTTTTTTTTTTTTTTTTTTTTTTGTCTTTTCCATTTCCTAGTGGCCACTTGCTTTCATCAGCTTTCTGGTCCTCTCCTCCATCCTAAAAGTCAGCAATGATAGGCAGGGGTTGTATAGGGCTAATGAGTTATTTTCACACCCTCTTACTCTGAAGTTTTCTCTCCCTCTTCCACTTTTAATAACAATTATGATTATACTGGGTTCAACTAAGTATTTCAGGATAACCTCTCTATTTAAAGGTCACATCGGAAATCTTAATTCCTCTTTGCCATGTGACCTGATTTACTCACAGGCACTGGTATTAGAATATAAAAATTTTGAGGGATGGATGTTTTCTATTACTCACTCAAATCAATAAACAAAAGAAATAACTAAACATAGCAAAACAATAGCGGCAAAAACCAAGCAAAGAAAATGACTTACAGAGTTTCTATATTAGTTAGTTGTTACTTTTAAATAATAAATTGTGAGATTTGCGAAGTATTAACTAAGCATGGTCTAATGAGACTACTCCATTTTGGTAACAGTAAGAAAAGAGTGAAGAAAAGTGAACTAAACAGAATTTCTAGAGCTTGTGGGGCAACACTAAACATCATAATGGTTCTCCCAAAGGAGCGGAAAGGTACACAAAGAATATTTAGTGTTTCAGAAATATTGTTGAAATCTTCTCAAACTAGATGGAAAATACATCTAAAAAGCTAATACACTTCCACTTAGAAAGATGAACAAATAAAAAAATCCACACTTAGATATAAATCATACCAAACTGTCTGAAGACAAAGATGGCAACCTTGAAGGCAACAAAACAAGTGACTTTTTATGTACAGGAATCTTCAGTAAGCTGAACAGCTGATTATTCATTAAAAAAAATAATCCCTGTTGGCACAGGGGATTAAGTTTCAGCACTATGAAACTATTGGCAGCCACTGCAACATAAGTTTGATACCTGCTTCATAGGGAGTGGCAGATCATTGCTGTCTCACCTGCCCGCTGTTCCCCTCAGCATTGTATTTCTGTATATCTGTCTGTTTTACTCCCCACTCTGTCTCTGTTAAATCCTCTCAGCCCACTGCACCTCTGGCCTACACCATAGCACTTGCATGCATAAATAAAACTAAAAAAAATGGGGGCCAAAAGCCATGTTTTAACAAAAGCTAAAAGAATAAAACTGTTAGACAAAATTCTATATCTAGCCAAATTGTCCTTTAGAAGGAGAAATTAAACATTCTTAGGGAAAAAAAAGTAAAACTTTGTTTTGCTCGCAATTCTCTTTGATATAAATGAAAAATCATTCTGTATTTTTGAACACATGATGAATAAAGATGCAATTTATATGATAATAGTATAAAGGAGGGAGTTATAGATAAGCAAATTCTTTACTTTCTAATTGAAGTTAAGATTAATCTAGAGTAGTATTAGTTAAGATGTTAGTAAATCCTGACAGCATCCACTAAAAGTAAACTCAAAAAAATATATTGAAAGAAAAAGGAAATAAAAAAGGAAATATTTTCTTGTTACACAAGAAAATATCTAATAGGATATGGCAGTAATGGAAAATAAAAACAACAACATAATGCTATAAAAACAACACAACAAACGATAGACATGAGCCTTGCATATCAGTAACTACACTAAATACAAAGGTACTAAACATTCCAATCAAAAGCTAAGGATTAAAAAATATCTAATCCAATTATTTGTTGTCCATAAGATACATACTTTTGACTAAAAGACACATATAGTTTGAAAGTGAAAAGATAGAAAAATATATACCATGCAAACAGAAACCAAAAAGGAAACAAGGAAACTCTACTATCCTAATATCAAACAAGAGAGAGAGGACACTGAACAAGAAATTTTATTAGTAATAAAGTAGGACATTTTTCAATGATACAAAGTAGTGATTCCTCAGAAAGATTTAACATTTTAGGCATATATTCATGTAATAATAGAGTTGAAAAGTACATAGGGAAAAAATGACAGATTCATTGTAAAAAAACAAACAAATCCCCAAACAAAATATTCCATTTTCAATAATGGATAAAACAATGAAACAGAAAATGAGCAATAAAATAGAAGACTTGAACAAGACTGTAAACTAACAGATAAACATAAAAACCACCCAACAATGGAATATGAATTATTTTCAGGAGTACATGTCATATTTTCAAGGACAGATGCTATGTAAAGCAATGAAGTAAACCACAATATATCTAAAAAGATGAAAAATACAGTAATATGTTCTCCAACCATAATCAAATGAGATTATGAATAACCACCAAAAACTGGAAAATTTGGAAATATATGGAAATTAAATAACTTACTACTAAGTGACCAAATGGTTTAAAGACGAAATTACATAAAATACTAGATGATACTTTGAAATGAGGAGAAATTAAAATACAACACAATAAAACTTAAGGGATGCAAAGAAAGCAGTTCTCAAGTAAAATCTGTAGCTGCAAACTATAAGCTAATATCTATCAGAAGCTGATGAGCACAAATGACCTCTAGAAAATGGAATAACCTCACATTCTACTTTATTAAGGATTAGAACATAAATAATTATACAAAAAAGAAAAAAAGAAAAGAAAATGAATGAAACCAAAAACTGGTTCGTTGGTAAAAATCAACAAAATGGAGAAAATTTTAGATTGACTAAGACAATACAAGCAAGAGATCAAATAATTAAAATTGGGAATGAAAGAGGATAAACAACTCTTTATTATCAACTCTACAAAGATAAAAAGTATTGGAATATTACTTTTGTACCACAAAATTAGATAACCTAGGTGAAATAGACAATTTCTTACAAAGAGAGACAGTACTCAAATAGACTAACAAAATAGAAAATTTTAATAGACATATAAAAACAAATTTCATTATTAGACAAAAATTTCCTACAAACTTTTCCCAACCCCTTTTATTTTTTTTTTCTGGTGACTTCTATGAAACACTTAAAGAATTATCATCAAAATTAAACAAAGAAGGAACACTTTTCAAATGACTCTAAATAGCTTGTTTCAGAATGATTACAGAAACAGACAGCCAATAAAAGGATACTACAGACTGAAATCGTCTATAATGACAGACACAAAAAATACTAACAAAATACCAGTAAATGAATCCAACAGCATCTGAAACAGATAATGCTCCATGACTAAAAGGGATTTGTCCCATGAAAGCAAGGTTTTAACAGAAAAATCACTCAATGTCCAAGAATAAAAATCATGATCATCTCAATAAATGTAGAGCAAGCACTTGACAAAATCCAAATCATTTTATGATTAAAAGCACTTAACAGACTAAGAATAAAAAGAAAATTCTCAACCTGATAAATACCATTTAAGAAAAACATACACCTAATGTGACCTTTAATGGGAAAAACTTACAGGTTTCTTTTAAACTCAGAAACAAGACAAAGATATCAATAATTCTATTGTCATTTAACAAGTATTAGAAACTCTTTCTAAGTTAAGTAGGAAACAAATGATCCATATCAGAAATGTAGTTAAATTTTCTCTACAGGCGAATGAGATAATTTATAATGGACTATCCTAAGACATCATCACAGCTTATCAGTAATGAATGAGTTCAATACACATTATATATATATATATATCTCACACACACACACACACACACACACACTACAGGATCATTAGTATTATTCAGTATTAGTATTATTCAGTCATGCCAGGGAAGGGAATCTTAAGAACAAAGCAGATTAGTAGATAGAACATTATGCTAAGTAAAATAAGCTAGAGAAAGAAATACTATATAATTTAGTTTATAGCAGATTCTATTAAGAATATCAAACTCATAGTAAGAGAGCAGAATGTCAGAAGTTAGGGGTAGAAGTACAGGAAAATGCTGGTCATAGACCTTCAATTATTAGTAAGTTCTGGTGATACAATATCAGCATGTGACTATAGTTAATCATCAGTATAGCTAAGAGTAGTACTGCAAAAAAAAAAAAAAAAAAAAGAAAGAAAGAAAAACAGGTGACAGGTTGACAGGTGAGATGATTGATGTTTTATCCAATTACAGTAACACTTTCAAGACATATACATAAATTATAATGTATATGTTTAGTATATGGAGTCAATTATGCCTCAGTAAAGGTGGAACAAAGCAAGATAGTGTAGTACTGATGAAAGGGTAGACATATAGGTAATGGAATAGAATTGAGGCTACAGAAATAACCTTATATAATCAAATGAGTTTTAAAATGGTGCCAAGACCATTCAATGGGGGGAAAAGAATACATCAAAGTGGAATTTGGACATTTTAGGTAAAGCATAAAAATCAATATAAATTCTATTATTCCTATCATTTATAGAGACAGTCTTACAATTTTGAATGTAAGAGAATAGTCTTCTGTATAGAAATATTTAGTAAAGAAGTGCTATCTTATGTTAACAATAAAAGAGGTCAGCATATTCTAAGAGCTTGGATTCCACTCAATTTGTGGTTTTTTTCCCTTTCTCCAAAGGCTGCCCACTCATTTCAAGCCAAAACCACTATACTTACTTCTTGGCAAATTGTGAACTAGGTTATGCCTACTACTTTAATCACTCAAAAATAGAAACTGGCTTTTCCAAGTCCTGGTTAAATCTGAATTAATACACAGCTGATCTAAAAATGATTTGGGCAAATTTATTCTGCCTAACCAACAAAATTATGATAGTGAGCAGAGGATTCATTTACACTAAGAACATAGTATAAGTCCTGAATTGAAGTTATTTATTTAGAAAAGAAAAGTTTACTACAAATCCTCAAGTGTCCTTTAGTCCACAAGTAAGGAAAAACACAGAAACAATGGAGAAACCCTTTTTTAAGTGGGTGTTGGCAGATGTTAGCCAAGCAACGATTTTTGTAAAGTTTAAGGGTGCTCTATTAATGTTTTCACCAGACTACAAATACAGACACAAGATGGTCCCTGGCCAACAATGAAAGGCAACAGACTTTATTTAGATTTATTTGTTATAATGTTGGTGTAGTGAGAAGGGCCAGAAGCCAAGTATGTGTTTGGCCAAAACAGTGGTTAAGTTACCATTTATGAATGACTAGGAACCAGCAATCAGACTAAGCTTTTCACTTGTAACCTTTCTTTTAATCCTCATAACCTTTCCAATGAGGGTATTATCATTATTCCTTCCCATTTTACAGGTGAAAAAACTGAGTTTTTAAATAGTTAACATCTAAGCCCATTATCCTCTAGGTGTCACACTCAAAGGCCAGATTTCAGCCACTTCTGGGTGTTTTACCTTAGTTAATTTTCTGGGTGTTTTACCTTAGTTAATTTTCCCCAGAAAATGATTAAGTACAGATGAAATGAATGCTTTAGCCATTAGACTCCGAACTGTCATTTGTTTGTGGAAACATCTGTCTCAGTTGGCAAATACCTGACTTTTAGATATAATTTCATAGTTTGGTCTAGAGAATAAGAACTTCCAGAATTATGAAACAGATGATCAAAAAGGACCACCTACCGAGCACCTCTGTCTTCCAAAATAGAACCCCCTAGAAAACCCAGGGGACCATAAGAATGCTTCTCTTCTCATGACCATGTCTTGGTCTTCTACTCCAAAAGACCATCCACCCTTTTTTATTTCATCTTCTGGAAACACATTTTTCCATGACTGAGAAAACTAAAAGCATCTAAAGTCTTTCTTGTAAGAAAGGAAACTATTAAACAATTGGAAAGCTGGGTTTTCTTAGAACTGAACACTTCTGGATGACAAATGTAGCAAAAGTTTATTTTCTGAATGTATCACCAGAGCAATCATGATTGGAATAAAAACAAACCCTAACTTAAAAGGCAATTATAGAGATGGTTGAGTAAACTGATAAATGAGCTGAATGAAATAATCACAGCTTCCATATAAAAATTTCAATGTTCCTCTTAAGAGCGAATTTGATAACAATACTTCAGAAACATTTAGAACAAAAAAGTGTAATTCTCTTGTTCTTGATACTGTAAGGTCCTGTGACTGACTTCTAAGGCTGATTACCTTTGCTAGAAATTATCCTATCTATAGTAATTGGAGCATGCCATTAATAACTCAAGCCTTCAAGCTACTCTACTCTTTCACCACCCTGGTCTTATGGAGTGATTCACAACATGTTAACTTGTCATTGAAATATATTATTACTCTGTCTCTCAGAAATTTCTTCCTTTTTAAACATATGTAATGCTCAATGAAGTTATCAAGTATGAAGAGAACAGAATCACGTTTGAACCATATACATCTGAGGTGATGCTGCTGTCATAAGCGCCAACATGTCACATGTTACTTGTACTTGGCCAACTACTTTCTCCAGGTTGACAATAGACAGTATTAGATTAACCAATTTATCATTTATTTTCCTTTCAGGATGATGAACTATTATCCAGGCATTCAAAGTCATACTAGCAGAAATATTTCCAGCTGCTATTATATCGTACCTATTTTCTTTTTGTTATTCAAGACAAGAAGATCATTTCCCATATATGCTTCTGTGGCTTTTAATAAAATGTTAAAAAGACTAACCTGTTTCTCTTTCTTTTAATGTAAATCTAGCCAGATAATGCTCAGCTTGCTCCCCATCTCTGATTTTTTTTTAAATAGGTGTGCACTCTGATTATATTTGCCACCAATATATATTCTGTTACCAACATCAGACTGCAGATTGTAGACTTGTATTTTCACAGGTATTAATTGTGCTTTTTTTAAAAAAAAAAAAAAGGATTTATTTATTTATGGTATAAGAACTGGGGTGTAGGACAGAGGTGCAGAGGTAAGATGATTCGTGAGAGACAAAGTAGGGGGCAAAACAGGCAGATCTACTGAGATACACTGCTGAGCCAGCAGCAAGTAGGATAGGAAAGGTCTGCTGTGCCATGTGGGTCAGTTCCCTGGACAGGGATCGAACACAGGCCTTAGTGGTACTAGCATTGAGACTTAACCCCCTAGGTCACCAGGGAGGCCTAATCTGCCTTTTTTTGTTTGTTTGTTTTTTAAGATTCATTCATTCATTCATTCATTCATTCATGATACAAGAGCTAGGGTGTGGGTCAGCGGTGCAGGAAAGTGAGAAGATTTACCAGAGACAGAGCAGGGAGCAGAACAGACAGATTGACTGAAGTACACTGCTGAGGAGAGCAGTGGATGAGACAGGAGAGGTCTGCTGTACCATGTAGGTAAGCTTTCTGGCCAGACATCTAACTCATGCTGCAGTGACTGAAGATAGCTTCATAATGCAGACACTTAAACCCTTGTACAATCAGAGAGGCCTACTCCACTCTTTCTTTGATAGGATATTGATTTCCCTTCATAGACTTTGTTTTTCAGTCACTCTTGACTGCAGTGTAAAGTCTCTAGGTTAGTCTTCAGAATCTGGGCTAATATTTCTCCAAGTAACAGCACAGAGACCACTTATTATATTAGTAGCTCTAGGACTAGGCACAGGAAGTTACATTAAATGTGCAGTATGTACAATTTTTATGAATATGGAAACTTGGGGGCCATAATCACTGAGATTGTTTTTTTTTTTTTTTTTCAGTTCTGGAGACATACCCTCTCTTCTTTACTATAGCATCTCCGCGTACGTATTAGAGGAGAGTCTAGAGAATAGAAATATCCTTTTTGACAACACTTAAAATGTGGAACCAATGTCATACCTGAAACCTTTATATCTTTTGAAAGCACTCTGAAAGTGAGATACTCAGCAAAATTAAATGATTTAGTCAAGAGAACAGAGATCATGGTTAGCACAGAATTTAACCCGAAAGTTTGACTCCAGAGACTAAGATGATCACAATATACAGAGTGATTTACTTAACTATTTCAACTTAGCTAAGCTAACAATAGAGCTCAGATGAGAAATGAAATTGCTGGAAGAAGATAAAGGAGAGCAGAAGTCTTAGGGAAGAAATATATAGGGGCAAGGAGAACAAGTCTACCATCAGTATATTCTCTAAAAAAATCAATTTTGTTTTATTCAAATATTTTCAAAATAAAACAGAAAAAGCTACAATCTGACCTCTTAACAACATGTCCAAGGAAGGAAAACTACAGTTATCTTGAATGGGACACGTAAGTTACCACTGGCAAATTTATGGCACCAGTAAAACAAAAATAAAAATTACCTCCAGCATACACTTGGATGGAAGTGTAGGTCTGAGAAGCTGGAGACAGCTACTAAAGAACATTAGGATAAAAGGCTTTATGAGGAACAAAATAAATTCAAGGCAACTTGAAATAGGGAAGGATCAACCTGTCCCTTGCCAGCAAGCACGGTAAGGTCACCCCAACATGGATATAATCAAATGGTGGCCTTTACGTTAATTAATTAGAGAAAAAAAAAATTAAGGTCCTCCTAATGAACATAATTTGTATGTGTTGACATCCAAAAGTTAGGTTTCACATTTGGGGGGCTGGGGACAGAATAAGTCAGTTTTTTGAAAACATTAATGGAACAAATGATTTGAATCTTTTCACTAGTTGATTTAAATAAAAGAAAATATGTAAAGAAGCAAATTAGAAGAACTTTATGTCAGATTTTTTTTATTCATGCACTATTTTGTTTTACTTGTTAAACATTTACTGACTCTACCTGCAATTAAGCTAGGTATTGGACATTACTATAGGTTTAGACTAGGGGGAAAAAAAAGGAATTCTACCATCTCTGAGCAGTATCTCTAATATATTTCTCAGAACAGCTGCAGAAGCTGGAACTCAGTAAAACAAATACTTTCTGTTTACTCTAAAGAAGTTCTGTAACAAGAAGTAGCAAAGTGCCTGTGAAAGTCCACATATAAAAGTTCACCTCTGTCATGTTGACAAGTTGTTGGAAGGAGAACATATGATAACTGACTGACTATAGACTCTGGCCCTTGGTCTGTACATGAATTTTTTTAGTTTAAGAGGTTTAAAGAGCCTTGGCCCTTATATCTTCTCCCACACAGACAGTTCTGAGATGTTGATTTTGTAAATGAAGTTATGACTTTGACTTATGATCAGAGTGCCCCTCCTTTTTCATTAGCCAAGGATGTTAGAAACCAACCTGATAAGAGTTACTCAGATGTCTCCATCCCCATTCTAGAACAAGAAGACCCTTGTTATAGAATTAAGTATTCTTTTTGTGCACACAACTTATCTATACAAACTGAGATCAAACCTCTAAAGGTGGGTTAATTAGGGAAATCGCTTGGCTGTTCTCCTGGTTTGGGGCCTCTGTTTGGCTCTGAATCAATCACCACTTTTAATAAATTTCTAATTTATTGAAGTCTAATTCACTTCACACAGAAAATATGAATGAATGGATAAATGAAAGGATGGATGAAAGAATTACCAAGCAATCACATGAATTAGAGATAATGACTAATGAGTAAGTGAAGACTTTAAAGAAAATCAAAAGTGAAGACCATTGTGAAAATCTCCTTAGCTAAGTTAGGAAAGTCCAAGCTTATAATTCTTGTCCCTTTCTGTTGAGTGTCCAGTGATGTAAAGTTTTAAATTGAAGCTCAGGAAGTTTCTCAAGTTTACTGTGAAGCTATAATATTCATGAAGTGCTCTGTGGCCACCCAGACTTTATTAAAGCATGGAAGAGAAGTTCTTCAGCCAAGGTTAGATTCTACTCACAAAATCCCTCACAGGTAGGCAAGAAAGTCACAGACAAGGCTAAGGAACAGCCCTGAAACTTCTTTTCTACAAATCTTATCTGAGGAAAGTTATCATTAATAGAATTCAAATCATTAAAAACATGAGTCTTGTATTTACTTATGATCTCTAGCATGACCAATGGGACAACTGGTAAACTGAAGATCTGAATTACAATAATGGAATCATAATTACAATGATGTAGAAAGACTATTTAGATTTTTTCATATAGGTTGAAATAGGCACTTGTGTTTTTGCATGCCAACTCAATAAAAATGAGCCTCGTGTTAAAAAGCACAGACGTAGTGGCCCTCCCTGGTGGCGCAGCGGGTTAAAGCACTGCACTGAGAATCTAAAGCCGCTTCTGCATGAGTTCGATTCCCGCCTGCCCCGGAGGTAGCCGCATGGCGTGGCAGACCTCTCCTGACCCGCCCGCTGCTCCCCTCAGCAGTGTGCTTCATCCATCTGCCTGTTCTGCTCCCCACTCTGTCTCTGGTGAAGCCTCTCGCCAGCCCCTGAGCCTCTGGCCTGTACCCCAGTTCTGTATGCACAAATAAATAAATCTTTAAAAAAAAAAAAAAACACAGACGTAGCTTTCTGTTAAGCCATGAGAAGACATTACCGTGCACGTGCAGCTGAATCTCCTGCTGCGCTTCCCCAGCTGCATTGGTGGCCACACATGTGTATCTGCCAGCATCCTCCGTCAGAGCTTTGGCTATTTGCAGAACGCGACCAGAAGACTGTATCTAATTGGGAGCAGAAAGCATGGCCGCATTTTGACTTTGCACTTGCACTTGCCAACATTTGCTGAGATAGAAAAAACTCATTTAAATTTATAATATCTAATTATACCTTATGCCAATATCTTAATTATTTCTGGACATACTAGAGCCAGAGCACTTCATCATACACAAGAAAACAGACTAATATGACTGAGAAACTTTACTTATTTATTACAAAATAGAAAATAACCAGACCAGCCTGCTGGGATAATCATAAAATTCCACTAAAAAAAAAAAAAAAAAAAAAAAAAGATGTTAGCACTAAGCTATGAGATATGTGCTGAAAATTTAAGCAATTTAAAAAAAGAAAAACATGGTTAGATTTATATAGCACGTCATAAATAGTTTTAAAACAGCCATCTTTTTTGATTAAATGTTCATGGATGCCAGAAAAGCAATAAAAGTCATAAAATAGGAGTAATAGGAATGTAGATAAATTTTTTCCCTGACTACTTTTCCTTACTTCCCTCTTAAATTCATTGCAACTGGCACCCACCATTTCAAACTGGTGATTGAACAGTTAATCTTCAAAACGGATTAGTCTGAGGTTCCTCACTAACTTTCAACCACAATATTCAGAGTTTATGTAGTAAATTCATATTCTCTTTCACTAGCTACAGCATTGAGAATGGCTGACTGTCTACTTTATGAATCTGTCTGTCCTTTGGATATGGATATTCAGCATTTTCTCAATTAATTCTTTTGGAAATTATAGGATCTGCTTCCTCTTTCTGTATCAGAAAGAAGAAACTTAGATTTCTGTTAGTTTTCACCCAAATCCATGGCTTTGGTGAAAAGCCCTGTACAGACTCCTACGTCTGCAGTGTTGACCGCAACTTCCTGAGTTCTACACGCATGCTGGATAGGTTAGCACATGACATGTAACAAATCTCAAAGTGGAGCTTGTAAATGTTTTCCTTATATCTCTGAAACCTACTTCTCATTGCACGTTTCCAATCATCTGGGTTATGGGGCTCACTTTAATTCTCCTATTAATTATATCATTCTTTCACAGATCTCCTGTTTTCCATTCTCACAGTCACTGTGGGATTGTAATAGCTTCTTAACTGATACGCCAGTGTCTCCAACCTCACAAACTGTTCATCTAACTAGCACACTGCTGCCAGAATAATTTGTCTAACAAGCAAATTTGATCCTTGTACCAAGTCCCCTTCAAAGCTCATTCATGACTTCCTACTTTGCCCAAAATGAAACCTGAACTCAGTCTAGCCTTCCAGGTTCACTGCTTTCGCACCCCAGATGATCTCTCATGCTCCCATGTAAAACTTCACTGAAATTATTCTCCAGTCATACCATAATAAACATAAATTACCAACATATTCATGCATTTATATTCACTCCTGGACTTTTGCACATGGCCTTTTAATGCCATAATTTCTTTAGAGTGAAAAAGCTAGGTTCTCTCATTTCTTTCTTTTTTTTTTTAAAGATTTATTTATTTATTCATACAGAACTGGGGAACAGTCCAGAGGTGCGGAGGGTGAGAGGATTCACCAGAGACAGAGTGGGGAGCAGAACAGGCAGATCAATGAAGTACACTGCTAAGGGGAGCAGTGGGCAGGTCAGGAGTGGTCTGCCACATCAGCCATGTGGGATCTCCTCGGGGCAGGCAGGGATCAAACTCATTGGGGGTGGTTTAAACTTCTCAGTCCTGTGCTTTAACTCCCTGCGCCACCAGGGAGGGCCATTTTCTCCCCTTGGATTAACTCTTTATTGTCCCCTTGGACTAATTCATGTGCCTCTGGCTTTGTAAGAGTAGCCCTTGTGGCTTGTGGTTCTCTGAAGATAGCAGGGCCCTCAGCTGAGAGGCATCTGTCTATACTAGGCCATGGTAGCTGGGATTGATGGCTGATCTTGGCACAGCTGGTTTGGAGTTTAAGGGAAAAAATAGCAGTTTTGGAGACACACAGGTCAGGTTTGAATCTTGTCAGCACCCTTCAGATACAGCAGAGCTTACCTGCCCAGCTCCTGCCCCAAATGGTACAGGGAAGCTAAGATGCACTACTGGGATGTTGTGCAACCATCCCAGGCCAGATAGGTTCACTGCCGATTCGGGTAGATGGATTGAGAATTCGGAGCCTCCAGTGGACTTTTACAGGATATTGAATCATCCTGTAATGTTGAGTCAGGGAACCAGGTACGCAGGCAAACTAGCAGGGAGCCAATCAGGGGCCCTAGGCCCTGAAAATGTCCACAGCTCTTAGCTCTTTCCCTCACCTCTCTCTGGTGTTCTCCCTCGCAGTCTCGTGTCATTGTATCAGAGTACCCTCCACACCTTTTATCCCTCACCTCTAGGCACAGGAGTCCACACTTACATATTCACAAGCCCACACTTAGATATTCACAAGTCCATAATCATAGGCATACGTGACCTGTCGCCCACACCTCTCAGCCGCGTCATCCAGGCAACACAGGAGGAACACATGCACGCAGGTGGCAGCCAAGAGGCTGGTGGTGGGACAGTGTAAAGAAGCCATATCTGCTTCATTTACCCTATGCAGGTTTTGGTTTCAAATCCTGAGCTGGTTTTGAATGGAGAAGGTCTGAATTTCTATGGAGCCAATTAAGTTCAAGAGCAAGCCGGTGTGAATTAAGTCTTGAAAACAGCTGGTTTGGAAAGTGAACCAACCAGGTTTGAAAGGCGGGTACTCTGAAGGCGGATATAAGCTGGAGCTACTTAGGAAGACCTCAGCCAGCTTGAAAGCAAGGGGTTGTCTGGGAGAGAGGCTGCCTGGAAAGGCTACAGTCTGTTGGAAGGAGGGCGCAGGGAAGGCCTGAGTGAGTTGAGAAGGTCAGCGTGCATGAAGCTTCAGGAGCCCTGACTTCGCATTAAGGGGAGAAACTGCTATGGTGTAACCTCAGCAATGCCACCAGTGCCACTGGTTAGCTGGACCCTGGTCCACCACTTGCCTGCTATCAGTCCCAGGCTCTCATGGGAGAAATAACACTGTCTTGCATGGGCAGCTTTGGGTTTGGACTATTGGACACTGTGGATACTAACTGGAGTAAGACAGCTGCCGTTTTTGGCTTTAAAGACATTTCCTTTCCCCAACTTCCCCTTTTAAATAAACTCATTGTTGCACCCTATATAACTGCAGTCTGTATGATTTTTTTCCTCCCTGCAATTGTCAATTCATGGCTAAGAACCCCTCAAAGAGTAAGCAGATCCTTCAACTCGGTACACTTCAGTTTCAAACATCTGTCAATATCTCTATCCGGAGCTCTCTTTTAAACTCCAGGATCATATATTTAATAGTCTATCTGACACCTTCACTAGTTTATTTCAAAGTCACACCCCAAAGTCTAAAACTCAAATAAATTTCTCCTTCTTAAACTTGTTCTCCAGGATCTCCTATTTTTGAGTGGCATCATTATCTACATGTATGTGTGGGTTATAGTCCTACAATTACGCTTCATATTTCCCTCTCTCACCATTCATAAGGAAGCTATTACTAAGTCCTAATGATTTAATTCTTAAATGGCCGGCATTTAAGTCCAAATTTTCTCTATCTTTTATTAAATTCTAAATTATTTTCACATTTCTAGCCTACTTATTCAATATATTCTCCAAAAGATATCTAGTAACTACTCAAAGTGCAAACCTGACCACATCACTCTTTTCTTAAAGCCCTTCAAAGATGTACCGTTATATTCAAGTAAAAATAAAGTTATGACATTATTAACATGTCTCCTACCCATTCTGGTTTCCTCTACTTACATCTCTCCTCTTTGTTCTTTAGTCCACTAGCTTGCTTTCTGGTCCTCAAGAGGTCAAACTCCTTTAGATCTACATTGTTCATCCATGCATACTTTCCCTGAAATGCTCTACTCTGTTCTTCCATAAATTCACTCATATAACTCCTAAATAATTCTTCTATTGCTACTCCAAGGCTTTCTCTATAAGTCATCTTCATAACTTCTTCTACCTCTATATTTTTCTGTCAAAGTCACTTTGTACAGTTTGCAATTATACTTTTGAATGAGTATGTAATAACTGTTTTCCAGATAGACAGTTGCTTATGTGCACCATTTTTGAGGGTTACTTACTGAATCTATCACTGGCATAAATGTGTGAGATTAGTCCCACTGGACTTGGAATAGTAATGTTAACTATGTTAAAAGCAATGTCAACATCAAGATTATTAGCCTGTAATTAATTTCATTCATTTAAGCAAAATATTAAGTTAAATTCTAAAAAAGCTAAGGAAAACACAATGTTTTAATCAATATTCTGCAAAATTTCCTGCCCAACAGGAAAATTTAAAATTAAGAAAGAAGATTGTATTTCCATGAAGATCTCTGGGGCTTTCCTATTTGGGGCTCAGTAATGTTTGTACTTACTTTGAAATTTCCTTGGGCAGTATTCACAGGTTGACCATCTTTTAACCATGTAATGGATGGATTTGGGATGCCATTGGCTATGCATTGCAAGGTGATTGGCTTGTACTTCACTACAGCTCTCTCAGAAGGGCCTGAGGATTTGACTGTTGGAGGAACTAGATGTAAGAAAAGAATTTATGAAGTAAAGAAGAGAGAGAGGAATGGTAGGTGGGGTGGGGGGGGGAGAGGGGAACATAATCAGTGGAATCAAACACTTAAAAATCTGTATGTAGCAATCAAATGTAAAAGTTAAAAAGGGGCAAATCCTTATTTTGTCAAACAGAGATGCAATTTTATTCCATGCATTTAATTGATAATTTTCAGCAATTTTTAGAAATTACTTACTTTTTCACTATGGATTTCTAGCTATCCACAGAATAAGTAAAATGTATGTATAATCTTGCAGATTGCACCTTGTGACTTTTGGGGTGTTTCCAATCTATCATGGTTTTCCCATTCTCTAGGGATATTACATCAAGTCAGGAGGGGTACCCAGTAGCCGTATTTAAACTGCATGCCTTTACCCCCAACAAGACTGACTGAATTCAAGATGGATTAACCTGGACTTGGGCAGACCCTTTCCTTAGGAATTAGAATTGAGACAGACTAGAATGAGCCATATTCCCTGACAGAAATGAAAAGGCAAGGACAATTATCTGCATTCACAGGGGGAAAAATATAGTTGATGTTCATGGAAACCTACTTGAGATTTCCAAATGGCCCTTCACTCCCCTTTCTAGCCCCTTCCTTCCCAAATTTGACAGGCAAGTGAGACATGTAACGCCTGGCAGATGACTTTGGCTAACTTCTGTGCCACTACAGTGAATGCATCTATATGTCCTGGGCCCCACATGGCATTCTCAGTCTCCATTTCTCACACAGCTTTATTCATCCCCTCCTATTTTCATTAAATCCTCCATGCTGATACAACCTCTCTACCTGGAATTTGCTCTCTTACATGTCAATCTTCACACCTTACATTTTATGCAGCATATACTTCCTAGTGTTTATATTCAGTCTATATTTGTTCTCATGGCACTTCTTGATCAAGTCTCTATCAGTAAACTGCCTGAAAATCTATTGTTTTAATTCAAGTTTGTATCCTCCACATTACTTTCCACAACTTAAGCTTTATTTAGACGACCAAGCTACAATCTGAATTAGATCATGAATCAATGTATAAATCTTCAGTGTCACACTCCTGTCACTGCTTCTGCATACCATGTACAGTCACTTCAAATTCCTTCTTGTGGTCTCCAGCTGCGTTTGTTGCCACACACCGATAGAGGCCTGTATCTGACACCTGAATCTGGGTAAGAACCAGCTTTCGTCCATTTAGTAGGATCTTGAATCCATCCCTTCCATCGATTAGCTGGCCATCCTTCAACCACCTGCAAAAACAAGGTAAGTGGAGTCGAGATGTTTCTACATTTATTCCTAGAAGATATATCTCAGAGGAGATAAATTTATTTACATATTAGATTCACATATATAAATTTTCCATCATGTATATGCCTGACCTGACTTCCACTTTCTCAATCTATAAAATAAATTGTAACCTGGTCTAACACAGAAATTGGCATATTGTTGAAACCTAGGAAGTTTGGATGGGGTTCTTCATTCTTCTATTAAAATTAAGCTATAAAAAGAAGCAAATTACCCTAAGTACTGTTTACTTCAAATGTCTCAGTATTAACCAGCAAATGATTATAATCCTAGAACATATGTAAATTAAAATCCAGAAATCATGTACTTTTTCATGTTATGTGTTAGCATTTTCCACTTATTACTTTAGCTGACCTTTCTTTTTTTTTTTTTTGCATCAATCATAGCACATTGGGAAATAAAAGATAAATATTTCAGAAAAATTCAGTGAATGAAGAAGTTAGAAAAAAATTAGTAAACATACATGGGTTAATTTCCTCCATTTCTTTAATGCATCTGATACATTTCTCTTTGTTACTTATGAAATATTTTAGTGACTCAGGAAGATCTGAAAATTCTGTTTAGTTGTTCAGATGAGTTGAAAATGTAATTTCTAAGAATATAAATTGAATTTCTCTAGCTGAGCAAATTTAGACACCTTGTGAATATGAAGTGAAAGCTGCCTTGTACATCGAGTCTGTATTTTTAAAAGAGGAATACAAAAGATAATTTTATTTGAATTTTTAATGGCATGGGACTTGCTTCAAGATAGCTTCAAAAATTTCAAATAAAGAAGTGAGATGCATTTAGAAGACATACCAAAACCCTTACATGATAGATGGTGGAGGAGAGCCTGTCACTGGACATTCTAGCTCCAGTAAGTTATTCACCATCACAATGAAGTAAGATGTCTCATCGCTTCCTTCTATAGTTGGCGGCACTGGAAAACAACAGAAATGTAACATACAAAGAAATGGGTTCGAGAAAATGTGCTCCATTACTTTAAACAAAACTAAGCCATAGTTTAGGAGGTTGAATCACTGTGATTCAGTGCATGAATTAAATGCCTTTTGAAATCCATTTTACCACAAACACCAGGATGCATTCTGACATATTGGGGGTTTTCCTCAATCTAGCAGTATAGTGCTGCTATGTCACATGAATTTGAAATTGATTCATATTGTATATTCTTTTCATAAGAGAAGGGAACCTCAAAAAATTGAACCTTATACAAAAGCCTCCAAGTTATAAAGAAATAGAGAGTCAGGATAGCAGGATGAGCTCCTAAGGCCCAGAGACTTAAAATTTCAGGTGTCACTCTCTGCAATAAACTATCATCACAGATAAAACATGTGTCTACACACTTACAAAGTATTCCTATCACAAACAGTGAAAGATAATTGGGTCTTGCAATTTATGTAGGTTTTAGTGGTGATAAATTTACCAATCAATAAGTTACAGTGTAGGGTTAGACTAAAGCTTCCAAAGACTTTTACTATTTGATGAACAAAAAAGTATTTAGTAAAATTTTCTATGGATAGATACTTGAATAAAGGTTTTTCTATGAGACTGGCAATCTGAGTGAGGCCAGCCTCATTTACCTAGAATATCCACTTCATATTTGATTTCCTTCTCTCCTGCCACGCTGGTTGCCACACAAACATACTGCCCGTGGTCAGATTCAAGGGCACTGATGATCTCTAGCTTCTTCCCACCAGCTTCAATGCGGATGTTGTCACTTGCTTTCATAGGAACACCATCTTTTAACCAGGTGAGAATGGGAGGGGGGTTGCCAGCAGCTTTACACTCCAGTGTCAGCGAATGAGCAATAACTACTTGCTTTTGCAGAGGTACAGCCAAGTTGCCGTCAATCACTGGAGGCACTAGGTAGAAAAAGTGGTATTTCAGTCTATGCTCTGAAGTTGTAATGAAATGAAGTGGATTTTCTCCCCTTTGTGTTATTACACCATAAAAATTACCTATGCAGTTGAAGAAACAATTTCCTGATTCAGCTGATCAACATGGTGAGGCACCCTAGGCTGTGTCTGGCTTGTAGGTGACAAGTAATAAAGAATGTTCTTAGTACTAACAACTGTGACTGTTCTCCCGTATCCACTGGTTCCACATGCGTGGATTCAATCAGACTCAGATGGAAAATCCATGCTGTCTAGTTAGACCTGTGATAATTGGCATTTGGACTGAACATGTACAGACTTTTGACCATTACTGCCCAAATAATACAGTATAACAACTACCTACATCGCCTTGATATTGTACTAAGTGTTGTAAATAACCTACAGATAATTTAAAATACACAGAAGCATGTTCATAGGTTCTATGCAAGTACTAGGCCATTTTAGGTAAGGAACTTGAGGATTACCTAAAACCATATGAGGATTTTGGCATTTTTGAGGGTGTCTGGGGCTACCAAGGAAGACCATATTTTACCTTTTCCATAAAAACTAAATGGCCTAAATATCCCAGGTGCCCCAGGGAATCACTGGCTAAATAAATGGTCCAGTTCTTGCAAATCTTAGCTTTTAATTTTTTTTTCAAATCATAGGATGAATATTGAAAATAACCAAACTCATTAGTGAACATGCTGGGCGTTAGCATACTGGAAAGCATATACAAAAAGGTTATATAGTTAATGCACAGATTTTTTTTTCTCACCATAAATATCCACATGGAATGATTTTTCAGCAGTTCCAGCAACATTGGTCACATGGCACGTGTATGTCCCTGAATCAGAGACCTGTGCCCTGGGGATCTGAAGAAACTGTCCTTTGTCAATATACAATGTCTGTGAGCTGGATATGACTGGCCGTCCGTCCTTATACCAAGTAATAGCAGGTATCGGAAGTCCCCGAGTCTCGCATTCCAGTTTAATCATGCTGTTGATCAACACCGACATTTCTGTGGTGACATTCCCTCCTTTAATACTAGGTGGAACTACAAAGGGACACTCTTGTCAGTTTGAGCCTCTGCATCAGAATCTTAAATGATAGAGATATTTCAATAATGCATGTAAGTAAATCTGACATAAAGACAATTCAGAGGCCTGGAGATTTATGCAAACAATCTTCACCACTCTCCTTTTGGGTTTCAGATATTAGTCTTAGCAGAGAGTCACAGTTTTAGTTTCAGGGGTTCCTTTAAGTACAATAGATCTTATTATAGTAACGAACAAAGTTTATGCTTTACATACAAAGCAAAACAAAACTATACTTTAAAGTATAATGCAGATTATGATATACATAAGTGTGTACATACACACACACACACACACACACACACACATATATATATATATGTATGTATGTATCTCCACAACAGATACAAAACCCCAGGGCCTCCCTGGTAGTGTAAGGGTTAAAGATACAGTGCTATCAATCTACCACAGCCCCTGTGACATGAGCTCTATCCTGGGCCAGCTGGGGAGCTGACATGGCACAACAGACCTCTTCTGTCTCCCATTGCTCCCCTCATCAGTGTACTTCAGTAGATCTACCTGTTCTGCTCCCCATTCTGTGTCTAATGGGTCCTCTCACTCCCACCCCCTGCACCTTTGCTCTCCACGCCAGTTCTTGTATGCATTAAAAAAAAGATATGAATCTCTGCTTAATGTAAATGTAAGTAGATACAAATAAAAAATGTGCAATCTGCTACAGTAGCATGTGATCTCCCCTCACAATTACAGGTCTGAGGGCTTTCAGAATTAGTTAATTATAGCTGATGTATCTTTAATTTTGCTTCTTAACTTTTTTTTTTACTTATTTGGCGGGGTATGCCAAGAATTCATCCACTAAACTTTCCCCAGCTAATTGTCTACATGTGTATCTTCCACAATTCAGCAACTGCATGCCTGACCTCACACACCACATGAGGACTGTGCCTTTGGAAAAACAACTTAAGAGGCTCATTCCCTGATGTGTATTCTGAGCAGTCATTGTGAATTCTGCTATAATTGCAAGAATATGAAAGAAATCAAGTAGCAAGTGTTTGAGTTTGAATGTCTTCGCATTATTATACAATTTTTCTGTAGAATACAGTATTTTATAGCCATTTTCCTTACAGTAATACTAGGGTTGTGGGTTTTAAGAGGAAGACGAGAGATAAAAAATGCTATTTTCACCACCTCATATCCAGGGTGTATACTCCCAACATGACATCCTGATATTATTAACCTGGTCTAGGTAGTTTTTGCTGTGTTTCTCCACTGTAAAGGTACTCACTTTTCTTTTTGTTTTGAAAGTGCTCATTCTTTCCAGCCCAGATGTATAGGGTGAGGATGTTATGTTCTACTCCTTTGAGAGGGAAATACCTACCTAATTTATTGGGATTTTTCTACATGGGAGGTTTGTCATTCGTCCACAATTTGTTTTTATTTATTTTCAACGTGTATACATAGAAACTTTTCTCATACTTCGAGTTAGAATCATATAGTACACTATCTACTACTGTACACACACACACATTGTTGTTCGAATGATTCTAGTTTGAAACTTTGGGAGCTATTTCAGTTTGCTCTTATATTCTTTTATCATACTTATGTCATTTTGTTATTTTAATGCTTACTTTCTAGACCTACTCCACGCTCCAGATTCACTGTGTATAATCTTCACCCCAAAAATCAAACATTTTAAGAAGGACAGATTTTAGTGGAAAAGGATATTAGTAAACAGGATCTAGGGGCTAAGTGCAGTACTACACCTTGATATTTTCTGATATTCAGTCTTAGAGTTAGTTCACAGTGACAAATGTTTATACGCCTTTTCTCGCAGCAGGTAACTTAAAGTACAATCTACTATACTTTGAGATGAATTTAATAATGGAATTTGTTTCTTATTTAGATCAGGGCAGAAAACTATGACCTATAGAGCAGGCATGGAGATAACGAGCTAAGAATGTTTTTTACATTTCTAAAGAGTGGGGAAAAAATCAAAGTAATAATACCATATTGTGACATGTAAAAGTTTCAAGAAACTTTAACTTTAGTGTCCACAAATAGTTTCAATGGAATGCAATCATTATCATCTGCTTACATATTGACTGTGGTGACTGTCACTAGATAATGGCAGAAGTAAGAATTTGAACCTAACACCAACTGTGGTTTTCTCAGGGCTTTCTCACTGCTGCTCTGCTCATCAAAAATCTGACACATTTTTAACTTGACAGTATTCAAATGCCATGTGTATCACCAAACCATGATGTGTATTTTTTTTTACTATCAGTTCATATTTCTTGCATAGAAAAAAGAAAAGAAGACAAAACCAGACTTTAAAATTAGTCATGTTTTCAAAGCACAGCATAGTGTGGAATACTTTGGTCAATTAAATGACCAATCTCTGTGTGTATTTCTGATGAACAATAAAGCTGCTCTAACAGAAAAAAGTCTATACCAACACTACTCATTACACCCCATTCAACAGAGAAATTAACAAATGTAAATTGAATATGTCATTGTAACAGAATTTCCTCACAAAGATAAAATTTCAAAATGAGGTTACAATCAAAGCAAGTTTCTAAGAGGCTCATTTGTTAACTAAGCAAGAAAAGCCACTTACCAATGATAATTAAATCAAGGGAGATGGTAGGAGCCAAAGAAAAGTATCCAAAATACCAATTTGTTTAAGAAATGCACATTTCCATGAGAAATAATTGCTTAACAAGTTGAGAATTCTGTGAGCAACATTAATAGTCACTTGTTTTTCAAAGGGTACTTTTCTAAAAAGTGTTCTTGGCTCCTGACTTGTTGACAGATACTAGTGATACAATTTTTTTGTTTATTTGAAAAGTCAGTGCAACGTTTGCAAAAACTTAAGAGTCAGTCTGTCAAATTAGTCTGCCTAAAGCAACTAAAGACAAAATATTTTTCAATAAGTTGAAAAAACATGAATCCATGACAACCTGAAATGGAATCAGTTATGATGCACTACAACTCATAGGTAGGAAGAAGTAAAGGTTTTGATAAATTTACAAGTTATGAAAATGTCAATTTTTTAAATTTTATTCTTATTTTTGTAATATTCATCAGCATCTAGCATCGTATATTCATGTGCTATTGAGTCAGTATTGTCCAGGATATATTGTGTTTGCTCTTAGTGTACTTAAATTTCATCACTTCCATGAATATTTACCAGATGTGGAAGACAGATATAATGACTTATCCTACCATATAGTAGTTGAACACCTTAATAGTAGTAAATGTATATTGTAACTTTTTTACTTTAGAACTGAGATTGAACTTTTCCTGAATGAGAAAATGCACTCAAAAACTATTGTTGAATATTGCTTGACCATGCAAATTAGGTTTGTCATAAATTTGAAAATGTTTGCTAGTGAATTTATGATATGAAACATAAAATTAGTAAACAAAACCAGCACTTAAGTGCAAAATTTATACTGTGATAGTCATGATGCTCTTAGAATAACAAGTAATGTTAGCCTGCTTTATACATTTCTGTGCTGCTTAACAAAAGTGAGATCTCAATTTTCCCCACAAATTTGTCTTATATATTTTACAAAGAATTTTCTATACTGAAAGTAATAAAAATTATTTTTATGAAAATACAAAGAGAATCACTTAAAGGGCCTTTCAACATGATAGCAGATGACATCACCCACTGCTTAAGTCTGTCAAGTAAATAAAAGTCACTTATTTTTTCAATTAATATATATTTTCTGAGATACTTCTGTTAATTTTATATGCTACAGATAAAGGTTATGAGCACCCTACATATTATAGTGATACAGCCACACACTCACAGATTTCCATTCAATTTGGGGATGCTCTCAGACCTCTGAAAAACATCCACAGATCTCAAGCTTAAAAATCTTTGCCTCAATACTATGATTCTGAATTTTCACAATTTTATTGTGTAACAGTGTGCTCCCCAGGAAAATGGGAGGCTCCAGGTTTCCTATCCCACCCAAAGGCGTTTGGAGTTGAGCAGTGGGGAGAAGAATCTAGAGAGGAGACTGAAGAGGAAGGAAGCAGGATGGAGAACATGAAGGAGACCTGAAGGAGGCACATGAGCAGAGAGACATGTGAAGAAGTGGCTCTTGTTTCTTACCTAATGTGGGTGAGAGACCAGTAGGGAGGCTGACTACGGCAGCGTTTATCTTGATTTTGATTTTGCTCTTTTCTTCCAAAACTTGTCTGGCCACTTCTGACCCTTTTCTATGGCTCCCCACTGGAAGGTGCTTTACATTTCAGGCCTTGTTTTGTCCCAATCCCTTTGGGTAAACTTTTACCCACGAGGGGATGAGTAACTTTAGTGCTTATTTAGAAATTATATTCTTTGACTTTTCTGTATTGCACACTGACTCTATTAAAGTTCCTTTTCATTAAAGGTCTTACATGTTTTTCCTTGATGAGGAAGATAGCAGAACCAATTTAGAGTGGGCAGTTTGGGGTTCTCCCTGTCCTCTAATACTTATAGGGTTTTAAAATCCTTTATTTATTTCACATTCTTTTATCCCCTCCCTCTGTTTAGTTTTTACTTTCATTTTGCCTCCTTTCTTTCTTTATTTAGAGACAATATGCCTTTATACCTTTCAGGTGCATTAGCCCATTTGCCTCACCATCACATTGATAAGGACAGAGGAAAGAAATGAAAACTGTGTATGTGGTATGCAACAACTTCTCAGTCTGAAACCTGAGAAGGTTTCATATAAATATCTCTTACAGTTAGCCAAAACATGGCATTTGTTTATTTTTTTTACACTTTAGGAATAAATATTTTCAAATAAAATGTTTTAGGTTACCAACTTGGAAAGTACAGATAAACTTACTAGAGAGAAATTGACATATCTTGGACTACAATACTCAAAATCTCACAACATTATAATGTCTTTCATTTGGACAATCCATAGAAGGTTTAATCACTACAGAGTCCTCACTCCCTGGATGTCTGAGGGACATCATAAAAAATTAGGAAGAAGCTAAGAAATTAAAGAACCTATGTTGTATGGAAATAGGAGACATTAAATTACAAACATTGGCATAATACAACAGAATAGAGAAGAATCTACATATATTTCAAACTGTAAGACAATGTAACCATTAAGTAGATAATGATAAATGTGAAACATTTGTCAAACTTTAATTATAAAACAGGTAATCCATGTAAAGCATTTGCATTTGATTCTCACAATCACATTATTAAGTAGGTGTCATTATTATCTCCATTTTACAGATGAGGAAGGTGAAACTCAAAGGAGTAAGCAATTTGTCCAAAGTCACAAAAACTAGAAAGGATCTGGTGTTGGGTCTGAAAACAAGTCTTTCTCTGAAGTCCAAGTTCTTATTAGGGAGTAGAACTGTATTGCCTAATAGAAATATAAAGCAAGATACCTACACAATTCTAAATGTTCTAGTAGCAACACTTCAAAGTATGAAAATAAACAAAGGAAATTAGTTTTAGTAATATACCCAATATATTAGTATTACCCAATATATCCAAGATACCATTTTAGTTGTAATCAATATAACTTTGTTAAATAGATGTCTTGTGTTTTGGTATTTATTATTTGATAATTGGTGTGTATTATATACTTACAACTCAACTTAATTTCAACCAGTCACATTTCAAGTGCTCAACACCTATATGTTAGTAGCTATCATATGTGACAGTATATCACTAAACCGTCCATTCATTGAGCAAATATTTCTTGAGAGGTATATCAGACATTTAGAAAGGAACCTGGAATGCAGGGTCTTGTGTCCTTATGAAGTCTAACTTCCAATGAGAAGAAAGTAAGTAAATAAATAAACACAAAATTAGGCAGGAAAGTCTCAGACAGTGCTATTTGCTAAGAAGAAAACCATCTGGGGTGTAACAGCAAGTATCGAGGTGATGGCAGAGGATTGAAAAGACCCTGTGAGGAGGTGACATTCTGAACTTCCCCACATTTTTAGGGCCACACAGTAGGGAAAAACAAAGAAAACACAGTAAGCAGGACTATAAGAAGCAGGACTGGAATGCTGAGCTCTGTTCCTTTCTATTGCATAATTCTTTGGGCCTGCAGTTAATCCTATGTGGTTTTTCATAGTTTTGTTCATTAAAAAAAAAAAAAAAAAAAAAAAGGAGAGAGACCTCTGGGGATATTGAGAATTTTAGTGAAATGAATGCTATATTATTTTTGGTGGATAGCTCATGGGGAGAAAAGAACAATGTAAGGCATATAAAATACTATCATATCCTCAGCACAAAGACTAAGATGGAATGAAAAATAAAATAATGGAGCTGATTATACATCATCTGCTTCAATCTAGTTCATTCTATGTTTAGAATTTTTTTAAACCTCTTTAAGGATAAAAATATCTGTTATTTGTATATCTAGACAATCAGGAAATATAAGAGCTCTTCAATGAGATCATATGGAAATCATAAGACCACTTGAAGAAGTCCATACTTATTGGTAAACTCCATCACAATGGGATGTTACATTCTAGCCTTCAATATAAGAAGACAGATTCTATTTTTCTGAGGAAGCATCACAAATCACTCAGTATTAAATACAAGTGCCATTAAAATTAATGTGAACCCTACTGTTCAATTCATAGCAACAGCTGAGAATAAACTGCATAAGAAAATCACACTTACTATGGATCGTTAGTTTTAAATCCTTGGTCTGTTTGCCAGCAGCATTAGACACAACACACTGGTACCTTCCCTTGTCACTTCTGCGCACACTCTTTAAATGTAACATTTGTCCTCTGTCTAGAAGTGCAATGTTAGGATCGCCCAAAAATACAGGCCTAGAAAAAGAAAATTTTTTTTATATGGCTACATTTTAATTTTCCTAAGTTCTTACCTTATAAATCACAACAAAAATCTCTGATGTGAAGTTAAAATTAAGAGTTAAAAAAAAATGTGGGCCCTCCCTGGTGG
>NW_004567125.1:27959416-27963247 GCF_000260355.1 Condylura cristata | reverse complement strand
AAACCTCTACTGTCTTGCCCATTGCTCCCCTCAGCAGTGTATTTCAGTACATCTGTCTGTTCTGCTCCCCACTCTGTGTCTGGTGAATCCTCTCACCCCTGCACTTTGGACCTGTTCCCCAGTTCTATGCAAAAATAAATAAATAAGTAAATAAAGTTCCTGAACTTAATGTGATTTCACTGTTTAAAGTAAGTTAATCCTTACTTTAAGTAAATTTAAAACTTTTATGGATCATTAATTATGCAAGCAACAAAATTTAAACAAAAAGAAATATCAGCATTATAACAAGGGAGGTGATCTTGTTCTCTTACTCCTAATGTGAATCTCACTAGATTGCTCACAGATGTTGTTCCAGATATTTTCCTAAACATTTTCACCCATAAATGTATTCAAAGGAATCTAAAGTGTCTGTACACAATGGCAGTGTTCTATTATTGTTCTACTTTTCTGAACCATATTAATACTGCAGATATTTTTGGAACTCATAGGTTGGTCTTATTCTTTTTAATTGCTGCATGGTATCTCGTAATTTGAATATGATAAATAATCTGCTATTTCTCTTAATGTTGGGTTTTAAACAATTTTCATTTTTGCCATGACTATGTTGCATGGATCAATATCCTCCAGTTTTCTAATGACCCTTAATGTCTGCTTCCCTATTCTGGATGCTGAAAGTATAATCACGTTAGCACAACAGTTTTCTAATGACCCTTAATGTCTGCTTCCCTATTCTGGATGCTGAAAGTATAATCACGTTAGCACAACAGAGGAGTTTTCAAATTTTAATATTAGCAAGTTGTCCTTCAGAACATTAATTCATATTTTTCCTAATAGAATATATTAATTTATCAAACTGAGTCAGCAATTAATTGTTCAAACCTTTACTTTTTTTGACAACCTGAAAAGCAAAATCAAATTATTTCCAAATAATCTCGAAATTACTGAGGGTAAGCATATGTTAATACATTGATTGATTGATAGTTTATATATTTCTTAATCGCTTGTTCATCCTCCCCTCCCTACATTTTCTATGTTGATACTTGTCTTATTGATGTGTACAAAATTTGAGTAAAGTTATGTCACATGCTGCAAATTTTTACTCTTTATTAGTTTGGTCTTATATACCTACTCTCAAAAGTTCCTATAATATACAAATAGACCAAGATTCAAGATATAAGCTCTTGTGAGCAACACAAATAACTAAATCTACTTCAGTGTGGAAAAACCTTAGTAGTTCTTGGCATCTGAGAAACAACTTCTTAATTTTCTGCGCAATCTTGTACTTTTTATTTTTTATTTATAGACTAGTCTATAATAATTATGAGTTCCTGTTTGTAAAGTGAATTCCCAGCATTTATAAAGAATCTTACTATTCATAGGAATGAAAGGAATCATAAGACTTTGAGATCAATTTTTTTTAAATATTGTTTTTCCTTCATATTCATTCAATAATTCTGTATGTGGTAAAATAACTAAGGGGGAGAAAACTGCATGCATTTAACACATCTATTTCATATCAATTGGAGCTTTGCAAAAAAAAATATATAGAAAAGATACTTACTTGCCATCTTTGAACCAATGAATCTCAGGGAAGGGTGTGCCTTTGACTTGGCATTCAAGGGTGGTGTCATGGCTGAGAACAACTGATACTTCATTTGGGGAACTGGCACCTATTATAGTGGGTGGGACTTGAAAAAAGACATTTTATCATGAAAATCTATAACTTAGCAAAAGAAAAGAGAAGGGAGCAAAAAATCAGCAATGATTATAGCATTTCAGTAAGACCTTGTGTTAAAAGTAAAATACTACATAATAATCCCTTTTCACATAATGTCAATGTCATAGAAACACATTTATGAAAGCTATTCTAGTAGGACAATTACCTGGAAAATTGTGATACTATAACATTCATACTGAGGACTCTTGTACAAATGGAGTTGAGAATATAAGTGAATAGTAAAACTCAGAGAACAATAAACACTTCCAGACATTTTAAATAATGAATGACACTGCCAACATCAATCTTACAATGTTAAAATTCTACATATTACACCTCCTTGTTTATCTTAAATTCTACATATTACACCAGAGTCTTTATTGAATTACATTATCCTTGTCTATCTTAAAAGACTCCTGGGGCAAAATTGGTATGTGATGAAATGAGAACAAGACTAGTTTTTATCCTCAAGATTATCAAGCATATGAAAGACCTTCAAGTACTCTTCCTTCACAAAATGTTTAAATGTTTGGTTTTCATTTTCAGAGAAATGACCAGCAAGTAAAGGGTTTGTGTTTTAAGACCTCACGGCTGCAGAATGAATAGTGGATTTGAGTGACAGTGTTTGAAGGAGAGGCCATTGCAGTTGTCCTGCTTGTAAATGATATTTTAGCAGTGGAAATAGAAAGAAGGGGATAACTGAATATGGAATTAAGAAGCAGGCTTAGTAGGTAGTAGATCGAAGGGAGAGGGAGTAGGGAGGAATGAAAGTCCTGTTCCAAGAGAACTAAGTGAATGGGCAGAGGTGCTGGTGAATTTGAGGGGGTTACCAGAACAGATGTCTGTTTGATGTTTCACTAAGAGAGTCCAGTGATGATACTATAGAGATTCTGAATATAGATACTGTCGTTTGAGCACACATACAAAAAAGTCTGAGCTGAGATAAAAATTGAGAAATTATTGACATACAGGTGGAATCTATAGTAAATAAGTGCCAGGAGAAATGATGCTAGTGATATTAATGATAGAAAGGTTACTTTGTTTTCATAAGCTACATTTAAATATAATAATTGGACTCACTTGTAGAGGAAATGTGAAGTACTTCAGTATTTCAGATCACTAATGAGAGGGATTATTTTTATGTTACAGCAATTTATGGCTGGTAATGTTACTGCAATTCATATATCTCGCTTCTACCCCAGACTTATGAATCATAAGCCCATTTTGAAAAGTAAAATACTGAATCAAGACAAAGTAATTTTATCACAAAGAGAACTTTATGTAATAAGATCACAAATGAAAGTTAAAAAAATTTAAATGTATGATTACTAGTAAAAATTAAAAATCCTTTGTATCCCAATGTATTACAACCACTATTGCTATCATAATTCTCCTCATAATTAGGCTTTTAACTAGGAGAAAAAAGAACAAAACTGGAGGTATTATACTCCCTGACTTCAACCTTTACTACAAAGCAATAACAGTAAAATTTATGGAAATGGAGTAAAAGCAAATACAGACCAATGAACAGACTTGAAGACAAGAAATAAACACAAATACACAGGAACAACTAGTTTATGACAAATGAGCAAAGTGCATATTATAGAGTAAGGAAAATCTCTCTATTAAATGTTGTTGGAAACTGGACATCCACATACAAATATTGAAACTATATCAGTATCCAATGCACAACAATGGACTCAAAATGAACATTTGAATGTAAAGCCTGAAGCTATAAAACACAAAGAAGAAAAACCAGTAATACAGTTTATGAATCAACATTACATGTACTAAAAGTTCACTACTAACAGTCCAGTTCTATCCTTTACTATACTCTTGACTCTTCACCCCATTGCTCTCCCTCTCTTCCCACTTCTTTTCTGATAACTGCTACTCTTAAGTTTACTTTTGTTTTATTTAGTTTACTTATGTTTGTTTTCTCTATAAACCATGTATAATGAAATAAAATTATCTTTGACTAATCACTATTAAAGACAAAAATAATAATATAGTGTCATGAATGATATTTTCTAATCAATTTACTTTTTATCTCTGTACTCTTTCTTATAGCCAACTATGTTTTTAAAAGGCCAGCTATGGGCCCTCCCTGGTGG
>NW_004567125.1:27930380-27958551 GCF_000260355.1 Condylura cristata | reverse complement strand
CCATTGTTCACAATCTGAATGGTGTTAGTTTCAGTCACCTGTAAGGGTTAAAATAATCAGTGTTATTTCTAATCCTAATGAAAATGTATAATGAAAAATTGAAGTAAAACTACTATCTTATTGATAAGAAAGTCACAATTAGGAATTTTTTTTCAGATTTTGAGGCAAGGAAATACGTATATTGAATGTCTCCGTTACCTGGACATCATCTTTATACCACACAATGATGGGTGATGGAGTGCCTTCAACCTCACAAAAGAGATTGGTCAGCTGGTTGACCAACACAGACACATTTGTTACTTGTTCTTT
Organism: Condylura cristata; assembly: GCF_000260355.1. NCBI lineage: Eukaryota > Metazoa > Chordata > Mammalia > Eulipotyphla > Talpidae > Condylura > Condylura cristata. Next base: position 27,958,242 of record NW_004567125.1, on the reverse strand, counting down.
ATCCTTAATTAGTGGAGGAACTGCAAAAAGAGAGGGCCCATGGCTAGTTTTATAATAAATACTATTTATGAATCTTTACAAAGTATGTTAAAAAGAAAATTTTGAGCTATTTGATAGCTAGAAAGGTTGTCATATTTAAGCACAAGTTTCTTATAAAAGGAAACATATCAAACAATGTATTTATAAGAAAGGTATGGAATTTTTATTTGACTTATATAAGTAAGGTATGTTGTTTGTTACTTTGTCAGAGTTTTGAAGTAAGGATAAATGGAAAACCTATTTTATATATCACTCAAAATTCAAATTGCTAAGATATTCATTAAGTCATATGGGCTCATTACTTTGTTGATGGGAATAATATAACTCCAACTCTATGGAAGTTAATACCCAACAAATTTTTAAAATGTACATACCCTTTGACTCATACAAAATAACACATGTACAAAATTCTTTTTGAAGTGTTACGTATGATAGCAAAAACTAGTTACACCCCATATGCTCATCATTTATAAGGGGAAGCTATGTAAATAAGTATTGCCATTGAAGGGACTACCACATAGGGAGAGATAAGAGTTATGAATATTGACTAACCAGCAAGTTATACATTTAATGAAATGAGACTAAAGTGCAAAGTAATAGATAAAGTGTTCTCTACATGAACCTTTTTACACATCAAAGAAGATAATATATAATTTCCTTATATATGCCTTAATGCACACACTCAAACACACACATACACTGAATAACTTTCCTTATCCCTAGAGAAGATGAATAGCAAATGATTTATCTCAGGCCGGCAAAGTTTTGACAATGATTCTTTTTTTAGCATTTCAGTTTGGAATGATAAAAAGTCACAGTAAAAAGTTGCCATGTGATTAGAATAACTTAAACATTAAAGTTGAAAATGTCACAAATCAATGACTTGATTTTAGCATTTTGATTTGTATTTACCGTGGACTTTAAGGGTGTATTTTCTTTCCGTGGTCCCAGCTTCATTAACTGCGACACAGATGTATTCCCCATTGTCATATGGTGTGACAGAAGCAATAACCAATAACCTGCCATCTTCCAGGAAAGAAATGCCAGGTTCTCGGCCTGTCAGCTCTCTACCATTCCGTAACCATTTGATGGTTGGTTTGGGGGTACCTGTGTAAGAAAGAAAGACTCGTGATACCTTACAACAAAACTAGAAATCATTAAGTATGTTGAAGAGAAATACAGTTTTCGTTATGACTATAATTTGTACTCAGGGATTATGCGACTTTCAATAAATTCCTTCTGACACAGCATTTAAAGAGATTTTATTTAATGCTTCTAATTGTTTATCATGTTTAAGAAAACTTTCATTCCTAGTATAGTATTTGATTAAAGCTGTGTTTGTCAAATATTCATATATAAGGAAAGCAAAGTATTTTCTTGAATGACTTCATGGTAGTTAGTGGGAAACGCTGTTTTAATCAAATGAAGCAGATATGAGGAGAGTTTGGTTGTAGAAATAAAGGCAGAACAAAAACAAGATACAACTGCCATAATATAACAAGATGATTCCCCGATCAAGTGGAGTGAACATATGGTATGTGGTATCTTGTAATTCATATTTTAGGAAGGACTAAAAAAGTAGAGATGTGATACTTATACTACTGATATATTCTGGATAGCTCATACTGTAAACATAAGACCAACATAACTCTTGGTTTTTATACTAAAAAAAAAAAAACTTGAGAAAGCAATGAAAAGATAGCTCTCCTGAATTTATTTATAGCCAGCAGATTGATAGAAGTGAAATGTTCATAAATAAAAGTGATAAAACAGTTTTCGGTGCATAATGGAGCCAAAGGACACACTAGAAATAGGCAAACACTAATGGTGTACTAAAAATACATGTATTGGGCCCTCCCTGGTGGTGCAGTGGGTTAAAGCACAGCACTAAGAAGCTAAAGCCACTTCAGCATGAGTTTGCTCCCCAGTCCCAGGGGTGACCCACATGGTGCAGCAGACCTCACCTTGCCCCCTGCTCCCTTCCGCAGTGTACTGTGTCAGTTGGCCTGTTCGCTCCCCACTCTGTCTCTGGTGAAGCCTCTCACCACCCCTGCACCTCTGGCCTATACCCCAGTTCTTTATGCATAAATAAATAAATCTTAAAAAAAATACATGTATTTAACAAAAAAGTATGCCAGGCACTAATCTAAGTATTTTAAAATTTCACTTCATCTGTCCAAATATAAAAATAAGGCACAGTAAATAAAATGAATAGGATTGTATGAGATATTATTAATAATTTCATATTAGGGATAAATGTTTATAACCAAAAATGTTATATTTTTGGTCATAAAAGCAAAGTATAAAAGAGTAGCAAAGTTAAAAAAAAAAGTAGCAAAAGTATATGAATGTCACTAACGTTACACTCAAAGTGAGTTATAGGTACTTTTTTATTTTTTTAAAGATTTATTTATTTATGTATAGAACTGGGGTACAGGCCAGAGATGCAGGGGCGGTGAAAGGATTCACCACAGACAGTGGGGAGCAGAACAGGCCGAGTGAGGGGAGCAGCAGGAGGGTCAGGAGAGGTCTGCCGCACCATGTGGATCACCTCCGGGACAGGCGGGGATTAACTTACGCAGAAATGGCTTCTTAGTACTGTGTTTTAACCTGCTGTGCCATCAGGGAGGGCCCGAATTATAGGTACTTATAAAAGTGACTAGGAAAGTTATACTTGTGGGAAGTAAAACAAGAAAGATTGGCCTATTTCATTGTGCAGGTAACTTGATGTTGACTGATAAAGTGAAAATACTGGATTACGGTTTTCGGTCACTGTTGTCAAGGAAAAGAGGGGTTCTATTGACTTCCTTAGATCCCACTCATTTTTTTTTTTATGTACTTCAGTAAGATTCCTCGTTAACATATGTGGAGCTAAAAAATGAAAAAGCTAATGAACAAGTGGAAACAAAGAAGTTGTATTATTTTTAACGCATAAATGCAGAACAATTGTGATCAACATCAGAGTTGCTTTAAGTGAGCTCAAGAAGTGTACCCTACGTGAAGATGGGCAACAAGGAACGGGCACCTTTCAAAGTGTAGAAGGGAAGTTAAAACAGCTCTGAAAAACGGATGTTCCACAAAGTTCAACCCTGGAAGTCAGGAGTCCAGTGGAGAACAAGGAACAACAGTTCCCATGGCAGGGGTCCTGCAGGAGTGAAGTCCACAAGAGGCACCCAAAGTGAAATCTTTCTAAAGGTTTCCTCTCTAGGCCTTTTGAATCCTCCTTCACTGGCTCTGGGAATTGTTACAGTAATTCCTCCAATTTGTAAAGCTTATGAAGTTCTTTTTCTTTCAGTGTTGTTAGAAAATAATCATTGGGTAAAACTACTGTTGAGAGGCATAAAATCTTGCTACAGAAACAAAAGACAGAGGGGAGGACCTTCAAGGACTATCGCCTCTGTGAAACAACAGCACAGGGACACATGTGGGAGCATTAAGCACCAGTCACATGGAGAACCTCAGGAGGTTATGGAAGGAATCTTGCTTGGGCATTTCCAGAACTGCTGCAAACCCACTGCAGATGAATGTGGACATGTAAGAATGTTAACCTGCTGGGCATAGCATAAAGGAACAGCAACAGTGCCTCTTTCTTCCTAGGAGACATGGTGGGATAGAAAGTCCAGAAATTCAGAAGATGAGAGGCCTAGAAAAGTCTCAGATGCTAAGTTACTTCTGGGCCCTAGAATTTTCACTGGAGGGTGTTTCTAGGAAAAGAGATTTTTAGATGAGAAGAATTTGGAAATATGAATATGGCTCTAATTTGTACTTCTGAGTGAGATAAATGTATTTTTTTTTATCTGTGATACCTTTTATATTTTACGAAGAAATCTTGTCAAAAAATTGAAGTAATAGGAAGGAGTTACTCCTACCTTGAAAATACATTACATGATGTAAATTGGAAAGAATGGAAGGGTCTTTTCACTGAAGGAAATGAAATACCTGTGAGGGGGAAAGAGCTGTTTTTTGAAAGAGGACTTGGTTTCTAATATGCACAAATGTTAAAACAAAGACCCTGTCACTATGTGGTTTGTCATCACCAGGTAGGTGTTGGTTTGGGTTTGCTATAGATTCCTGAAGTAATATTATACTGTACTGAGGTCCATATATATAAGTATTACACACCTTTTGCAGGACATGGAAATGCAATGCGTTGATTGGCCACCCTTTCTTGGAATGGTGTGTTAAATGGAGGTTCTAGATCTTCCAGTGCAGGTGGTTCTGTTAGAAAAATAAATGCATTATCACAGGATATCCTTGGGCAAAGACAAACTCTGCTAAGATATCTTTCTTCAACCATCTCAAGAAGGGTGACTTGTTATCATTCCTGATTCTCCTTAGATACCTTTCTACTGCCAGACATTTCTACTTAGATGTGACCTAAGGATTTAAAACTCAATTCCACTCTTCTAATTCATAATTTTGTGCTTCCCACACACCTGCTGTTTTCTTTATTTCTTCAGCATCATGCTCCCAGTGTGCCTACATCTTTCATCCTTACTCCTGACCTCCATATCCAATCACACAGTTGCAGTATGTATGTTTTCATAGCTGTGTCTGTCTCTCTATCCATAAGGTCACTGCTTATATCAAATACTACTTTTGCTTGCCAGAAATATTTCAACAGGCTCCTGATGGGGACTGTTTTCTCAAACACCCCCCCCCCAATTCATATTCTAGAAAACTCTCAAAATATTCTCTCTGAACCGCAAGTTTTGTGTGGCTTCCCAGTTTAAAATAATTACTTGTACTCCATTTGTCCATGGAATAAAATTTCACACCTGTTTGTTTTCTACCCCATCAGTGCATCCAATCTCCCTTAACAGTTTTATCACCCAGTAATTTCATAAAGAAATTTGTGACTCACCCTTGAACCCTTCACTCCACCATCTAATCCATCACTACCTACTGATGATTTCCTCCCTAAATTCTTTTTTGACTCCATCCTCTTCTTTCCTCAAGTTCTCCCCCCCAACACTTTATGCTTGAGCTACTGCAACAATCTTCAGCTGTTTCCCCTCATCTTCTCTAGCCAAATCATACTCTCCCCCAAAAGCTACCTTTTAAAATCCCAAAATTGTTATGACACATCATTTTCCAGGAATAACCTATGTCTTTTCAAAGCACTTAAAGTCTAAATTCCTTCATCTTGGTTCATCTGATCCATGATTATGTGTCCCATTTGATCACAGGCCATTCAGTTCTCTATCTGGAGTGCAACCAGCTGAACTTTCTAAGTTGACTGTCCCATTCACTATTTTCCCCAAACCAAAAGTAGCAGGTGGTTCACTTCTCCAGAATTGTTTCCATCATCTGCACCATTCACTCCAACTGGGTTTTCAAAAATAAATATATGAAAATGGATGGGTGTGGTTTTAGTAATGTATGGAGTGACTCTCCTTCCAAAATTAACAGTCATAAAAGTTATATGAAAACCTTCCCAATAAATAAATAAATAAATAAATAACCTTCCCAATAAATAAATATTTTATATAGACTACAGTTTTGTTTCTTTTCCCCCACTCCCAACCTGGCCCTACAAACAGTTTCTATGCCAAACATCACCTTGGACTTGTAGCGTTATGTCTGTTTCCTCGCTGCCCGCTAGGTTAGTAGCAACACAGGTATAAATGCCAGCATCTGAAAGCAGCGCGTGGTGGACGTGCAGTGTTCCGTCTGGACTGCTAGCATGCCGCACCCCATCAAGCAGCACTGCACTGCCGCCCTTCAGCCAGGTGACCACAGGAGGAGGTGTCCCTTGGGCATGGCATGGGATGTCCACTTTTTGACCAACTTGGACTTTTAGAAGTTTAGGGCCACGCTGTATCTTTGGAGGAACTGAATTCAATAATTGAGTTTTAAGAAACAATTTTAAAAGAAATCCCTTCTTTTAAAAAAAAAAAAATTCTAGGGGCCCTCCCTGGTGGCGCAGCGGGTTAAAGCACAGCTCAAAGAAGCTTAAACCACTTCCGCATGAGTTCGATCCCCACCTGCCCCGGAGGTGACCACATGTCGTGGCAGACCTCTCCTGACCTGCCCGCTGCTCCCCTCAGCAGTGTACTTCGTCGATCTGCCTGTTCTGCTCCCCACTCTGTCCCTGGTGAATCCTCTCACCCTCCGCATCTCTGGCTTGTATCCCAGTTCTGTATGAATAAATAAATCTTAAAAAAAAAAATTCTAATTGAGAGCTCCTTACCAAGAGGCAGGCTAAGAAAGTACAACAGTCTCAGGTTTGGGTCCCTGGCATGTGTGATCTAGGGCAGGGCAAATTTATAAATTTCCTGAGGCTTGTTTCCTTAATCATCTAGATAAAATACCCCTTCCTCAGCCATACACTGCTAGGATTATTGGGATTGATAAGGATAAAATTGCTCATTCCAAATTTAAATAAAAGCACTTAAATATGTCTGGTTTCTTTAAAACAAAGGGTCATATAAAGCCAACTTAATAGCAAGCCCTAGAAATAGGACTGTAGGACTGAAACAACCAGAGTAGGAAGGAAGGGGCGAGAATAAGCATGGGGCGAGCACAATGGGCTATGGTGGAGGACTATGGGTGCCCTGGTGGGTGCATGGTGGTAACAATACCTGAAGGGGGAGTGCCTGGGCCTCTAAGTCACAATGTAACATTGTAAACCAATGTTACCTCAATAGAAAAAACATGCTACGGTTCTTTGAATTTTTAATTATTTTAGGTTTAAATAAACTCTAAAAAAAATACAGACTTCTATAATAAAAATGTTCTCTTCATGTACTCCTAGATTTTGTTCCCTTTTAAAGGGTTTAATCAGGTAATAAGAAAATCTTCTTATAAAAGCCTTTGCTAGGGCCTCCCTGGTGGTGCAAAGGGTTAAAGTACAGACTATAAAGCCATTGGCAGCCACTACAGCATATTTGATCCTCTGCTAGCCACAGAGCTGACCCACGGGGCACAACAGACCTCTCTGGTTTTGCTTGCTACACCCCTCAGCAGTGTGTTTCAGTTTATCTGCCTATTCTGCTCCTCAATTTGTCTCTGGTGAATCCTCTCAACTCCTCCCCCCCACTCACACACCTCTGGCAAGTACCCCAATTCTTGTATGCATAAATCAGTAAGTCTAAAAATGCCTTTGATAATTTCAGAGAAGACAATCAAAATAGAGCTTCAATTATTTCCTTTTATCTACCTTCCCTTTGAAATTTATCAAAACACTGACATACATTACTGGACTCCACATACATTCATTTTAAAGTGTAGAATCAAATTGACCCACAAAGACATAATTACAATTCATGTATATTACATGCTTAAGAAGTCCCATCTCTCTTTTTTAAGTTCATATTTAAGAAAGAAATAGGCTATCATTTACAATGATTTTATCATTTTAATAGTACCACCACCACCATCATCATTTTTTATAAGAGAAAACTAAAGAGGCAATATATTTGATACGTGTGTGTGTGTGTGTGTGTGTAATATAGTTATTTCCCGAGAGTTAGGAAATAATAGAACTCCCCTAGAATTTTCAATCCCATGGTTAATAGGACACTATTGTGATTGATCTGAGCTAAATCAGGTCAGTACAATCTGAGAAAACATCTGATATTTACATATCCAAAACCTAGAATAAGTATTGCTTAGAGTAAATACTCAATAAGTATGTGCTGAACAAATGAATAACTACACTATGGTACATTGAGGGACTAACGTACATTAATTAGAGTCTTAAAGTAGTCAAAGAATCTTAGACTTTTTTTTGAGTTGGTAAGCTGCTTACATTGAAAATCACTATTTAAAGCTAATAAATTCTTCTCACATCCATTTCTATAGAAAGCAATCCTGAACATATATTTGTTTACTGTTGAATCAATAGTCCTAACTGACTATGGACAACTAGCAAAATATAGATGCAAAATCAATAATATCATTTGAGGAAAAAGAAGTTTTGTTTATAAATGGCAGATTAATTTTTCAGAATAAATGACAGAAAATCAAAGGTCTCAGATTTTAGACACTTTTTTCTACAATGATCCTCTCTACAATGTGGAGGTGAATTGTCAAAGCAACAGAGATGATGGGTTTCATGAGGCCAGTCCTCAGAGTGACCACACTCCTTCACTCAAAACTCACCATGGACATTTAATCTAATGGACTGAGTCACATTCCCAGCAAGATTTGTGGCAACACAAAGATACATCCCACTATCAGAAACTCGAGTCTCAGTGATCTTCATTGAGCCAGAAGGGAGAAACAGGTGTCTAAAAGAAAGAAAACACAGGACAGAATAGTTAAATATCCTCTATGGAGTTGCTCTAAAGTGTGGGACTTCTGCGGGGTAAGCAGCTATGGAAGCCTATGTCTAATGCTATTCTTCAAATTAAGAACTAATACTTATCTTATACACTCTGTACAGCATTCATGCAAATGAAAAATTAATTTCTTTTTACCTTTTAGACCTAACCTAATGATCTGAAATGATCAAATGATTACATACTTCTCTGCTCCACAAACTTGCAGCTATACAAAAACGTGTGTTTCTGCAAACTTTGAATTTATTTTGAACACTTTATTATTTTTAAAATAATGTGTTAAAGGCAAAAGAAGTACACAATAATTATCAAATATATAATGAACATATTCTTTTTATTGAATACTAATATAGCTGGATGAACCAAAACTACATATAAAAATGTTATTACACTAATTGTCTTAAATTAGCCTTATGGAAAAGGCCAGGTAGAGCTATTTAATATCAACATTTGTTAAAAAGGTAGTTAGAGTGAGCAAACAGACAAATGGAAAAATAGTTAAGGACAGATACCACCAGCATCTCCCCCCCCCCCAAAAAAAAGGAAAACACACACACACACAGAGTTGTAAACAGAGGAAAATTATCTTTGTAATGTGCAATATCCAGGTGACATTACAAAAACCAAGGAAAGGATTAGCTAGTCCAAAATAGCATTGGACAACTAGCTTTCCACATGGGTCAGATTAATTATCATGCTATTTAACATGACACTCAAAATAAAAATTTATATAAATTAAAGTTTAAAATGTAAAAAGCAAAATTTTAAATATTTGGAAAAAAATCAGAGGTTATGTTTATGATCTTCATAAAGTAAAAATCTGAGAAATAGATTCATTGCAATAATAAAACTTTTAAAGTTCTGTATAACAGGATAGCACACAGAAACAAACTTAAAAGCCTGGCAGTAGAATGAGAGAACATATTCTCAATACATATAGCATACAAAGGATTGTTATCAAAACAAAAACCTAATTTATACATTTGTTATAAAAAAGACAAGTTTCCAGAAATTGGTGCAGCAGATAAAGAAGCAACTCACCAATAACACAGTCAACAAACAAATAAACATCAGTCACATAACACCATTTCTCACCCATCTAATTGCCAGTTTGTAATAAGTCAATATTACACATTGATAACAATACAGAAGTAGGCTAGGTGCATTTATATTTGATCATCAAAAGGTTAAATGAGTTCTGTTCCTTTAGTGAATAATGAGGCAATGTCTATGAATCTGAAAATAGAAATTCACCCCAACCAGAAATGGCAATTCTAGGTACAGGTCCTAAAGAATTCATGCAGGTACACTGAAAGAAATGTGAAAAGATATGAAGTGAAAACCTTGTTTATAAATGCCTCCTTCCAAAATGAATAGAGGACCTTCCTGGTGGCCTGTAAGTCTCAGCACTATCACCATTATGGCCTGCTTCCCATCCCCCTGAGTTCAATCCCCAGTCAGGGAGGTGACCCACATGGCACAACAGAGCTCTCCTGACTCGCCTGCTACTCTCCTCAGCAGTTTATTTCTGTAAATCTGCCTGTTCTGCTCTCCACTTTATCTCTGGTGAGTCTTCTCACCTCCCCCACCACATCTCTGACCTACACACCAGTTCTTTGCTGGAAAAAAAAAATATTGAAAAAGTATAGAGAAAAATTAAAAGAACATACATTTCTATAAATAGGGAAATGTATAAATAGAATGTGCCATATACTTGTTAAGATAAACAAATATTAAATCTATATGTTCACAATGGATAAATGTTAACAATAAAGCAAGGAAGAGAAAACTAATACGTAATATGTTATAATGGAAAATTGAGAACAGGCACACAAAACAACATTTAAAGTTGTATATACAGAATGCCAAATCTGGGCACTGTTTGTTCTTGGAAAGGGAGGAAAAGATAATCACTGGAGAAGGGGAGAATAAAACTTCATCTTGTCTGTATTATGATGTTTCTTTTATTCAAAATCATTCATAGTAATTTTTTACTGTAACATTAAAATTATGTAAAGTAGTTTCTGTTTATTGTTCTTATCACCAGTGGGAGAGAAACTGCAGCGGCATTAATCTCCAATTTCATAATTATACATCAACACATCTAACAGACACTATCTAGAGAATATAGTTCTTATTCTGCCAGTAAATTCTGGCATGATGTTGAGTCAAAATGATAATTGTTACCATTCCTTGTGAATTAGACATGGACAGTGTGGAATACACATTATCTCCTATAATTTCAGGTAAATTTTATGACTTTTTCTAAACAAAAAATCTGAAGCTCAGAAGGACTTGTTGAAAAAAAATCACAGAGAGTTCCAAGCAAGTTTTAGGTCATGGAGATAATGTTCGACTGAAATCTGCATTGCCACAAAAGGTGTAATCTTAAATACATCTGCTTTCACACCACTTAACCTATCAAATATATTATCATAATGGACCTTTACTTGTGTAAGGGTTTAATCAAGAAGGTTTTTACAAAAGCATCTAATGAAAATATAATCCCAGATCAGAGTGCCTACATATATTATTGCTTTATTGGGATTAATGGAATGCTGCGTGTGATGGAGACTTGATGCAATAAGAATCCACACACAAATTTGCTTCATTGTAGTTACTTCCCTATAGGCTGCACCAGTGGAGTGGGAAAATATGTCAGAATTAGGGTCAGCATTTCGGATACTACACCGTGATTTAGAAAGCTTATATCTTTTCTACAGGGCTGGATGTACAGCCAAATTATTCTACACTTAAATTTTTTTGAGGCTATTTCTAACTGTATTTCACATTTTCTGACCTCTCAATCTGTTTGTTTGTTTGTTTTGGCTAGTACTCTTGACAAGTTTGGTGTTTGGTGATGTTCTTTTCGTTTTTGTAGACTCTTTTTTTTCTTCCTCCATGACTATCTTTTTTAAAACTATTTTTTCGATAGCCATAGCTAACTGAGACCTGCCCTTAATTCCCTGATGATAAAAACAAGGCATTTGTTACCACTGCTATTGTCAAATACATTAAGACAAATGTTTGGACTAACCAGACTGCTTAGGAAAGTCCTAAAGTAAAGTTTACACATATATAAATTGAATCTAAGTACATCAGGAAAAAAATATGAGCAAAACATAAACTTTGCCAGTAATTCAGAAACCAAGATATCTATAAGTGATAAAAGCTCCAATTAACAAAAGCTTCCCTTGTTAAATGTGGACCACACATATTCTAAATAAAACCCACCACTTAGGAAATAAAAAGTGAGACATTTGAAAATTTGAACAGGGACAGAACCATATGACCCAAGAAATGATACTTTCTTGGGCTGCAACTCATCTAAGATTCCTACCTTGGAGAGAATGGAGAGATGAGCTGGGTCTCTTTGGCCCAGGTAATTATGGGTGGTGGTAAGCTCTTGACTTCACAGGGAAGTGTCACCTCTTGCCCTGCAAGGACGGAGATCTCCACAGGCTTGTCCTGAGACAGTCCTCGCTGTTCTCCAAATACTCTGGGCCTTACTAAAGTAAACACACATTTTGGAAGGAAAATAATACACTGAAAGCAAAGTGTACTTTAATTACATGGAAATGTAGAAATACCTAATATCCTTAATATTCTTAAGTAATTTACCAAAAATGTTTATCCTAAAATTTTGGAAAATTATCTAAAACTTTCCATTAATACACTTACTAGGAAAGCTAACAGGAAAATGATGTAGAAGGTTTCTTTCCTGCTCTTCCTTTCAGAAATAATGAAAAGATTGGCTGCAGTGCCCTTTAGAGTCTGCTGTCTGCAAAAGAAAGCCCTCAAGGCAGAGCACTAACCAAGACATAGCTGAGGTTTGGCTTCATTAGGCATTTTAACTAAGTAGTGTTTCTGAAGAGCGTTGGGTGCAATAAGCCTACTCCTTGGAAAAACATCATAAAATGTTTCTAAAAGACTTGAAAAGTAGTCTCCCTTTAAAACAAAACCTAAGCATCGGAGATGCTGGTTGGTCATAAAAATGCACATGTATAAAAATTATAAACTTGAGGGAACAGTTTGCTCATAACACTATTTGGGAGAGAAATGCGAGCTTTGGCACAGACAGAGTCCCAGAAACCCAGTCCTCCAGGGCTCTCACCGTAGACAGTTAACTGCACTTTCCTCTTGGCATAGCCAGCCGCGTTGGTGGCTGTGCAGATATACTCTCCGCTCTCCTCCCCACTGGGGGACACAACATACAGACTCCCATCAGCCCCAGCTGAGAACTTCGCACTGCTGGTGGAAATCAGTTCTCCTTTCTGCAGAAGACAGCAAAGACCAACGTATTCATGAGGGAAGCTGGTGGGACAATGTGACCCCTCACAACAAAGCTATGTAAATAACTGACAGATTAATCAAATGTGTGAAAAAAAGATTATAAAGGAGTAACTGAACGTCTGGAAGAGAGAGGGAAAAGTATATTTCCAAAGAGAAACACGTAGATTGAAAAAGTGCTAATATGAAGGCAGTTATTGATAAGAAAACTTAGACAAAGCTGAAGTGCTATTGTCTCATACCAAACCCAGTCCCCTTCATTACAGAGTTATTGAAAAATGGAGCAGTGGGTGAGCCGGTGCTTACAGGCAGAGGCAGGTGCTGTACTGGCTACTATTTGACTGGCCACACAAACATTATGAGGAGAGACCACCACTACTCCATTTTACAGAAGAAAATGTGAAAATCTGGAGGTGGGGGTTGAAGCAACTAGTCTAAGGTCAAAGAGTCAGTGGAGGAGAACAAGAACCCAGCAGTCAGACCCTGAACCCCAAACTCTTTTTTAAAGATTTATTGATTTATGCATATAGAACTAGGGGAGAGGACAGAGGTGAGGGGAGGTGAGAGGATCCACCAGACAGCGTGAAGAGCAACAGGCAGATTGAGTAGGTACAATGCTGAGGGGAGCAGCGAGCAAGACAGGAGAAGTCTGCTGTGCCATGTGAGTCACCTCCGGGGCTGGGATCAAACTCACACGGAAGTGGCTGTGGTTGGCATTCAATGCTGCGCTTTAACCCACTGTGCCACCAGGGTAGCCCTGAACGCCAAACTCTTAACCTCTGTGGCACCCCAGTCGGCATGTAAAGATTTCTTTTTCATATTTCCCTAAACTGCATTAAGCTTCTACTCCACAAAAGACACTGCCAGTTTTGGATCACCTTTATCATGTACTTTGTTGTCCAAAATGCAGAAATCTTGGTCTTTTAATTTCATTTACAGATGTCAACTTACTAACTTCATCATATAGGGAGACCTCATTTTACTGAGATTTTTACAAAATTGAAGGTTTGTGATCTCCTGGTGCTGAGGAAGTGCATTGGAGCCTCTTTTCCAACAGTATGGTGAGTGTATGTCACATTATGTAATTCTCACAATATTTAAAAATTTTTTCATTATTATATATTATGGTGATCACTGATCAGTTATCTTTGTGTTACTATTATAATTGTTTTGGGATGCCTCAAGCCGTACCCACATAAGATGGCCAATTTTATCCATCAATGTTATGTGTTCTAACAATTCCCCTGACTGGCTGCTGCCCCATCTTTCTCCCTCTCCTCAGATGGCCCTCTTTCCATAACCCTGAAATGGCTTCTAAGTATTTAAGTGAAAAGAAAAGTCACATGTGACTCTGTAATATGTTTGATGAGAAAGTCATTTCAAAGGATCAAAGAGGGTGAAAGCTAGGCCTTCTGTGCCAAAGATTTAGCCAGGTTATGAATGCAAAGGAAACAATCATGAGGGAAGTTAAAAAGTGCTGATCCAGAGAAAACATTAAGATAAGAAAGCAAAACAGCATTATTTCTGATATAGAGAAAAATTTAATGGCAGGGATAGCCAATCAGTCGCAACTTTCTCTTAATTCAATGCAGAATCCAGAACAAGTCTCTACTAGTGCTCTTTGATTCTATGAAATTTGAGTGAAGCGAAGAAGCTGCAGAAGAAAAGTTTGAACTTAGCAGTGTTTGCCTTATGAGTTTAAGGAAAGGTGCTATTCCTGACATAAAAGTGCAAGGTAAAATAGCAAGTGTTGAGGTAGAAGTTATAATAACTTATCTAGAAGATCCAGCTAAGATTATTGATGGTGGAGGTTATATGCTACAGTAAACTTTCAGTGTAGATGAAACAGCCTTACAGTGTAAGGAAATGCTGTCTAGGTAGCAGAAGTCAATTATTGGTTTCAAAACTTCAAAGGGCAGAGTGACTTTTTGTTGAGGCCAGCTAGTGACTGAAATTGAAGCCAATGTTTATGTATCATTCTGAAAACCTCAGGCCCCTTTAGAATGATGTTAGATCTACTCTATCTGAAGTCTATAAATGAAACACAAAGTGTGAAGTGTGGGCATTAGCATTTCTAATATATTATATATTAGGATATAAACAACATGGCCTATATTACTGAGTATTTTAAGCCTGTTGTTGAGATCCAGTATTTGAAAGGAAATATTCCTTTCAAAGTATTATTGCTAATAGACAATTTACTTGGTCAATCAAGAGCTTTGATGAAGTTGTTCAAGGAGACTGATGCTGTTTTCATGCTTGCTAACAACATACATTTCATAGCTATGGATCAAAGAATCATTTTGAATTTCAAGACTTATTACTTCAGAGGTGCATGCTGAAGGCCATAATTACCAAAAACAGTGATTCCTCTGATAGATCTGGGCAAAGTTGCTCAAAAACCTGGAAAATATTTACCATTCTAAATACCAATAATAAAATTCCTGAGTCATGGAAAGTAGTAAAGATATCAAAGATTGAGAGATGTTTATTTTAACCCTCATAGATGATCGAGGAGTTCAAGACTTTGATGGAAGAAGAAATTGTAGATGTGGTAGAAACAGAAAGAGAAATAGAATTAAAGTAGAGCCTAAAGATGTAACCAAACTGTTAGAATCTTACAGTAAAACTTTAATGGAGGAGGAGCTACTTCTGATGAATCGGCCAACAAAATAGATTTTTTGATATGGAATTTACTTCAGGAGAAGAATGTGTGAACATTGTTGAAATGACAACAAAAGATTTAGAATACTGCATAAACTTGGTTGAAAAATCAATGGCAGGGTTTGAGAAGACAGACACCAATTTAGAAAGAAGTTCTACTATGTGTAAAATGCTACCAAAAACAGTACATTCTACAGAGAAATCTTGTGAAAAGAAAAATCCATCAAAGTGGCAAACTTCACTGTTGTCTAATTTTACGATATTGCTGGGGCCCTCCCTTATGGCACAATGGATTAAAACACAGCACTGGGAAGCTAGCCACAGCTGCTTCAACACAACTTGGATTCCTAACCAGGGAGGTGACCCACATGTCACAGCAGACCCTCTCCTGCCTTGCCCGCTGCTCCCCATCAACAGAGTACTTCAACGATCTGCCTGTTCTGCTCCCACGCTGTCTCTGGTGAATCCTCTCACCACCCCTGCTCCCCACTCTGTTTCTGGTGAGTCCTCTCAATACCCCTGTACCTCTGGCGTATACTCCGGTTCTGTATGCATAAATAAATAAATCTTTAAAAAAAAAAAAAGAAATTACCACAGACACCCCAACCATATGCAATCACCACCCTGATCTGAAATCTTCAGATAATTTTAGATGAATAAAGTATGTTCAATTAAGTTATGTAACTTGTTTTCTCAGACATAATAGTATTGCTCACTCAAAAGGCTACAGTATAATCTAAACATAACTTTTATACGCATTGAAAAACAACAAAAAAATTCATGTGTCTTACTTTACTGAAATAATTGCTTTATTATGGTGGTTTGGAACTGAAAAGATACATTACATGAAAGATTTTCAGATAGTATGACAAAATATTTTGGTTGTAGCACTAATATTACAAATGTCATATTTCATTATTATTACATAATTTTATATTATTTTTATCTGCCAGATTTAAATTAATTTACAGAAAATATGCTATCTTTATGGCTTTTCAAAGATGGAAAGGACTTCCTCAGGAAATGTTTTTTTTCCTCACTGCAATACAAGTAAAAGTTTACAACTTCATGATAAGGATGTAAAAGAGAATAAATGAGTTTGCATGTGTGTCATTTTTGGTTTCCCAGAAGAGTAGATCTAGACAAAGATGTGTGAACAGGAAATTTATTCAGGATGGAGCCCCCAGAGCCTTGAGCAGGAGGGGAGAGAAAGAAAGAAGCTAATAAAGGGCTCCCCTGCTCTGCTGCCTTTGTGGCTGGGCTGATGAGTTTAAATGCGAAGACCTTCCAGCTATGCAGAATGATTTTTCTGAAGAAGGAAAAGCAGGGCATTTTTATAGCACACCTACTCCTCCCCACAAGACTTAAGGCCTCTGAAGTTCTTGACTCCCTTCGTGAGGCCTGAGTGGTCTTCTGATCTTTTGAGAAAACTGGGGCCCTCCCTAGTGGCGCTACCAGTAAGGATGCAGCAGCCGCGGCAGCTTCTGTGCAAGTTGATCGCCACCCTAGAGGTGATCCACATGGTGCAGCAGATCTCTCCTGACCTGCCCTCTGCTCCCCTCAGCAGTATACCTCATCAATCTGCCTGTTCTGCTCCCCACTCTGTCTCTGCTGAATCCTTTCACCACTCATGCACCTCTGGCCTACATCCCAGTTCTGTATGCATAAATAAATAAATCTTAAAAAAAAAAAAAGACTTTGAGAAAACTGATTAGAGCAGGGAGAAACATGCATGAAGTGTGACCTGGCAGAAGGTACAAGCTGTCTCTACCCCTACCCCATGGAGCTCTGCCCCCTCCCCATGCAGCTCCAAAATCAGAAGGGAAGAGCTCAGTGGTGAATCTGCTAGCGAATGGAAGAGGATTTGAGAAGGACTTGACACACAGAGTATGCTATCACATATACACTGATGAGTTGTTCACACTGTTCAAGAATCACATAGGAATAGCAGTTAAGCTGCCCATTAAGATTCCTTCTAACTAATACAGCTGCATGTTGATTTCCTTTCTATAAAGTTCTGTGGTATAGTCACAAATACCATTATGATAAAAAATATTCAACTATTGTAATTGCTGTTGGTATAATATGTGACATTAACAGAGATCACCAGTTGTGTGACTTACCTTGGACCAGACGATATTTGGTTTGGGAATTCCACTTGCTTTGCATGGTAGAGTTATTGGAACACCTTCAACTGTACTGAGTATCTGCTGCCCATGCTGGATGGTTGGCAGAACTGAAAAAAGAAACAGGAACCAGAATCTTAGCAACTTCCCTTCCATATTAACCTCTACTTTATTTAAAGTTGAACATATTAAATATATACTAAATAAAAAACCTAACAAAGATTCAGGGAAATTATGTTTTGATCTGAAGTAGTAAATAAAACTTGAATTCAAGTAGTAAATTATGTCCAGTAACTTCCCTAGTAAAATAAAAAGGGACTGAATAAACTGTTTTTTTCCCCCCCTGGAAATCTAAGATAAGATTATCTGCTAAAATTTACATATCTTACACTTCTCTTTCATCATTGTATATTGTCTATTATAGCATCTGTGAGCTGGTAAACCCACTAGCGGAATGGTTTGGTTAACCACCACACATTAAATATCTGTGTAAATAAAGTACACCTAAGAATCACTTAATGAGCCTTTAAGTATAATGTAGAAAAAACTACTTTATTATTTTTAATTTTTTTAATATATTCATTACACCATCTTTCATTTTTGCACAATATATGATTTACCCATGAATTGCCACCACCAATTCACACATGCATCATCACTGTAGTCTCTGTGCTCTTCCCACTCTAGTCCTGATCCATCTCTCTCCTCCTCCCCTAAGAATGTCTCTGATCTATAGCTGCCTGATACTTTTTGATTACTATGATAAATATCAAAGAATTTGTTTTCTTAAAGGAAATTCAATAGTAAAACTTGAAAGGCCTTAGAATTGCAGAAATATAGAATTCTAAGTCAATATTTTCATTAAGAAGAATAACATACCTTTTGACTTTAGAAAGCAACTAAAGAATTAACATTATGAGTAGAAGTGAAAGGAAAAGGAAGACTGTTAATCAATCCATTCTGTAGATAACTCCAGTAATTATAACCAACTCACATACAAAAACCCTAACAACACTCAGGGCTCTCAAAATAGTAATCTGAAATATAGAAGTTCCCATAGAAGTGAACCCTTAACATCATAGAATGAGCACAATACAAGCCAATATAGACCAGATAATTCCCTTCCTTCTCCTGGGAAGACAAGAATGGGACAGCTCCCTTCAAGTCAAGCATTCACTGTCTCTTGCCTCTCTGTCAAATGTCTTCAGAATTACGAGAACTATCCTGGAGTAGAAGTTTGGCAGAACAAGATACCAGAGACATCAATGTAAAAACCATCTTGGAAAGCTTTGATTAGGTTTGCCACATACTCACATTTTCCTATACTTGGTATTACTCTAGATAATTTCTTCATAAAGAATTGGCATCACATTTCCATCTCTAAAAAAAGAACATCAGGCTTCTTTCTAAAGTAAGAAATTTAATTTCTATAATCATCATGGAATAATCAACTTTCAACTATGATGTCATTTTGTGGGCAACATAGAATAAGCTATTTTCTTCAATGTATATTGAATTTGACAGTTATAAACGAAAGTGGCATATTTAAGCAACAGTTTTGAAATATGATGACACTTGGGTATGGAAGAGCTGTTTCTTTCCAGATTGCCAATCTCTGTAAATCAATATGACAATGAAAATGGTTTGTCATTTTACTCTGCATTTATATTTGTATTCATCAATTTAATCTTCTAAGAATTGGGTGAGAGTCTTTTCTGAGTATTTTTAAAAGTAAAGAGACAGAGAGATGAAAGTTTGGCAGTGCTAACAACATAAATACAGAGGTGTAGAGAGGCTGTGATGCTAAGTTAATCTAACCCAAAGACAAAACTGCATGATTGCTGGCTTAGTTAATATTAAGTGATTGGGATGAATATCTTTAGATTTATTGACTAAATTGCCTACACATTTTGGACTAAGATGGATTAAATGATGTTGTGAAATGACATATTATCTTTAAATTATTAAATTTTATTGCATTATGATGAACCACACCACTGATTTGTCTGTCTTCTCACTCTGACTTGGTAGACACCACAACTCATTCAGTCACCCATTCACCTGTGACTTGAATATACAGAAACATTATTTAGATGAGATTGGGAGACTGGAAGAAAGTTCTCACACATGTGCAATCACCAAACATCACAGAATCTAAGTATAAGAGACATGCATCAGAAGAAACAGACAATGTCTCCCTGGCCAGCAACTGCTCGGCCGATAAAAAAATGTTCATCCTAAAGGCAAAAAAAGAAGTGTCCTTTACTCTGAGAAAGTATGCTCATATTCAACAATGAGACTGCACTTTCCAAAATGTGGTGTTATTTCTGAAAAAAAAAAAAAAGCATACTGCTATTGAAATAATTGATTGCATATTTTTGAGGTCAACACACCCAAAATTTCCTCCAAATTCTTCTCAACACAATATTTTAGACAGTTACTAGAATCCAAACGGAGGTGATATGAAGTTATGTTTAAACTAAATTCTTAAGCCAGTCCATAATTGTTCTCTCAGAAATCTAGAGTTATCTTTAAACACACACATACACACATACACACACACAGACTATATTCAATTTGGCATTGCACATTTAGTCCTTTAGGCTATAACTAATTTAATGTTACTTTTGCATTCTTCAACATAGTATTTCTTCAAGAATATTTATGTGGATTTGGTATAAGGTTGAAAGAGATAGAAGGCTATTTACAAAGAAAGCTGACATTTGCTGAAACATATTCTGGATGTTTACCAATATTACATCAATAAAATATACCAAAGAAAAAGTTAAATGTTTAACTCAGAAAAAATAATATGATTCAAAAATAAGGTAACTGCCTTAATAGTCTAAAAACACTTTATAGCTTCAAAGAAAGAAAGTCAAATATCAATTCATTGTGCTCTTTTGTCCCAACTGTTGCCCAAATCTTTGGAGTCTCCATACCAGTTTTATCTACAAACAATTTGGCTGTCCATGCCAAGTTGCTAAATATACTCAAGTCCTGAAGCTTTGATAAAAGAGATTTTCAAAATAAAAATAAGGAAATAAAGTAAAAAGATGATCTCTTCAAAAGAATATGGCCTGAATCCATTGAAATTTTCAACAGAGCAAGTAGGAAACTACTGGAATGTCCAATTCATGTCCTTAAAAAAAAGACTGAATTAACTACTAAAAATAAATGTTCTGTGCTACTTTCTTCCTGAGGCATTCACCCCTGTATACAGAGCTATTTTTAATATTACACTTAAAAGATAAGATCGATGTTGTAAGGTTCTTTTCTTTTTAAGCAAATATAACAACAACAAAACCAGTTAAGACAATTTCTTAAATTATGAAGTTGTCATTTAATGAGACATAAAGTGTTTGGTAACTGTTAAGCTGCTAGTCACAAATAGAAAAAGACTGCTTCTGGGTTTTCTTATTTGTGACCTTTAAGTTATTTAACTAATATAAGAAGTTTGTTTGAAGCAAATGGGGTGACCTTTAGAAAAGTTTAGGTCATTTCTAGCTAACACACAAAGGGGTCATTAGTAAGACATGCTTGTTTCACAATCCAAAAAGAAAAGGCAATTTGGATAATATAATAAGTTCAGATTCCCGAAATGAAAATGTATTTTTAAACATAATTCTTTGAGAACTGACTTCACTTTTATCAATTAAGGGATTACATACAAAAAGTCCTTGACAAGCTGGAAACTCACAGTAATGTCTTCTTGTATACACTAGAAAGGGAAATCTGCAAAGAACCTTACCACTGTAAACAGTGTTCAAGAAATAAGGATTTTATTAGGAATAACAACTAGGGAGAATATTTTAACCAGGGAAATGGAATTTTAGATTTAAAGATAGGAACCCAAGCTGCTTTGGCAAGAATTACAATCAAGTGTCTCTTACCATGCACATCGACAGTGGTAGTTTTGTTATTGGTTCCAGCAACGTTACTAGCCAGGCAAGTATATTCGCCTCCATCCTGAAGGCGAACTCTTTCAATATGGAGGCTCCCATCACTGCGCACAGTGATGTAAGGATTTTGGACCAACTTAAAGAGAAAAAGTCATTTTTAATTAAAAATGCAATGTCACCTAAGCCAAAACTGGATCTACTTCATTTCCAACTGGGTTTTAAGCTTCTTAGAAAGTAGAAAATTATTTTAACATCCTTCAGTGAAAAATGATGAGCCTACATTTTTACCAAGCACAGTATCAATTATATGTAATTGTGATATAATTCCCAAACTTTTACCTACTAACTTTTGTCAGAGTATATACATGCTAGAAAAGAAAAAAAAAATCAGTCAGTTCATCAGTCAGGACTCAAATTTCACTTTGAGTAAAATTTTGCACAGTAATTTTCACTTTGGGCTTAAGTAAGGCTTTTTTCCAATGACCACTAGCAAGTCACTTGAGGTATTTTTTTTGGCACCTAAGTACTCATTCAAGTCAAGAGAAAGTGACAATTTCAACACCCACCCTTGTCAGTGTCAGATACAAATATTAGAAGACAATGTAGGCTAGAGGAAGTGTGTCAGAGAAGGCTAGGAATAATTTAAGATTACAAGAATGATTTTTAAGATGATCACATCTAAATCTGTGCCATTTATGCACTCGGCTCATGAACAGGATACACAGTGTTCAAACAGCATCATGTTGTGTTGTAAAGGCATTTACTATGGAAAGAGGTGTACAATTTTTCTCAGGCTGTGACACAAATTTATACAACTTTATACATTACAACTTTATATATTATTCATGGAAACAATTCACTCCTACTTGGTATTTCAAGAAGATAGTCTAACTATTCTGGAAAATGGAAGAAAAAAATGCTATGAAAACTGACTGCCATAAGTAATAACATGCTTACAGAAAATCTTCATGGAATTGTAAACAATTTTCACTTTCTTTCATAATTAAGAATTAAACACTGATAAAATACAAGACAGTGACATATATTTAAATAATTCATAAAACATTTAGTACTTGAAATAATAAAGGTTAATGTATAAAATGGAAGCCTTTTATGTAAATGTTAACATTTCATTATGCCATGCAATGTATATAAAATTTTTAAATGTTATGTAAAGAACACTTGTTTTAACTTTTATGTCTTCTCAGAAGAGTTTCTGACATGGAACTTAATAAAAATGACACCACTGACTATATCTCCATTTCATTAATTCCTAAATAATATGAACTGTTAATAATGGTACTCTTACAAAACACATTCATTAAATTGATATTTCATGACTTAAATAGCAAAGACATGGATTTATAATGTTCTTACCATTGCTGAATTCTTCATCCACCGACGTTCTGGAATGGGATTTCCAGCCAACAGAGCACAGGGCAAAGTCAGCTGCTGTCCTTCAATGACACTGGCCACTGATGGGCTGATTCCAATAAGCGGGGCCACTGAGTCAAAGAAAGCGCACATTCAATGCTATTTCACCCAAAAGAAGTACAGACTATTTCATAGGCCTCTCTAGTGATGCTGTAAGAATTGACTTTTCATGAACAAATATTTAAAAATATAAGTAGGCATAAATTTGAAGGTGGAGTTAAAGCACTGGGAGAATTAAGAAAATAAGTAACAGCACACATGTAGAGAAATTTACAAAAAAAGAGTAAGTTATGACATGGAAAACAAGAAATGACAAGCTAAGAAACTCGCAACATTTTTAGTACACAAATGACGAGTGACTAAGATATAAAAGTGAAACTAGAATGATTTTCAGGAATTATTAATATGAAAACAGAATAATACTTATTGACTATATGAAAATCAGAAAATATGAAATCAGTGAGGAAGCTGCTTTGATATAATGGCTCAAGGAAATAAAATTAGCTGGGCTGCCTTAAATGGGATGACAAAGAAAAATTTGTAAATATCTTGTTTTCTAGAAATCAGTAAGTAAATTTAACATAAATCAAAACAAAATCCCTAAGACACTACTTGGAAAATTTAAGGTATATATAAATGAAAAAAGAAAATTATAAAGAAAAAAATTATGTAAGTATATTAATGAAAAACATACACTGTCAGATTTAAAAATCACATTAAATATTGTAGTAATTTAAGCAATTTTAGTAGTCCTAGTGCATAAATAGACATAGATGTAAGACCCAGCAAGAGGAATAGCCATATATAAAAACTCAGCATGGGAAACAATGCCCATAAGTCTAATAAGTGGGAAAAGAATACTTAAGAAAGATAATGAAATGAATGTGCCAGCACTTGGTAATAAATATGGTATCCTTATTTTATATTATATACAAAATCATTCTAAATGGACTAAACTGATAACTGTAAAAAAGGTAACCAGAAAAGAAATTCACCATCTTAGTATTCATTTAGATTTAGATCAATTCATTCTAATTAAGGTAGATGATCCCCAGTTCTAACACCCTATGACATGGAGTGGAAATAGAAAGGTAGTCCAGTGATCTGACATCTCTTTTGTTTTTAAGTGATATTAGCAGCAGATGATACAGTTAAAAAAAAAAAAAAGCCTGACGATTTTGATGTGTATAGTGTTTAAACACATAATTGATCTTACCAAGTCCTGTCACTGTTACCGTTGTCTGGGACTGGATTTTTCCAAACTGGTTTTCAGCTTCACAAATATAGGTTCCTTTATCACTTGCCCATAAGTCTAAAAAGAAGAGATCATTTACTTATTCAACACCATCTATGGAGCATTAACTATGTTCCAGTTAGTGCTGGGATCTGTGGATGGAGAGAATAGTATTGTCTTCTGGTAGTTCCCATTCTAAGGGAGAAGACAGACATAAAACAATCACACTGCAGCTTAATAAAGGCTGTAATAATATATTTAAAACAATGAACTATAGAAGCACAGACACAGGAGTGATTGACCATGTATAGGGAAGTTAGGGAAGATTCAAATAGAAGTAATATTTGAACTGTATCCAAAACAGCAGGTAAACTGAAGACTATAAAAGCACAAATTCACAGAGAACTATATACCCGCCCATGTTCACTGTAGCATTATATAGAGTCAGGTTGGAAACAACTTAGAAACCCATTAACAGGCAAGTGGATAAGGAAGAGGTGATATACATACACAATGACTATTACTCAGCTATACAAAAATAAATCCTGCCATTTGCAGCAACATGGACATATGTAGATGTTATTAAGCTTAGTAAAATAAGTCACATGCAGAAAGTTAAACATTGTATGATTTCATTCAGATGTGGTGTGTAAAGAATCAAAACAAAACAAAAATAAGTATTTAACTGTAACACCAAATTACTAGGTATCAGAAAAGAACAAGAAGCAGAATGGGTAAACTGGGCAAATAGAGAATCTATATGGCAAATGATGGAACTTTATTTTTAGTGGCAAAAATTATAATGAATTTACAGGTGCTGATTTATAATGATACACATCTGAATCTTATGTAATATTATTTCATGTTTCAATGTTATATCAATTAAAATACAGCAGGTAGAACAACTATTTGGGGGGAAAAGTGCCCCGAGGTTGCTGCACCAACCTCAGGGCACTTTGGATATTTACAGGGGAGATTTTTAGTTGACCCAGTGATTTGAGAGTTTGTTAAAATTTACATGGAGCACATCACAAAATAAACAATTATCCAAATCCAGCAAGACTTTTGAAAGTACCACTGGAAATTCATGGAGTTGATGATTCTCTTTAATCACATGAGCCTACAAAATAATTCTGCAAGTGGAAAAAAATAAATAACTTCAACAAGAATTGCCACTGTTTTAGAATGAATCATCAGCCCCACATTCCTGCTTTGGTCTATATTTGAGTCATCAAATCCAAAGGGATGCTATAAAAATGTGTATGTATAGTTCATGAAGTCAGAACTGAGCTGTTCATAGTATTTTAATATAAATTTCTTTCTTTTATCTTCATAGTGCTCCATTTTTTATATTAAAGGAATTTTCATTATGTAGGTAGATTTAATATATAAAATTTGTTCAAGATAATAATAAAAACATTACAAAATAGTTTTCATTAAAGAGGGTGCTAGGGGAGAAAGATGAGGACTTTGGGGGTACAGGTTGTGTGTATGGAGTTAGAAAACCAAAAATGAGAGCCCTCACTGGTGGCGCAATGGGTTAATGTACAACACTGTGAATTTATGCTCAGCCAGGCAGCTCGAGTTTAATTAATGGCCAGAAAGGTGACCCCACATGACTCGGAAGCCCTCTCCTGACCCACTCCTGCTCCCCTCAGCAATGTATTTCACTCAATCTGCCTGTTTTGCTCATCATTCTGTCTCTGGTGAATCCTCTCACCCCCTACAATTCTGGCCTGTACCCCAGTTCTTTTATCTTGTATGCATAAATCAATCTTTAAAAAAAAAAAAAAGAAAACCAAAAATGATAAGACAAACCAGTACCTTATAAAGACTGTGGTTTCATCTTGTGAGCAAAAGGGGAAGCAAGATAAGTTGTTAAAAAGGGAAATGGTGATCATTTTTACAACTATCTAAAGATAAGCATGGCTTAATCTGTTGACAGATCATAATTTTAGCAAAGTAAATGTAGCTTCCCGTTATGAATAGCTTCACAGGATTTCAGATAAACAACAGTGACAACATTTTTTACTCCTCTACTAATCACAGGCATTCAATTATGAAAATTGCGCTAGCAAACTCTATCAGTGTCCTCTCTGAACAACAGCAAACATTCATTTGCAAAGGTAAATTCAGCAAATCACTTGGTCAGTAAGTCATTCACTACTTCTAACCAAGATGTTTTCCATATAAACAATCAATCCTGTCCTAATTTTACAGAAAATCAAACTGCCACTCAAACTAAGTTTCTAATCATTAGTATCCTTTCAGATGATTTAATAGATTAAGCATCCATTGGCCAATGCATCCCCCTTTTTTCTTTTTCCTTTTCTTTTATCTTATCTAATCGGTTTGTTTTCAAGTCTTAAGTATTCCCTCTGGAAACTTATCACCTAACCTCTTCACATTTTGTTTTCTATTATTTCTACCCTTACCCTGCAGGAGTTATTCTGATCCTGTCTGTGAAGTTCGGGGCTCTATATTCTCCTCCATACCAAGTGTTCTTCTTCACTTGCACAATCTAACCCAATCTAATATAAGTACCTCCAATAAGTAACCTTGAAAGATATTACTCAATTTACTGTAAAAGTCTAAGGTGGCACCTCAGATTTGAGTTCTGCCTTCAGCACAGAGCCTAGCAATGAACAGAATACATCAGCACTTGTAATTATACCACTTAGCTTTTTTACTCAGAAGTTTAGGTGACATATGTACACAATATTGCTAATAAACATATACATCACTTATTGGAAGTTTTCTATAAAATACCTAAAACAGTCAATTACTTCTTAAAAACCAACTAATGATCTAAATGTCTTTATTCATCTGAGGTCACTATACAAATATTTTTGAAAAGATGCAAAATACAAATATCTGAATGCTTAATGGTTTATAGGTAAGATTTTCTGATGATAGAGTATTTGAATTTTTCTTTAACTATTTGATCCAGGCAGGTAGTGTTTAATCAAGGAGCCTTCAAGGAATATATTGTCCCTATACATATAGTTATGTATTGCTAGCCAAAAATAATGAAAGTTTTACCACTGGTAATATAATACTTTCTACAACGTTGGTACAAAGTTCAGTAAAATGGGATTACCTATCCATCTACAGCTAGCCCACTAATTCTATTTGTAATAAGAAACAGTACAAGGTGAATAAAACACATTGGTTTATAAGCCTTTATGATATATTAATGACATACATTTGAATAAAATATCCATATATGCAAATTCCCATATATAAGAGTTAAATACTATTTTAAAGTGACATGTAATAAACACAAAATGTCTTGACAAGATTAATTCACTATTGTAGATACAGCAATACCCATATCACACACATCTCTATAAAATACATTTCTTTTAACTTACTTGAAATAAAAAGTGCTCCTGTTCTTAGTTGACTGATGGAACTCAATGAAAAGGGTCTTGAGAAGATTGGCATGTTGTCTAACCTTCGCCATTTAATCTTTGGTTCTGGATAACCCTGGACATAGCAAGGTAATGTCACATTTGAGCCAATTTCCATAGATACATCAACAGGTTCTTGTATGAAAACTGGAGGTGCTGGAAGATATTATAAGTAAAAAAAAAAAAAGTAGACAGGAACATTAAATACACATTTAATAAATTTTCAAAAGATTAAATTTAATCAAGTCATTATTTACAAAAAATTATAAATTTGGGCCCTCCGTGGTGACGCAGCAGGCTAAAGCACAGCACAAAGAAGCTTAAACCACTTCCGCATGAGTTCACTTCCCGCCTCCCCTGGAGGAGATCCACACGGCTCGGCAGACGTCTCCTGACCCGCCCACTGCTCCCCTCAGCAGTGTACTTCGTCGATCTGCCTGTTCTGTACCCCACTCTGTCTCTGGTGAATCCTCTC
>NW_004567125.1:27923338-27929711 GCF_000260355.1 Condylura cristata | reverse complement strand
AAAAAAAAAAAAGATCATCATGTAGCAATCTAATGCTATTAAATCCCCAATTCTATCCCATTAAGAACTTAAGCTTGATAACAATACAAATTAAAGTAACACTATAACCTCTGATAATGAGACAGTAGGGAAAATTTAATCTTAGAAAGAACTAAGAAATGATTTAACTATTAAAATGTTAAAGCTACAAAGGATTGACATTCACATAATTCAACTAACCACAAAAGGTGGGAGGAAGAATTGGAAATGCATCAGAGGTACACCTTGGAAAATGCAGAAAAGCGATAGAGGAAAAATTCTGGCAGCAAGCCCAAACAGGTGGGGTTTTCAATGTGCCCCTCAAAACTTATAAGTAACAATATTTGAGGCATGAGGCAAGAGAAAATAAAGAGAGTACCATTTATTAGAGTACCATTTATTAGAGTACCATTAAACCCTTTTATATGGCTGGTGGGAATGCAAATTGTTCCAACCACTATGGAAAGTTGTGTACAGGTTCCTCAAACTGCTAAATATGGAGCTTCCATATGATCCAACAATTCCCCTCCTAGGAATCTACCCAAAGAAACAAATACATTAATACAAAAGGATGCTTGCACTTCTGTGTTCATCACAGACTGTATTAATAGTTAAAATACAGAAACAACCTAAATGTCCAAAACCAGATGACTGGATCAAGAAGATGCAGTATATATACACCATGGAGTAGTACTCAGCAATCAAAAATGTTATGCTTATGCCATTTGCAACAAATGGGTGGAGCTGGAATGGATTTATGCCTGGTGAAATAAGTCAGAAGGAAAAATGAAAGTATCATATAGTTTCATTTACAGGAGGAATATAGGGAAACCATACAAGGGATCAGGGATAAAAAAGAGAGAGAGAACAAACTAGCAGTTAAACTGGGACTCCCTGGTTTTCTAGTGGTTAAGTCTTAGTGCTATCACCATGGAAGTCTGAGTTCCATCCCCTACCAGGTGTAACAGACCTCTCCTGTTTCACCCTTCTCCCCTTAGCAGTATATTTCAGGAAATCTTCCTGTTCTGTGCATTACTCTGTGTCTGGTGAAAGCTCTCACTGCCTGCACCTCTGGCAGGTAAAAAAACAAACAAACAACAACAAAAAAAAAACCTAGTAGTCAAACCATAAATTGGAGAGATTCACCAGGGCAGTAGGAGGGAAAGGGATCAAAATGGGAGGAAGTGCAAAAAAAAGCCTACAGTGATGGTTCACACAGGTCTTGGAGGTGGTAATTTTATGGAGATAACACCTGAGGAGAGAAACAAACATTGTACAAAAATGAACAATGATAAAACAATATATAAATTGTAAAAAGGTCCCTCTCTGGTGGTGAAACAGGTTAAAGTGCAGCACTAGGAAGCTAGCCACAGATGCTTCAGCACGAGTTCAATTCCTGGGCAGGGAGGTGACCTACATGGCACAGCAGACTTCTGTCTTGCCTGCTGATGACCTCAGGGTACCATTTGACGTAATGGATGAAGTATGTCTCATTAATTAACTTGTTTAATCTTAATAAGATCCCTGTAGAGTAAGTACTATTATTAGCCCAATTTTACAGAAGATGACAATGATCATTAATTGACTTAAGTTTCAGTTTACTTGGTTCAAGGGTGAAGCTAGGATTGAAACCCAGGTTGATCAACTCTAGAGTCACATTCTTTGCCATTTTATCAATTTCTCATGTTCTGTTTACAGGTTAATAAGAATGAGCACAGAGATTGTTTCTTTCCTCATCAGTGGGAATATTGGGACTTGGATGGACCACTGTCTCCTTAGCAGCTTTCATATTAATTAGCCTGGGTGAAAGGCCTTCCTCTAACTTGCAACCTCATCCATCATTATTTCTCTATAGAATTTCTACTCCTCCATCAACTGTAACTCCTCCTTATTCTCTAAACAAAGATTATCCTTTCTCGCATGGGTACCTGTGTAAGCACCATCCCCTTCGAAAGCTGATGTTACATTTGTTCTCTGGTTGTTGAAATACTGGAAATCCTTCAGTCCAGTTGAAAGGCCCCTCCCCTGTGCCAAGTCTTCCCCTGCCAGATGGACAAGATTTCTTCCCTCTCTGAAGTTTCAGAGAACTCACTCTGCACTGTTCTCATGGCAATGGCCCCATCAGCCTTTAATTGACTGCATGTTTTACTTTCTCTAGAGAATTTATAGTTGAAATCATGTTTTTCTCTTCACTAGCAATTAACATAGTAATCTGTGCATTATACATGGATTTTATATTATTTGTGAAGGATTGAATCAATATTAACACTTCAACAACAATACATATGTATGTGTGTATTCAGTGTATATAATATCCTTGATCCTGTACGTTTGAACCGGCACTGTTAAAAAAAAAAAAAGTGATTTCAGAAGCCCTATTCTTTATTATTTGAATACAATAAAATTAAATGTCTCGATTTAGCAACATGTTTTTAAAAAGGTGTGCATGTGTTTTAGATTTACCTTTATCCACTTATATGATAATGTGACTTACAAAAATTATAGGGAAAATAAACACTTTAAAAAAGTTTAAAAAAGTTTACAAAGTCACTCACTAGCCTGATTTGTAAGACCTCCTTACTTTTCTCTGTAATAATAATAATCACTTACACTAAAGCTGGTTGCTATCCTACAAAATAGTGGCTATTTATAAAAGTATTAGAATGTGTTGGTCTCAAAGTGTGAGTATTGAATGTGTAGACTGAATAGAAAATAAATTCCAGAAGGAAAAAATGATATGCAGAAGCATAGGACTGACCAAGTTTCTGGAAGAAAACTAAGCTTACTGACATAACAGAACACAGTCATCAGTGAACATGGAGTCAAACTTGAATTTGCAGAACTAAGAAGGCCAGGAGCCAACTAAAATAAAAAGGAATAAGTTAAGCTCAAGTTGTGCCCATAAAACTCAATTAAGTTGGGGCAGGTCATCAGTGATAAAGAAGCTTCAGGAGCATTGATAGGAAAAGACATATCCAAGATCAGGGAATATGTATACTAATACCAGAAAACACGATCTTGAGAGTACCAGGTGCTAAGCAAATGGTCAACATGACATCAGTAACAAGCCAAGTGTCAAAACGAAGCAACTAACTCAGGCCCGGGTCACCCTGTGAGCACAGCCGTGTTGACTTGCTCAAGAGAACTACTCTGGGGGACTCTAAACTGATTATGGAGACTGGAGGGAAGGGAGCAGCACTATAAATGCTGATGTTTGTACAGAAGGGTGGTGTTGCTTAGAGAATACAGCATGAGGTGGTTTCAAATGGCAGTTGCCACTCCTTCTCAGTCTGTAAATAAGGACAATTGTTTTACTTTCCCTAGTCTAAACTCCCCATGAATAGAAGTGGGACAGTAGCATATCCTATCTCATACTAGTAAAATAAATCAACTTTATTAATGAGTTAGCATTTAGTAATCACCAAAATATTGACTACCACTGAAGATAGTTTGTTATTAAATCTCAAGTTCTAGAATTAAACATCTACTGTCAACTTGAATTTCATCTTTGTATATAATCTGCCTAATTCACTATGACCAGCGTAGTACTTGTGTACCAAGGGCTTGAGAACTGACAGCTTATGCATGGTAAATTGTCACCTAAAGTCAGATGTGGCTGTGTACACAGATTATTTTGAAAATATCAAAGTCAGCAATATACTGATTATGGTGCCCTAAAAAAATCCTTAGGAATCTTCTAGTTTCTGACACTCAAATATCTATCTACTATGGCAACTTTTGCCATATTAGTCAGAGATTTTCTTTCCTAAAGTGGCTGAACACACTGTTCTGGTTCTACCAAACCACAAAACATGAAACCAGTCTAAGACTCAAACCCTGTGTGGTATGGAATGTTACAAATAAAAATGCTGCCAAGCTAATTTTTTGTTTGATGCAGTCAATCTTCTTGTCTTCCAAATGACTTCACAATTCACTACCTCTTCTAAGAAAGAAAGAAAAGCTTTGGTAATATTCCCTGTTGACCTGAAATGTCCATAAATTAAAGTCATGATAATGAGAAAGAGAAAAAAGGAGACACATTACATGAAGTTAAAATTAAAGAATAATATCGGTCACTTTATTATTATTTTTTTGGATCTGGTATTGTTGATGTGAATTAACAAGCCCAAAAAAACAAATATGAAAGCCTAAAGAGCTACACGATATGAATAAAAGAATGTTTTTCTTCTTAAATCATAAGCTACTTAAATTTATGCTCAATAGTTTTGGAACACAGATGAATAATTTTATGCACTACTAATGGTGGGACCTAAGAATTTGTCTTAAGCCCTTTAAAAATTACCAAGTTGAACTAGTGACTTTCACATTAAAAGCTTAAAGTTGGCCCTTCCTGGTGGTGCAGCAGGTTAAAGCACAGCACTGAGAAGCGAAGCAAGAGTTCTATCTCCGCCTGCCCTGGAAGTGATCCACTTGGGGAGGTAGACCTCTCCTGACCCACCCACTGCTCCCCTCAGCAGTGTACTTTGTCAGTCGGCCTGTCCTGCTACCCACTCCGTCTCTGGTGAATCCTCTCACCACCCCTGCACCTTTGGCCTGCACCCCAGTTCTGTATGCACAAATAAATAAATCTTTAAAAAAAAAAAGCTTAAGGTTTAGTCTTAAATATTATGCAACTATTATATATCTTTTTCTGCATTTTCTACACTTAATTGCTGAAGTTAACACTCATCTATTTGATACCTGGTGTGTGCATATAGGTAAGGCGATCTCATCTTCCCAACTAACTTATCTCAGAAGAACTAGTAAAAGTCAGGAAGAAAACAAAGGCTCTCCTCAGAGCCTATTCTCATAACTACTATATGAATTCTGGGGAAATTTATTTGTATGCTTTCTTTTTAACCTAACAGTGATAACCACAACCATTACCCTAACTGATTTGCACAGTTCTTGAAAATTCTATCTGCTAGGAGATTCAAAACAGCTCTATATGAACAGACAAATTCTAAATAAACTTTGTAAGCTACAATAATCAGACTTCTAATGGTGAATAAGGAGAGTTAAGACATAACAGAAACATGCCAGGTGTAGACTTTAATATTAAATGATTTGGCAATGGTTAATAATGTTCAAGATTACATAAGCAAACAATTGAGTTTATATTAGTAGTTCCATCAGGACAATTACTGGGATAAGAGTTGAGGAAGCTATTGTTTTGAAAAGGGACATAAGAACAGAGATCTTGAAGATGAGTGAAGATAACACAAAGTTCACTTCAAGCAAAGGAGCACAAATACAAAGCATTTATTAGGAAGTTTCTTAATCCAAAGCAAGTTACCACAATACAGACAATCAGAAAAGAGAACCTGAAAGTTCAGAAACTAAAAAGGGAACAAAAATGCAATAAATAAGCAAAAGCATATATGAGTTATTTTGCTGTTCTCTAATGTTGGAGAGGATGTGTGTGTCACCCCTTTTGCTAGGTATGATCTTCAGTCTGAGATTCTTGCCCTCTTCATTGACAGAACTAGACTGGAGCTGGACAACCCTAGAAGGATGTTGGATGAACATAAGCTATATGCACAGGAAGGAGGAAGAAGCAGAACTAAAAAATGTTGAGAACCAAAGCATTGTACTTCGTATATGTCTTGAAAACAAGAACTATATGTCTAGGGACTGTCTTCCCTTGGACCTTATTTGACAGCACTATTGGTGTTATATACTCTGGTTTATATCCTCTTCACCCAGAGATTCCAATCTTATTTCCAAGGCACTTTTAATGACCACAGAGTTTAGTTACAGTTCAAACACATCTTGCTTTGCCCTACGCAGATTCTACAGTGGTCTTTGTGGCCATTTCCAGCTTCCTGGTTTTACCCTGAGGGCATGATCACCAAGAATGCAGGATATTCACCAGACTGCTGAGGGGCAAGGATATCATCATACAGGATCCAGGATGAAAAAAAAATAATTTATATGAAATGGAATATTAAGCATACAGGGCAATGCTTTTCATTTTAAAATTAAGGTAGTAGAGAGAACATGTTTTGTGTTACTTTATTCTTAAAAAATGCCTTTTCTCTAGCATTTCTAACTTTTGTTTAAAAATCCAGCTTTGGCAAGGAAATCATAGTACATAAATGAACATACAATTGAACATTATGCCATATTTATAACTTTTAGGTGATGCAAACATATGAAATATCTGTTAAAATCAAGTGGCTAGGTCCTTTTAAAACAAAGCAATCTGTTTTATTTCATGCTTTACCACACTGTGTAGAGCTTTCTGTTTTGTTTTGTTTTGCTTTGAGAAACACGAACTGAACACATAAGAGAAAAAATCCAACTTCTTGAGTGACCCATCTCCAGTGTCATGTACATGTGTGTCCTTCACATT
>NW_004567125.1:27903366-27922978 GCF_000260355.1 Condylura cristata | reverse complement strand
AAGGAAGAAAGGAAGAAAGGAAGAAAGAAAGAAAAGTAAAGCCCAGTCTGCTACCTTTGTTGTCATCAACATCTCCAAGTTATGGTCCAGGGCCAAAGTCTAATTTCTGGCCTCCAGATGTTAATACTTAGGAATTTGGTTAATATTTAGGAATTTAGTCAGAATGGATGATTCCTGAGAGGAAAATATTTGGCAACATACCGTATATCTGTGAAGTCAGAAAACCTGGGGTTAAATAACTAGATTGTCCCTCAATATCTCTGTTACCCTGGTCAGATCGTTTAACTTTTCAAATTCTCGATTTCTTTCAATTTATATTATCATGGAGATAACTACAGTGTCTTCATTTTAGTATTGTTATTATGGTTTAATGGGATAGTTCTTATAAAAGCATATAAAAATTCTTAGTACAGTGTACACTATATAGAAAACACTATTATTATTATTATTATTATATTAATAATCTAGATGGCTGAATGTTATTTTTACAAATACTTAGATCCAACTGTTTCAAAGATATTAGCATGGACAAATAGCATATCAATTTCAAAATAAACCATCGATCAGAACTGGGACACTTACAGCCAACATCCAGAGTTATCTTCCCAGTGGCTCGTCCAGCTTCATTCACAGCCACACACATATAATCCCCAGCATCCAAGTCTTGAGTTTCTTGAATCTTCAAAAGTCCCAAGAGGGGGTCAATAATGAGGAAAGTTGAGGGCCTCAGTTCCAGATCCCCTAAGTCAAAACAAGGAGAACATTAAACACTAAAGTATTTACATAGTTTACTCTGCTGTTGGTTTGATTTCAAAACATCTGAAGAAAACTGATTGTAAAGTTTTTAAATACAAGTGTCTGGCACAATGTATACACTTAAACAATGTTTATATAAGGACAGAATGAAGTGTTTCTTGGCATTGAGCTGATTTATTAGTCTGTATAATCTACAGGCCAATCTATAGCCAAAAATCTGTTCCTATGTGAATTTTGAACTAGTATTTCCTACTGTAGATGTATGGAAATAAGAACACATCCTTCAAAACTCCATTGAGGCAAGGGTAGCAGCTATCACCATGGTTGTGTCAGGTAAGAAGAACATGGGGAGATGTGAGTTGAAAGACTCTTGGCTGGGAGAATTATAATTAACCAGGAAATGCTTCAAAGGGTTCTTGATTTGGTCAATGACTAGGTTTTTGATTTGTTGAACGCTATCAGTTTTTGTCTTGTGGAAGGTGTGTTGCCTGAGAAGCATCTGATGATGACTAGAAGAAGAAGGAAACACAACTCTCAAGAAAGGCGAGGGGAAAGCTTATTGGGAGAAGATAGAAAATGTCTGAGAAGGGTGTTGTAATATCATATCTGTCTCTGAGGTCACCTCTACTAAATCTGCATTGCTCATCAAATTTCTTTCTTTTTGCATAGACTAACTGGAGTATAGGCCAGAGGTGCAGGGGGTGATAGGATTCACCAGAGATGGAGTGGGGACCAGAATAGGTGGATTTACCGAAAAACACTGCTGAGGGAAGCAGAGGGCAAGACAAGAGAGGTCTGCTGCACCATATGGGTTTGCTCCCTGACTGGTGATTGAACTCAGCCTGGAGCAGATATAGTGCTGAGACTAAAACCTCTAGGTCACCAGGGAGGACCTCATCAAATCTCTTTATATTGGAGTTATGAGCCTTTTGGAAGAAGCAAGTAGGAGGTGAAAGTATATGGAATGGAATTATATATTGAATTTGACCTTAGAGTGAGGGTAGGATAACCCAAGAAAGCTATATAATGTGTGGGTGATATGTATAAGCTCTGTCCTTGTAGCATGCCAAATCCCTTGAGAATCATTTCTATTTACTGGCAGGCAAGGGCTCAAAAAATCCTCCTCCAGGGGAGCTCCTGCCCTCAGAATGGACCAGTGTCATTAAAAATGCCTACTACTGGAAGTTGAGTGTCAGCTTAGTGTCCATATATCACATTCTCTTAGTGAGAGGTAATAAAAAACTTTTACGGGGACCCTAAAAACTTCCAAGAGGTTTGTATGATTGTTCTGAAGCCTAGATCTCAAGTCAGAAAAATCTAGCCAGGGGCAAGTCTCCAAAATGTCACATATTGACCTGGAAAAGCCATGTAAAGCCCTGGACCTGAAGACCAAAGAAGTAACTCCCTTAGCTTTTAGTGAACAAAGTGAACCCCAGAGCTGAAAATTCTCTAGGGCATCACAAAAGGCACCAATCAACAGACTCAAGACAACAAACAGACAATTCTCTCTTTATGTGTATAATCTGTGGAGGAAAAAGGTCAGAGGAACCCTAAATTTAAAAACAAGAAAATTACATTAGCAATCATCAGTGCCAATAGTAAAGCATTTTTCAGCATTCCAATACTATAAACCCCAACCATTTTTTTAAGCTTGCTACTACATATCATACAAGGATGAGACAAGCAACCAAAGCCATGTCTATGTGCCTCTGGGAAATTTTCATAAATAAAAGCAGATGATGTTGACATAAACTTTCCTCCCACTAAGGGAGGATGCAATGTAGCCTAGCTGTTCATCAAGTATTAAAATGTTTGAACTAAAATGCATTTAGATTTTTGGGATTTACTTCTCCTTTTTTTTTTTTTCTTCATTTATGTCATGGGACATAACAGTATGAAATAAAGGCCTTTGTACCAGTAGCTTTTTTCAAAATAAAAATGTTTAAGGAATAACAGTCAGTAGTGAAAGAAGACACAAATAGGAAAACACCGGTTTAATTAAATTTGCATTATTATCACATTTTGATAATCTTTCTTGGTTTTTACTAAAAACAAATCAGTCTTAAAGTTATGGAGAAGCCAGAGAAAAATACAGAATTTTGACATGGAAATGGAATAGGGATTGTTTACTTTTTATATTAGATAAGAAGAATGTTATAAAAGTAAAATAAATAAACTTTCTAACTAGTACAGCATTTAACCATCATTACCATTAAGGAGGATTCTTTTTCTGCTGTAGTTTAAATCTAATCCTGACCTCTTGAATGTAAAGACTAACAGATTGTTATTCCTGGCATAAGAGCTTTTCAAGTCAATGATGGCAATTAAGTGACTTTCAAAAATGTTTATCTCAAGGTACTAATACATATTTAAAAATGATTGAGGACTTTAATGAGTTCTTGTTTACATGGATGATATTTTTACTTAGTATTTTAGAAATAGAACTCAAAAAATTAAAAATGCATGTATTTATTCTAAATAAGAAACTCATGATATTCTAACATAATGAATATATTTTATGAAAAAAGTTATATTTTCTGAAACATAAGAAATTTAATGAGAAGAGTGATGTTACACATTTTTGTAAATCACTAGAATGTGAATGATTAGGTTCACAGCTCTTCAAGTGGATGTAACCACACCACACCCACCACCCATAGTCCTCTATGATAATCTACTTTTTAAATATTTTACAAAAAATATCCTCTAAATCACATTTTTATAGTATCTTTGGTAATTCCTTGAATCCATTTTATGGTGTATGAAATTTTAAAAATGAAAAATCCAAAATCTCTGTAGCATTTGTGCTCAAAGAATTCATTATTTTTGATGGATGAATGGAATGTAATTTGTTAATAAGTGATGGGTACCAGGGACTGGGGAGCAGGAGACATGGAGAATTGCTATTTTAATTGATATTAAGTTTCAGTAATTCAAGTTGAATACATTCCAGAGTTCCACTGTACAGCACAGTGCCTGGTAGGTTTAATTAAACAATATTATACTGTATACCTAAAATATTTGTTGAGGGCAGATCTCATGTTTAGTGTTCTTACTATAAATAATAAAACTATGTATAAAATATATATATATATATAAGTAATTCGACACCATAAATAAATAACCATCCATTCAACTAGAATTGCTAACTAGAATTGCTTTAAAAAGATATGAAAAGTATTTACATAGTCAGGATAAGAACTCATCTTTACCTTTACCCCTGTGGTTTCCATAAGGTAGGATTTTCCTAATCCATTTGGAATCTGACCCCCATTAGAAATAGGAAAGGAAGGCCCATGCCTCCCAACTCCCCCCCCCCTTTCCTTTCTGGAGCTGGTCTGAATGCAAAAGCATTTGACCTCTAGTTGTGCTCTGAAGATCCAGATTCTACTTGTGCAATTGCTTGCCTGTGACTGAGAGAACTAGTTGGCCTAATAACTTCTGGGTCAGGGCAACTCTGCCTATTGACTGAGAGCTTTGGAGCATTATTCCTCCAAGGTCACCTGCCAATACTTCACGCCCACATTCTAGCTCTATTGGTTCTTAGACAGAGTCATGGATATTACTTTCTGTACCCACTGAACCTCTATAATTGACAGAACATAATAATCGGTAGTCAGTTGCACATTTGGAAGGACTTCCTAATGCCCTCTAGCTTCTGAGCCATTAACAGGGCCAAGTCTGAGAGGAACATTAAGTTATTCAGAGAAGTAGCCTCAACTTGAGAGAATGAAAAGTTCTGTATGAGGCTGCCATAAACAGTCAGAGAAATCAGTAGGTTCTGCTACTTTTTAAAGTGTTTTTCACACTTATTTTTGTATTTTTATTTTAAACATAAATTGCTTTTATTTTTTTTAATACTGCCTGGGTTTTTTTTTTAAACTTATTACTTTAAAATCCGTACTATTTCACTTGTAATTCAAAGGCTTAAGTATTTTATTTAAATAAGTAAAATTAGTTTACCACAACTGAACTAAAGTAAAAAGCAAATCCAAAAATGCTTTCCTGACTTTCTTTTTGTCTAAGCCAATCTGCCATGGTAGCTGCTGCTCTGTGAGATTTGTGATGGCATCACAAGGCATAAGAAGGAGAAAGATGCCAATAAGTCAACCAAGACCAAGACCCAATGCAGAAACCCGGAGGCAAGGCCACAGAGAAGACGTGGCCCAAAGACAAAGATGGGACAAGCTCAATAACCTCATCTTGTCTGACCAAGCCACAAACGACAAACTCTGTAAGCTTATAACTCAGCTCTGGTGTCTGAGAACTGAAGATTCATTACTCCTTGCCCAGGGTAGCCCCTCAGAAGCTCCTCAGTAAAGGACTTATCAAATCAGTTTCAAAATAGAGTTCTAGTAATTCACACCAGAAACACTAGGGGTGGAGATGCCGCAGCTGCTGGTGAAGAAGATGTATGTACAGGTCCTATCAACTGCACATTTGAAAATTAAAACTTTACTAAATTATATAAAAACTTTCTTATCAGAGGAAACAGGAAGACTTTTCACTTAATGTGGAAAATCATGAAAATGACATTATCCCCTAGTTTCCATCCCTGTTTTTGATTTGTATTATTTGAAAGTATTTCTTTTCTACATAAAGCTCTTCTTTTTCACCTCATGTTCCCTAAGAGTTTGAACCCGAGGTGAATTCATAATTTTGTGATTATGACATCAACCCGTTGCTATGGGAATGTCTGTGATTTAACAAACAGAATCATAACAATAGTGCTTTGTACTATTTAGCATGTTTCATCTGAAGATTAAAAAAGTATTTTGCAAACTGCATCTCAATAATCCTAGCAACCTCCCTATTAGGGTATTTTCGGGTATTTTTATTTCTCATAAACAGAAGAGTAGACAGAAATGAAACAGGATGCTTACACAGGTATCTGCTGTTAGCATCTGGGACTGGGCCTGGGCCCAAATGCATCCTCAATAAGGACGGATGTCACACAACAGTTATTTTATTAGAGAATCACAGGGGCATGATCTTTATGTTACAAATAGTGGCAGATCACTTCTTTTTTTTTTTTTTTTAAAGATTTATTTATATATGTACACAGAACTGGGGTACCGGCCAGAGGTATGGGGGGGGAGGGGTGAGAGGAATCACAAGAGACAGAGTGGAGAGCAGAACAGGCAAAACTACTGAAACTCACTACGAAGGGGAGCAGCAGGCAAGACAGGAGAGGTCTGCCGCGCTATGTGGGTCACCCCTCTAGCTGGGGATCGAACTTGTGCTGCAGTGGCTGCAATAGCTTCATAGCGCTGTGCTTTAACTGGCTGCACCCAGGGAGGGCCTTGTGGCAGGTCATTTCTATGCTTGAATTAAGTGTCTACATGCATAATGCAGCTGACCAGTATGTACATTTGTCTTTCAGTTATGTGTGAGAGTCTATGTCTTTCTTTGAACTTCGATATGTCTTTATTGAATGTGTCCTCATGAATCTAGGAAACTTTCTATGAGGGAAAGTCATTATTGCTAAGAAAAGTGAACCGAAATCAGCAAAGCTATTTTAAATGTTAACTGAGTATTCTTGGACAATTTTCTTCAGGAAACAATCCTAAACTAACAAAGAGAATGTTCAGCTGGATTAGCAAAGGCGAACTTTTCCTGCTTTGATTTTCACGGTCCTATAATCCACACCAGATGTCAAATCCTGAAATTCAGAGTTCAGAATTGTGAACCATCATTTCTAGTGAGATCATAAACACATTTTATGAGGCTGCTAAGTCATGCACCAAAACAAATTTTTAACAAATCATTTTTTTTAAAGAGAAAACAAAGTTAAGTGAACTAGACATGAACATACTTAAGAACTGTACCTTTGAACCATTTAACTTGAGGTGGAGGAACACCAGAGGTTTTGCATTCCATAATTGTTGTATCCCCAAGGGCAACCAGGAGCTCACTCTGAACAACAATCAGTTTTGGGGTTTCTGAAGAAAACAAACATACAAATAGTTAATATCTCCATAATACCACCTGCACCCCTGTTTGCATTTACTAAATAAACCAGTTTCAAAAACCTATCAGTATAAATGTGCCTGAGGCCATTTCACTCTTTATTAAAAGAAAAAAAAATGCTCCTATTATGTACTTGCAGACAGAATATGTAAAAAAAAGATCATTTATAAACATCAAAAAAGGATGTTAGGAAAAATAATTCTGAAAAAACAAAGTCCAAACATTTCAGGAAATTAAGGGAAAGATCATCATGAAAAAATGGTATATGAGGAAAGAAAATCTTGGAAAGCTGCATACATACTATAGAAACAATATTAAAGGGATAAGAAGGAAGGATAGTAGTAATAAAACTATAATCAAAGAGCTATCATGATAAAACAGACTTGGCTAAGTGAAGGCTCAAGGATAAAGGTGAATTTGTTATACAGATTTCTATAATTTACAATATTCATGTTTAACTAAAAGAGACACTTGCACTCTAAGGCTACCATGTGCATAAAAAAGGAAAAAATAGACATTTCCCATTTGAGTCTCTTATACTCTTATTATACTTTTGTTCACTACAAATATTCTCAAATTTCTTTTCTTAGCTGTTTGCTTCACCCTCTGGCCTAATACGTTCACTTACTACACTTTTTTAGGACCCCCTCACCTCAACTGAGGTGGTAATAACCGAAGCCAAAAGTTATCTTAACAAAGATTATGTTACTCTCCTATGAGAACATCTTCAGTGATTGCATGCCATAATCCCCTGGTTTGGCTTTTCAAAAACTGGTGCACATTTTCTTTTTACCCTTGCCTTCCATGACACTTCCTCACTTATCATAAAGTGGGAAGCTACTGATAATCCAAAACCAACCCCCTCCATTCTCCTGACTTCCTGCCTTTGCTACTACTGTTTCCTTTGCCTGAAATGCCCTTTGCCACAACTCTTTTTTTTTTTTAGAATTTACCATTTTATTAGACACATGCATCCTCGATGCACATAGTCCATACAATTTGTTCATTTGGAATTTTTAATTATTATTCTTTATTCTTTATGAACTTTTAATTGTGATTAACACTGGAGTATCCCATCAAGTTTCCACACCACAGTGCATCCACCACTAACTTGCCCACACTCCACCACTACAGACCACCGTACCTCCCTCTCTGTTTTTTCTCCTCCCCCCTTCCTCCTTGGTGTCTTGTTCTGTAGTCAGTCAGCAGTCTGTAACGTATCAAGAGTTAGTTTTTCAGCTTGTCTTTATCTAATTATTCATTTGGTTATTTTATATTTCACATATTAGTGACACTATCCACTATTTATCTTTTCTTTCTGATTTATTTTGCTAAGCATTATCCTTTCAAGCTCTTTGCCACAACTCTTCAAATCCCACTCTTTATTCCAGACAGAGCTTAAATTCTGTCTCCTTAAAGAAATCTTTGTAAATTCCCCAGTCAGAATTAATCTTCCCTCTGCCAACCATCCACTATAGGACTTATCCGTCTGTCTTATGATATTATTTAACATACATCAACTTCCATTATACAAGCTCTTGAAAAATAAGGACCTCATGATTCACGTTGCTTATGTTACACTGCACAATCTCTAGCACAGCATCTTTTACACTTGGAATGATTAATAAGTTAAATGAATGACTATTTTGGCTTCATTATGAGTGAATAAAATTCAATTCCTATAATGACCTATCTGTTTCAATTCTCTGTCTATATTCTTGTCAGTTCCCTCTCTGGGTGTCTGTGAACATTTGTTATCACCAAATCTGAGCCCTTTTTTTTTTTTTTGTAAGCTCATATCTATAGCTGAAACCAATTTTTTTGCAGACTTCCAGGTTTAATACTTGTGATTCTTTTGTTACCTCCTTCACCTAAATTTACTTCTAAATTGGGGCTCTGTTATATATCTTCCTCTCCACTCAGTTTCACTAACTTAGTATGAATGATGGTGAATTAGAATGAGTGAAAGGGTGGGTTGCTGGCCATTAATTATTCACAACTTGCAAATTAACATTGAGTATGTAATGTCTTTATACTTTATTTGCCTAAGAAAGAATAAATTAAAAGAAACATTTTATTCTATAGTCTTAGGGTATATTAGGTTATATATTATAATACATTATATATGTTATATATCTATTGTTAGATAGAATAATCTATTATTAAATACTATATTATAGAATAATGTTCATTCAGTAAACATCTGAGATTACAGGGGGAAAATGCAAGATGAAAAGTGAAAATATTAACACAAAGGAAAAATTTTATTTTAAAGAAACATTATAAAATAGTTCTGAATGTAAATGAAAAATACAGCATGGATTTGTGGTAAGCTAGAAACAATATAGAATTCATCAGTGTATGACTAAAATATTACAGAGAATAGATGAACTGTAAAAGTACAGAACTCAGTGGACATTTTGTAAGTTTCCATAATCTATTAGCTTCTTTTAATTCTGTTGAATAATGAAGTTGTCATTTCCTGAAATTTTTAACTTAAACAAGTTACAATATTTACTTTAATCAGTGTAGGAAATGAATAGTCATTATAATAAGGAGTAAAATTTATCCCTAATATTAACTTTTAGAAAAATACTTTTACATTGCTTGATATGATATCCACTCTATTTTAATTACTTTTAAAACTGATTATACTTGCCAATATATCTCAGAGTAGAAGTCTGTTTATCTGTTCCAGCTGAATTACTTGCCAGGCAACCATAGATACCTGCATCTTTAGGAATTGCATTTC
The DNA here is from genome assembly GCF_000260355.1 of Condylura cristata. Classification (NCBI taxonomy): domain Eukaryota; kingdom Metazoa; phylum Chordata; class Mammalia; order Eulipotyphla; family Talpidae; genus Condylura; species Condylura cristata. The sequence goes on along the minus strand of NW_004567125.1, from coordinate 27,913,500 downwards.
TGATAAACAAGTTACCTTCTGATGTCATCCTGTACCTATGGATAAAGAAACAAATTATTTTCAAATATCTTCAAATATTTTGGAGTTGCATTTTTTGGCTGTAGTAACATTACTTTATAATAAAAAAAAGTAATAATAATATATTCATATATCACTTTCTGTGTGACAGGGACTGATCTAGAAACTTTTACATTCATTAGCATTTTAAGTTCAGGACAATCCAATGGGCTAAATACTAATATCTGTGAGCAAAGTGAGCAAAGAGGTGACATAACATGCCTAAAGTTAGAAGGAGCAGAGGAAACAACTGCACTAACTAATTTTGCTTCAGATGTACAGTTAAGGGAAAGGTTCCTTACAATGAAAATCTGAGTGAGGCCTCATGTCATACAGAGTCAGAGATCAGACTAGGGATAAAAAATCAGCTTATACCTAGGCCTTCTTCCCTTGCCAAATGCAGAGTAATAGGAGCCTGATGGCTGGAAACTTCATTGTTTTATGTTCCACATGTTCACTTCACTCCTTGCGCTTGAGAGGATTCAATGTCTTTGAAAAGCATCCAACACAATAAAATGCCTCTCGATACCATTTGACCAATGTTCATAGGAGGTACAAAGTGCATTACATACTCTCTAGAGTGTGTTCTGTCTCTTCTCTCTAGTGTTGAATACCATGACTTCAACTTTTGTAAATGTATTAAAACTACACATTATGCCACAAAAAGTTTATTAACCTCAATTCAAGGTAACCCAAGTATTATGGTGTTATTTTTCCAACTCAAAGTATTGGGTGTATTTGATCCCAGCTGCTAAGATTAAAACTTTAAACTTCAACCTCTATACATTTATAGTTTATTATTATTTTTTAATTTCCTGATTATTAGAAAATCTAAAGCTGTGTGTTTTAGATAAACCTCCCTTAATCTTAGGGATTTAGTCAGGGTTGTTTTGTCTTGAAATTTCATCAAATTTTCTCACTCAATAAAAACAAAGAACATGATACAAACCCAGTACCTGTGTGAACCCATGATAATCATATCGTTAACAGTCCAGACAATCTTTGGTTTAGGATAACCTGTTGCAGAACACATAATGGAGACCTCAGATCCTCCTGTGAAAGACTGATTTTGGGGCATCACAGTGACTTTGGGTGGTTCTGCAAATAGAAATATATATAAATATTGTGAAATGTCAGTTGACCTTGATTTGAGGAGCTTCCTCTGAGAACAGATTTGTGGACTTCTCACCACCACCCCTTGACTACTGTGTTCCTCTTTGAGTGACCCCCATCAGAAGTCTGGCCCATCCGTGCAGGAGATAAACCAACAGCAATGGGAGCAGAGGAAGTAAATTCTCCTAAAGGTTAAAATGAGTTTGAGCCTGATGTCATGTTTCTGTGTCTCCACTGGTTACTGGGTGAGCCCTTGCCACTTTGCTTCCACCTCTGACAACTGGCCTCTGCTTATACAGAACTTCAATATGAGCTTATTTTCAAGAAAAGTCTAGATAGGGTCTTTGTTTCTTCCCAAACAATCATCACAGGTTTGGAGCCAAAATTTGTCTTGGCCGTTCCCTGCTTTATTTGAACTGCTGCTCTTTCTCCTTTTATTGATTAAGATTGTAAATTTGTTAAGATAAGATTACATCTTTCATGTGATTCTACATTCTACATTCTACAGTATTTTAAAGTCTCTTGTATTTTATTTAGCAACTTGTAAATTAAAGACACAACTGCTGGCAGAATATGGGCTTAGAATTTCATGCCTCCCATCTCTCAAGATCCGGCTCTATTGATCATTTGCCTCACACCCTAGGATTTGTGGGATCAGCACCTCACAAAATTATATCAGTTATTTAAAGTTGGTATTGTATTACACTTCTATTGCAAAAAAAGGAGGACCTTTAAAAATAAAATATCAAATCAGGAATTAATTATCACATAGAAAAAAAAATTCTCTGGGGTCAATGGAATAGTGATATATCAAGTCTAATCAGTTACATGATTTATAGCCATCGTACTACAGAGTGAGAACTAATTTTCAGAGAAGGTACAACCATGAAGGAAATATTAACTACATGGTATAGTATAAATAGCTTTCACTCACAACTACCATGAGTTTATCATGAGTTAACTAATTAATTAATTAATAGCATAATTTTTTTTGCACAATTATTAAGATCCAGACTCTGTGCTTGCTGGTAGAAATACACTGATGAGTCAAATAAACAGGATATCAGTTGTCCATTTAACCGGGCTTTTAATATAAATGAGATTAAGAAGTTCAGCTAGTAATATATGGATATATTTATGGTATTTCTTTCTTATGAATTAGTCTAGAAGTCGTGGCTTAGTTTCACTTAGAAAAATTAATCTCAGGAATCTTCACACATCGGAAAGTGATACCAGTGGTAGGATTGGGTAGTGGCAGCTACACAACTGAACAAACATAATTAGTCCCTAATTGCTAGCAGCTTTCTATTGCCCTCCCCCCCTTATATTTCCTGTTTAGATTGTATTTTTCAAAATACGATTGTCTTTGAAGTTAATGTTTGAAGGGTTTTTCCGGCCTGAGGGGTTGGATTGACAGCCTCGTTATTCCATGGATTCTTCTTGGTGAACATAGAGCGAGGGAAATGTATGAGGTCAAAGACACAATGGTGATGGCCAGTAACTTCAAATTGTGACTCCATCTGGAGTTCATCAATTTTGAGGTGCTGGGGTTGTGGAAGAATCTTCAAGAGATGAAGGAGGGTAATAAACACTTCTGTCTTTTTAAAATAATATTAAATACTCACATTTATTAAGTCCCATCTTCCTATAATAAAATATTTTTCATGGCTGGTTCATTTTGATATAGAACTGCTGAAAATATTCAGTAGCTCTCAAGACTTTTATCTAAATATGATGTCTTCCAAAGGAGTCTGCAAAATTGGCCTGGTATCTCTCTCCTAGAACAAATCCCACTGGTAGACTCAGTAGTTCAGTTATCAAAGAGAAAACAACTGTCAGCTACCCAACCCAAGACATAGAAAGCTAAGGGGTCATTTCTCAAATAAAGCATGCGTACAGGGTGCTGCTCTGAGTCATGAACTAAGTATGTTAAAAAATACAGATGGAATGACATCATCTCATGAAGGTGAAAAATTTACCATTGCCCTGGAAAGAAAATGCCTGCTGATAAGAAAATCACAAAGGATAGGAATAATCATAGGAAAGCAAAGTTGTATTCAGACCAAATAACAGTTGAATAAAGGTGGGAAGAATCGTGCATCCTGAGTTAGTTTTCAAGCTCATTTTACTACCACAATCATTACTATTATGACCATATCATCACTACCAACAATATAAACCACCAACCTTATCATCATAAGTAACCACCTGCTTTCAGTTAACCAAAAATAATAGGAATAAGATACTCTATTTAAGTATTAAGACATCCATTCAGTCTTTTGATTTTAATCATAACAGAGATGCCAATGATTTAAAAAAAATAGATTATACAATACCTAGATAACAAACACTAATTTAAGATTTGGCTGTCTTAATAACAAGAAATGTATTTTACGTGACCACAAAAACAGTCATTGATTTGTCTATAAGATTATGGCAGATGTAATTTCACCTAATACCTGGAAATCATCAATGTCTTTTTAACATTCAGAAGGCATACTGTTAGTAGTCAGAGGTGTGTGCCTCTTGTACAAAATTCTCAAATAAAAGACTAAGAACATTCTTTTCAAGGTGATTTAATCATTATTAACAAATTAATCAGATAATGGTAATGCTTTGAGTTACTCTAGTAACAATACATTTTTTCACCAGTAGTATATTTTTATACCAGTAATATATTTTATGCCAGTAGTAATTATATTTTTACCAGTAGTATATTTTATACCAGTAGTAAAATGAGAGGATTTAGGCCAATTTCTTTGGTCTTTCATTCTTTCAAATAACAAACATTTAATGACTTTCTTTTATATTCAACATTTTATGCTTTCAAAGATCTCCTACCATACTACATACAAAAGCATTTGCTATAATGTCAGTGGCTAAATCTCCTTCTATTTTAATTATTAGTCACTAATTAAAATAGAAAGGTGGGCAACTTATTGAATGTCACACCCATCATTTTCCACAATAACTATATGAACAGACATTCGACAGATAAAGAAACTAAGGTTCAAAATGGCCAAATAAACTAGTGCATCTATACCTGAATGATGATAATAGCAGTACCTTATTACAGATTAGCTAATTTAGTATCCCTAAAATATATAAATCTTGGAACATAGCAGGTAATATGTGATTTTTGGTGTTATAAATATTCCATTATATAGTCAAATATAACAAATAAGGAAAAAGTATATTACTTAAAATATATATGTACATATATAATATGTATATATTTATAAATAAAATTTGATCATAATTTTCATACCAGTATATTCTATTTATTTCTTTACAGTATTATTAAATAACATTTAGTGTATCTTATTTAATCCTGAAATTCCAGACATTTTGTATACTCAAAGTTTGTTTGAAATTTGAATAAAAAATAGACAAATATAATTTTTCCACATTTCACTGATTAAGAAAACATGTTAATATCAATGATACCTGGCACAGGTTAAAAAAGAGTTATAGTGATGTCACAAGCATGTGCTTATGAAAATATTAATTTTAGAATGAAGTAATTTGGGTCCTGAGGGTTTTTATCAATCATCTTGAAAAATATTTCCTTTTTCATTGCAGTGTTCTCTGTTACAACATGGACTAATTAGTGACAGATATACACGCTTTCCTGACACCACAGAAAACAAATGAAAACCTCTAATGTTCATACAGAAATAACATTAGCTAGGAAAGGAAGTACTGTCTGGCTCCTTGATCTCCATTGTGTTTATAAAGAAAGATGTTAGTTATCTACTGCATATGCTTTAATTTAGGGGAATACTCATGATCATCTTCACCTATAAACATCCTCCACATAAATGAGTAATTAATAGAATCAATAGAAAAATTTTCACATCTCAGATAAATAGGAAGATTCCCTTAAACTTGAAATTCAGACCACATATAAATACATACATACACCTAAATCTAAGCAGTACAAGTATTTGGAAACTCAGCAGCCTAAATTTAACAAATTCAAATATGTCACCTTGTGACTGACAAATTGCTCTAGGCTATTTTATAAAATTTTGCAAAATTCACTCACATTATAATTCTTTCAATCCATTAGAGTGGAATATCTTTCTCTTTCTTTGTGTATTCTTCCATTTCTTTTAACAATATATTTTTCATTTTGTAGGTCTTTCTCCTCCTTTGTTAAGTTTACTGCTAAGTAGTTAAATCATTTTGATGTGTTTGTTAATGGAACTGTTTTCTTTCTCTTAGAGCTCATTGTCTGTATATAGGAACAAAATTTATTTTTGTAAATTGATTATGTGCCCTATTCCTTTATTGTACTGTATTGTACTGTTTCAATTAGTGTTTTTGAGGAGTTGATATCATGTTATTGACAAATAGTCATAGGTTTATCTATCCTTTCTCAATGTATTTCCTTTTATATCTTTCTGTTGCATAACTGCTCTAACTAGGACTATAATAAATAGTAGTGGTGAGAGTGAACATCATTGTCTTGCAGCAGATCTTAGGAGAAAAGCTTTTAGTTTAAACTTTGAGGGGTTGTAAACTATGATTTACCCTGTATAGGTTTTATTTTGCTAGGGAACATTCCAACTATATCCATTTTTTGGAGGGTTTTTGTCATAAATAGATGTTGTGAATATTATCAAATACTTTCTCTACATCTATTTTTACTTTTCCTCTTATTGATGTTGTGAACTACAATGATTATTTTTATATTAAAATGGCCATCTTACCCAATGCAATATACAGATTCAGTGTAATTCCTATCAAAGTTTCAATAGCATTCATCAGAAATTTAAAAATATAACAATTCATATAGGACACAAAAGACCCCGAGTACTCAAAGCAATCCTGACAAAAATGAAGAAGAATTGTGGTAGCAAACCTCAAACTATATTACAGAACTATAGTAACTAAAACAGGTGGTGCTAAAATAAAAGCAGATACAGAGACCAATGGAGCAGAATTCAGAGTCCAGAACTAAACCCAAGATTTTATGATCAGTTAACCTATAATAATGGAGCCAAGAGTATACATTAGAGAAAGAAACTCATAATTAGTGATGAGCTCCAATAGTAAGTGCAACTACTCAATTGCCCATATCATAGTATCAATAATAAAAGACATATGATTAATTCTTTCAGATAAATATCAATAGTACCCCTATTGAAAAGAAACATTTTTACTTCTTTAGTCTCTACATATTATTTTATGATGACTAAAAAATGAAAGCTAAATGTTAAAATAATTATGAAGGATTCAGTTTGTTGAAGACTGAAAAGTATAAATTTTATTCTGAGTTCATTAGGAAACAACAAAGTTCTGGATGATTACATATTTAGAGTAATATTTGAAGAAAAATTACGGTTGTACTAAAATTTAGGGTGGGGGAAAGGAGCTCATAAAAATAGTATTTTAGGGACCCTGTCTGGTGATACAATAGGTTAAAGAGCAGCAGCACTATGAAGCAATCAGAGCCACTGCAGCACGAGTTCAATCCCCAGCCAGGGAGGTTCAATCCCACATGGCACAGCACATCTCTTATGCTTCACTCGCTGCTCTATCAGCAGTGTATTTCAGTACATTTGCCTGTTCTGCTCCCCACTCTGTCTCTGGTGAATCCTCCCACCACCTCCCCCCCTACCACCACACTCAAACACACAACCACAGCATCTCTGGTCTGTATGCATAAATAAAATAAATCTTTTTAAAAATTAGATTTTACATTCCTCCTGTAAATAAAATTCTATAAAAAAAAAACTTATAGGAGGGATGTAGAGAGACAAAAGAGGAATCAGAAAAGAAGTAACTATAATAAAGTAAAAATCAACATCATCAGGCAACTGATCAGATATTCTGTAGGGGAGGAGGAGGGAGAAGGAGCAAGACAGGGTGGGAAGAGCACAAGGGACCATGGTGATGGTGCATTGGTAAATGGGTGGTGGGGATTTCACAGGAAAATCATACATTGCACAAAAGTGAAGGATGATATAGTGAATATGTTTTAAAGAATAGGATTTTAAAAGCTTAAGCATATTCCATGGGAGTAGGATGAGGATGGTGGCAGTGGAGGTAACAAGGAGGAGAGTGATTTGAGTAACAGAGAAGAGCTGAAATAACCCTACATAAGAAACTTGGGAGGAACCTGAGCCTAAAAAAAGAAATCCTTAATTCTGGAACCACTGCATATTAATTATAAATGTCACATTAGCTCATCACATTGATTGATCCCCATCACTTTTGCAAAGTAGCCATTTAAGCATCACCCCATCAAAAAGGTGGCCTAAATAAAGTTCCATAAATTAAAAGGACTTGGAAACTCAATTTTAAGAATTGATAAGCGTTTATGTGGCCTTGGAATGAGGGAAGGGAGGACTGTGAAGGGGAGGTCTAAGAAGGAGGGAAGAGAAGCTTCCTGAAAATAGATACCAAGTGACCTGACTTCTGTCTCCTGTTTTCATGGGCCCAAGAAGAAATTATGTTAACAGAATCAGCAATGAAAGGATTATTAACGCAATACTTCAGTATTCAAAACAAGTGAGGTTAGAAAGTTTCAAAAGCTTTTATTCCCTTCCTCCCAAAAGTATTTGTGACCATAAATAACCTCATGGATCCATTGTTTTTTAAAAAGCATTAAATTACATTTGGGGGAAAAAAAAGTATTTCAAAGCTGTTAAGTGATCTCTGTAATAAAAGATTCCCCAACTTCTAAATGTTCCTAGAGGCAATTTCTATAATGAGGAATCAAACAAGAAGGTTCTCCACTAAGTAGCTCTTTATATTAAGTCTCTTAACTGAGTTCTCATAATAAAATCTAAGTAAATATCTTATTTTGGAGATAGTTAAAACCTACATTCAGTTTAGTCACCTACTTGATTTATATTACTAAAAATAGGAACTGACTGAGACTGATTTATAACTGACTGCTAAAATATACCCCTAGAATGCTGGATGATTCCCAACACACAATGCTGAATGAAAAAAATGGAAAATAATTAGTATTTAACTGCTGACCCTCATCTCTCTTGAATCATACGGCCTACAAAATGGATCTTACAGGATCTTTGACCTTTCTTCCAAATATCTGTATTTCCTATAGAAAAAGCTAAGTATAAAATTACATAATAGTGACTTTCATTGAGACTTCTGCAAGATGTAATTAGTAGTTCATCCTATCCTAAGAGATGCGTACCTAGTGATTTAGCTCAATATATTTAAAATATCTTAACACTGTTCAAAATGCATTACATCCATTTCTGATTAAGTAGTTAACACCAGCTATTCCAGCTGCTAACTTATAAACATGCAGCTTCTCTAACAAGCTTTAACTAAGAAAGTAACAAGTTTTAAATAAGAATGATTTATAATGGTCAGCTGTATTTACTTCATTTTTCTTAATTTTCAGTGGGAAGGGCAATAGAATCTATTTTAACATTTTAAATTTTATAATTACATGAATTATAATCTATGGCAATTGTAATAAATTTGCTAAGACTTTTCTACCTTCTTCCTCTGGAAAAGATGAAAGTTACTATGGTAGCCACTAGTCATGCTTATTTAAATTCAAATTTAAACTGTCTACGACTAAACCAAAGTCCCTTAAGTGTACCTGTCATATCCCAAGGGCTTAAACTGACACATATAGCCACGCTGTCATATGGGCCAATACAGATACACGTTTATCATTACAGAAAGTTCTATTGGGTAGTGCTAGACTACAGAGATCTATTAAATCTCAGAGAAAAAGGCTGTCAATTCATCAAACTAATGAGTAGTTAGTGCACTGACAAGAAAACACACAGAGATGGGCTATAGCTTGGGAGTTCTGTGTTATATTTGCAAAAAAAAAAAAAAATCCCTACCCAAATACCAATGTGGTTCTGAAATTAAGTTAATAAGAGAAAGGCAGTGATTTTAGAGATGTACATTGATAAATTCCATTTTAAAGACAAAGTCATACAGCAAATACACATCAAGATCTCATCCTTAAAAAATTATAATTCTTGTTTTCCAAAAATAAGATACACGGATATGTATATGTTACAAAGGTTTACTGCCTTGATATCTTCATTAAGTAATTCCTAATATAAAATCATGTATGTACTTTAAATCTTGTTTCCATTTAATGCTATGTATTTTTTCTTTCCCTAACAAAAAGTTCATGATTCAGAGCTTCTTTGGGTGATTAGCATAACACATGGAACCTAAGAATCAAGGAATATTAAAGAGTTTTATTCTTTCTTAGTTAGAAAAATCTTCATCTAAATGAGGTCTACTATGACAATTGCAGTGTCTTTTCTTTACCAGATCCTCTCTATAACAATTTTTCCAAATCACAGCAATTCTGGGTAATAGAGGAAGAGAAGACCAAAGTTTTGATTTACATTATTATTTTACTTAGAAAAGTTAGCAAATCATGATTAGCAGTATTGTTCATGGCAGATTAAAAGAATACTATTAAAACACTTTACATAAGGCCTCCTTGGTGGCCTAGGGGTTAAGCGTTATCACTGCTAAAGCCTGAGTTTATTCCCAGCCTGGTAGCTAACCTACATGGTACACCAGACCTCTCTTGACTTGTCTGTTCCCCTTAATAAAATATTTCAGTAAATCCACCTGTTCTGCTCCCAACTGTCTCTCATTCCCCTACACCTCTCATAGCCCTGCACCTCTGACATATACCCTAGATCTTTTACGAAAAAAATTAATAAAATAAAATTTTAAATATATGCATCTGGATCTCTTAGTCCAGACTCATGAAGGACAGAGACAGCTATTAGCTAACAAAAATAGGTTTGTAAATCTCACAATAAATTATCATCTGGTACCAAAAAGAATGAGCTATTAATCCATCAAAAAACAGAGGGTCTTGCACCATGAAATGGAAAGACATCCCTGCTCATGGATCGGGAGAATTAACATCATCAAAATGGCCATCCTGCCAAAAGCAATATACAGATTTAATGCCATCCCCATAAAAAT
>NW_004567125.1:27814574-27900452 GCF_000260355.1 Condylura cristata | reverse complement strand
TGGTGAATCCTCTCACCCTCCGCATCTCTGGCCTGTACCCCAGTTCTGTATGAATAAATAAATAAATCTTTAAAAAATATATATAAAACCTTTTTTAAGTCTATTATAGTACTCAAAAAATGGGTAATTTTACATAAATATGCAATAATTACAGAATCAAAAACATGTGAAAGTGCTTTACATAGCACTTCTTGAATAAAATGACTTAAAGCTCTGGCACTTGATTTATGTTGCTAGACAAATTCATTAGCTATCTCAGTTATCTTACCAGGGAAGCAACTCACAGTGCAATTGAAATAATACCTACCTGAGTGAAATCTCCCCTCCTGGCAGCTTTCACCCTCAATTTCAGTTCTCTACAGCTTCATCATGGCCACATCTTTCTTGGACCATCTTTACTATTCCATTTATAGGACCATGGTCTTAAGCCTGCTCTTTTTTCTTATCCAATCTAAACCCCACCAAGCAGCAACAGCAAGAACTATTTTTCTCTGTTACTTTGTCTTCTTGTTGAATCAACTGCACAAAGCCACAAGCCATAAGGATTCTCTACTAGTATTTTTAAAAAGCTACTGAAGAAAGCAGGCAAATGAAAATCACACCCTGCTAGGGGCAGGTCTCCCTATTCAGCCACAGCCTCCACTCTGAGCAGGTCCAAATTTCCGGGTCCTCATTTCTCCTTTTCCTTGAAAGGCTTTTTTGACTTCTACCAGTTAAACGTTGACTCATACTCCACTGGGTACCTCATGTATCATCTCCTGAGTGAAGCTCTTCTCAATCTCTACTCATTCTGAGACAGAGAGAAAGGCTCCTGTATTACTGGGTAAGTTCTTAGCACATCATTTCACACATATTTATTCATTTACTATTAATTAACTTATTTACTTACAGGACTGGGGAAAAATAACTGACTTTGTTCCTTTTTTATATTATGAACTTAGGGAATGGAAGATGTTGTTTTCCCCAAGCTGATATCTTCAATGCACAATGCCTAACACTCTGTGAAGCTGAGCACTTTTTTTATTATTATGGAAAACAGTGTGAATTAACATAGTGTGATTTAAAAGTGTGAAGATCGCATAAATGAACAGTCCCATAAATGAATCATAGTAATGATTATCTACCAGTGTTTGTGCTATCAATAGCTAAGTGCTCCTAACATATCTTTTGACAGGTACAGCAGTAACTACTCCTACTTTGTAATATTGACTCTAAATAAATTTTTATTTGTAACCATCAAATATCACACCCCTCCTTCATAAACAAGAAGAACAACTTACTATTTTGTTTCTTGTGTTACAAATATCTAATAATAACAGATATTACTGAATGTTTAGGAGAATTAGAATCAAATAATTTTTGAGTGCATGCTATGACAGAAGTATTTGTCAAAATTGGCAAGTTTCCTTCTCTAAACACTTTGCTTCCCATTCAGTCTTTCCACAGACATGCATGGATGCAGCACTGAGTGCGGAGAGATATGCAGACACTAAAGCCACAAAAATAAAGAAAATTGGGTCACATATTAATACAACTTACAGTCTGGTCCTCCTACACTTTCTCTGGGGGTTTGTTTTAATAACACATTTGTAACTCTCTCTGTCTGTTCGTTAACAGTGACTCTATCAGAACTTACATGAAAGGATTCATCAAACTGTCAGAATGTACCTCTTCAACTCTCTCAGGCACTAGAAAAGGAGGGAGTAAGGGAATTACAGGCATCAGAGATTTCTCTAAGCTATCATTCCATACAATGCTAAGATTGCCAGAAGTTCTCTAACCATGCGACAGGGAACACAGCCACCTTATATCTTTCCTGCTTTTGTTTTTTAATTCAGTACTCTCTCTTTTCTGTCCATACTTAGAATGCTTTGCTTATTTTCTTCTTTCACTTTCCTTTACTTAACTGTACGTTAGGCCTGCTAGGACCACATGCAGACATGTCTGAATGTAACACAGAACAATGCAGACCTCATTCAGATATGGGCTGTACCCCTCCCTTGCCAGCTTTGTCACCTAAGGAAACCTACTAACTCCTCAGAAACACCACCTCCTTATGAGCAAACTACAGACACAAATAACACAATCTGTCCAGAGTTAGAAGTCATGAACTCTCAAAGCTTGCTTTAGCTTTATGGGAACAATTTAGGAGGTTGATTCATCCTGTTGCATCCTGTCTTTTCCCAATCACCCTCTCACAGTGTAAACCTGAATGCCTGACTGTGGTTATCACACTGCTGCATCTAATCTCTTCAACATCTGCACATCTTTCTTTCTAGCGCATTTAACTCCATCAGACTTGGCATAAGACACATTTTCTCTTGGTTTATTTTTGTTGAAAATGAAAACGTCCCTGGTGCTCAGCTTCTTCGTAACAATTTATTATATAGTTGAGGTATTTATGTCATTGCCACAGCTCTTTCTTTTCACTTATAATGTAAATCAATCAAATTCCTTAACCTTCCCTTCTAACTGCTTGTTCAAGGAATTTTAATAACATTTCTCTAGTCTAAGCTTTAGAGAAGAGAGGATTCTTTCCATCTATAATAAAGTGGTCTAATATCTATATAGCTCAGAGATGCCTTGGATGAAAGACCAAAGAAAATGAAACATATGCTATTAATTTATACAGTTTATTGCATAGAGTTGGAGTGTGTTATAACAGAAGCTTGTCTTTACCCCTGGGCTGAATAAAAGATATTTGTCAGATAAAATAAGTGAATATTAAACTTGGTTCTTCATAATGTTTACCCAACATAGAAAGAATTAGGACAGCAAACACTACTATAAGAAAACTACATATCCCTTTGATATCACTGTGATGAATCCCACTTGATGAAAAACTTTACTAAATGTCAGCATCTTATTCATGAGTGCCCATTCATACTGGATGTCAAACAATCAAGGCACACAACAAATGATGATTGGGAGTTTTCATTTTAAGTATCTGATTCCACCCCTCCTAAATAAAATCCATAAAGATGTCACTAATACTTAAAGAAGATATAAATGTGGCTCAGACCAATCTCCCAAACTGAGAAATTTAACAAGACTTTGATGTATATTTAAGAAAAGAATAAAAAGCAACGATCATTATTTAAAAATACATATAGATTTCTGTAAGTCAAAATATATTTCTGTGAAAATCTTGCAAAAAGGAAAGTTAGGGGATATTGAAAAAATATTTCTGTGGCTCATTCACTAGGTTATTCAGCATAAGAAAACCTAACATATTGTAGAATTGAAATTCTGCACTCACTCTTTTTTAGACCTTCCATTGCTTTAGCAAGGATTTAATAGCAGTTTACTCTGTAATTTGTAATCCTACAAAACTCCAGACCCTAAAGTTTATAACTGTTTTTGTGCTGTCAAAAGTTCTAACTTGACACATTAACTCCTTTATGAAACTTTTTAATTTATAAAAAACTACTTGTGAAAACTTAGTAAAGTACCAAAGGTATTTGAGGTTATATAGAATACTCCTGAAACTTTATAGGTGTGAGATAAATCTCCTAAGTAAATGGAAACCACAAGTAATCTTTTTTGAAGACCAAGTGAGGTTAGCACCTTAACTCTTTATGAATCAAATAAATTCATACTCTTAACAAATTTTAAAGTCTTTAGAGCAGGCAATATACAGCCTTGTGAAAGCAATTTCCAGCTGACTAGCAAATGCAGGAAAACATTTCACATTAGCAAGACTTCTTGAAAGTAAATTTTTCTTATAAGAGATATTTATGAAAAGTAAGTTACGCCTGCATCATGGGGAAGTCAGGAGTGTGAAACCAAATTCTTTGGGGAATGAACATGTTTAAACTGATGGAGGAAAAAAGTCATAAAACAAGAATATCTAATTTTACTACATATAAAAAGGCAACTTGGAAAGGAGAGCTCATTAGCACCCCAAAAAAAGTACAAACAAAGTTAAGATAAGCCCATCTCCAGAGATAGTTGAATAGCCAGCATTAACAGTATTAGGGAGCAAATTTAGCCATGAGAGTTTTTATTAACTAAGTAAGCTGCAATTTAAACATGAAAAGGAATCTCAAATTAAAATGAGGAGGGAGGCTGAAGTTAATTAGAGATGACACTATGGAGACCAAATATGATCTTATGTTGTTATCAAGTGTTAATATTCTTTTAGTGGGACTGATATGAAAGACCTGAAAAGAGCTTACACAACTCAACAGAAACAAAACACATAGAAAAATGGGCAGCAGAGTTAAAAAGACACTTTTCAAAAGAAGAAATTCAAATCACCAACACTGAAAAAAATTCCAACGTTACTTATAACCAGAGAAATTCAAATCAAAACCACAATGAGATACCACCCATTACAATGCCACCTAAATGACAAACCAGAGTTGACTATGTTAAACAGTAGGAAGTCACTGAAAGCACTTTTTAAAATTTTTATCTTCAGACTGTAAAGGAGACTGGTATCAGGTAGAAACCAATGGAGGTTAGTCACCTAGAACGCAACCTAGGTCCACTAAAATGATTCAGAGACTCACTGAGATATTTGCTTCTATTCGTGCTGGACTTTAAATTCCTTGAGGCCACCATAATTGAAATCTTTTGAATTTCCAGTCTTAGCAAGATAGAGTGGCTGACTGTAGGTCATGTGATCTACTAAGGGGTGAGGAAAGATAATTATCCAATCTCAAATGTTTTCTCATTCCCTAAAGATTTCCCCAAATTAGAGAAAGTATTCAAACACAGAGTAAAAATATGACAATTATCCACACAGTTAACTTCCAGCCTTTACATATTTGAGAAGTGTGATACTAGCCTGATTTTATCTTTCTTTTTATAATATATTGGTTTGGTATATATGCTTGTAGAGTTTTATTCCCTTCATATTGGTAATTTGAAATTTCAGCAAGGATACGTCTAAATGAAAGTTTTCCTTCATTGACCTTGTCTGTTTGCTCACAAAGAAAATGACTTTCCTCCTTTAAGTAATTTTCTTTAATTATATACAAATAATATTTGATTATTTCTTTTCTTTCATCTGCAGTTGCTACATAACCTATATTAGCCATATGCCTGTAACTCTTAGACTGAAGTTCCATTCATTGTTTTTATTTCTACTTTAAAAAAATCATTTCATAAAACTTTTAGTTTTCTCAGCATTTTGAAATTCTCAAGTTTATGCACCACATCCCTAATTTTATTTTTATGTATTATATTTCTGCTTATAACTACCTCTAAGTAAATGTGCATTATAATGCTGCATTTTTAACATCAAATAATTTTCTCTTTAACTATCACACATGTTATCATCCTATTATGTTGCCCATACTTTCTTTATAAATATGCTGTCATTTAAGGAGGATAAAGCTTATAGATCTGAGGCCAAAAGGGGAGAACAGAACACAAGTGACTATGATGACAGTTAACAGGTGCTGTGGTGGTGGGAGACAAAACTTGAGGGGAGCAATCAAACACCACACAAAAATTAACAGTAATGTAAGAAAATACATTCAATAGGGGAAAAAGTAAATAAAAGGAGGCTAGATCTTTTTGAAAGACATTGGTGACACTAACTATTGTTTCCCATTTCTTCTAAGTTCCTCCAGCCCTTGTCTTGGTCCCAAATATTTTTTCTTAGGCCCTATACTTTATTTTTTTCCTGTTTTGTTTTACTTGTTTTGGTAATTTTTTGTTTATCTATCCTCAGACAAGGTGACATCTATCTAGACCTCACATCTGTCAACAAATTGGATGATGCTCTTTATGCTCTGTTTGAACCCCCTTTGCAGCTCTGCAGCTAAGCGAGAGCCTGCTATACACAGCTTCTTGCCAGATTTTCATCTACGATGCTCTGCTAACTGAGATGGGAGGTCACCTCTGCCACCATCTGACTCCAAAATCCCTATCCCAAACACCTATCAATAGTTCTCTGGTTTAAAATAATTTCATTGGTAAGAAACATGTATGTCAGACTACCCATTTCCACCTGAATTCTTGTTGACTGTCCCCTTCCTCTTCTGCTGATGTCCTAACTAGATAGTTAAGAGTTATTTATGGGTATAAGGAAACAGCATTTTGGCTTTCGAAAAGTAGTATTTTCTTTCTTTTTTTTTTTTAAAGATTTATTTATATATACCCACAAGAACTGGGGTATAGGCCAGAGGTGGGGAGGCAGTTTGAAAATACTCACCAGGGATAGAGTGGGGAGAACAGGTGGATCTACTGAAATATACTGCTGAGGGGAGCAGTGAGCAAGACAGGAGAAGTCTGGTGTGCCATGTGTTTCAGCTTCCTGGTGAAAGAGTGAACCCATGGTGTAGTGGCTGGCTCTAATTTGATAGCATTGTGCTTTAATCCCGGTGCCACCAGGAAGGCCCAAAAATAGTATTTTCTTTCGGGGACAAACTGTGAGTTCATGTAAGCTGGACATTCATGGGCAACTGTGGCCTTTTTTCTATCTCTAAATCGCAGCAGAGTATTCCTTGACTACCTACAGATAACAGCTCATATCATTAGGCAGGCCCGGGGAAGCTTAGGCCACCATGAACCTGATTATGTGACGAACGCCTTAGTGGCCTCCGGATAACTCTGCCTGTTATAACATCAGCACACATACTTTACTGAAACAAATATTTCTTGACATATGGTCACGATGCCTTCTATCTGTTCATAAAGCTTTTTCCTCCTTAGCACCTGGACCTTGGACCTCAGGCCATTGTCAAATGATCAGCCTTTACTAGCCTGTATGTTTTCAATCAGTGGCTCAAGACCTTCTCTCAAGTAGCAGAATCTTGCCTTACAAACATGGTCTCCAGCGGTTGTGCCCTTCACTGCCTTCCCACCACAAAGTGGCAACAAAATCCTTGTTGTAACAACTATAAAACAGAGGAACAAAAGCTCATCCTCCCTGTGATCATGAGAATATAAAAAGTTCAATAATAGGGCCCTCCCTGGTGGCGCAGTGGGTTAAAGCACAGCACGAAGAAGCCAAAGCCACTTCGATCCCCACCCCTGGAGGTGACCCACATGGTGCAGCAGACCTCTCCTGGCCTGCCTGCTGCTCCCCACAGCAGTGTACTTCATCGATCTGCCTGTTCTGCTCCCCACTCTGTCTCTGGTGAATCCTCTCACCACCCCTGCACCACTGGCCTTTACCCCAGTTCTGTATACATAAATAAATAAACTTTAAAAAAATGTTCAATAATAGATATTTTCATTCTGTTAACCTTAAAATATAAATATTATATTCACACATGTATAGTGCATACATATTTATGTAAATATTTGAATATTATAAATACACACATCGTTTCTCCCAGGATTTTTTAACTGTTAATTGCCCCTGGTTTATATTCTTTTTCATTTTTTTATTTTTTGAGGTCTTAATAGATATTTTATTTTTAGAAGGGGAGTGGTTGCAACAGCTAGACATATACTATTTTAACTTTAATGTTTTTAATTTACATCTTTATTAGTATTTTGAAAATATAGTATTTCTCCCCTCAGGTGTAGTTACCATAGTAACTATGGTACTACTTTCCTTTGGTAAACTATGGTACTTTACTTTCCACCAGAAACTTTTTGCTATGTTTATTTTGTAAAAATACTATCAATACTTTGTAAAATCTGGGTATTTAATTCTTAAAATATTCCAGATAGAAATAGTTTTCAGATAACCTGTGAGTCATGGAAAAATAAATGAGGCTATGAATTAAGCTACTAATTCCTCTATAAGCAAGAAACTTATTCCTAAAATTTATGTTCAATACAATAGCTATTTTTCTTTAATTAATAAAGAAAATATTCCTTTCTCAATGAAAGTTTTTGGATCTGCTGAGATGAAGGTAGGGAAAGCATGGGAGAAATAAAAATGAATACATTGGCTAGACAGGAATATGACCTAACCCCACCAAGATGCAAAAAGTAAGCATGTAAAATTAAACTATTTAATCTTTTATTTTTTGGAACTATTTCCTATTCCCATATGTTAATGCATTTAACTGCCTTAAAATAAAATTAACTTATAACTTATTATCCATTGTCAATAGTTGCTAGCATTTTATATTCTCATGCATCAAAACACTATAAACTAAAGTTTGTTTCATCAGACATCCATGGCCTTTCAATATAGCATTTACTTATTAAATATATATATACTCAAGTGGTCATAACTAGCCAGAGTTTCTTACTTTCATTAAACAGTTTCACCAGTTTTAGAATATACTTTCAGTAGTTTTTTTTTTTAAGATTTATTTATTGGCCCTCCCTGGTGGCGCAGCGGGTTAAAGCACCGCATTGAGAATCTAAAGCCGCTTCTGCATGAGTTCGATTCCCGCCTGCCCCGGAGGTGACCACATGGTGTGGCAGACCTCTCCTGACCCGCCCACTGCTCCCCTCAGCAGTGTACTTCATCCATCTACCTGTTCTGTTCCCGCTCTGTCTCTGGTGAAGCCTCTCACCGCCCCTGAGCCTCTGGCCTATACCCTGGTTCTGTATGCACAAATAAATAAATCTTTAAAAAAAAAAAAAAAAGATTTATTTATTTATTCATACAGAACTGGGGTACAGGCCAGAGATGCGGAGGGTGAGAGGATTCACCAGGGACAGAGCAGGGAGCAGAACAGGCAGATGGACGCAGTACACTGCTGAGAGGAGCAGCGGCGGGGACCAGGAGAGGTCTGCCAAGCCATGTGGATCTCCTCCGGGGCAGGCGGGGATCGAACTCATGCGGAAGTGGCTTTAGCTTTAGTGCAGTGTTTTTTTTGTTTTTTTTTTTAAAGATTTATTTATTTGTACATACAGAACTGGGGTACAGGCCAGAGGCTCAGGGGTGGTGAGAGGCTTCACCAGAGACAGAGTGGGGAGCAGAACAGGTAGATCAACGAAGTACACTGCTGAGGGGAGCAGAGGGCGGGCCACGAGAGGTCTGCCACCGGGACAGGCGGGAATTGAACTCATGCGGAAGTGGCTTTTTAGCTTCTCAGTGCAGTGCTTTAACCCACTGCGCCACCAGGGAGGACCACTTAGTGCAGTGTTTTAATCTGCTGTGCCACCAGGGAGGGCCAGGTTTTGTTTTTTAACTTTATTTTTTGTTTCTTACATCATTTAGTTCCCAGAGTCCTCCCACCATCCATCACCTGTGAACCATCACCATAGTCCTTTGTGTTCATCTTCTCTTTTTCCACCCCTTTCTTCCCTCTCCCTTGCCATATGCCTTAGATCTATGGTTAGCTTACTAGCTTGTCTTTTTTCTTGACCTTTTGTTTGATTTCTCTGTATTCCACATATAAGTGAAACCACCCAATAGTTATCTTTTTTCTTCTGACTTTTTTTGGCTAGCAGAATTCCTTCCAGATCCCTTCATAGTTTCATAAAATTTTTAAAATATCCTTCATCAAAAGCAGATCCTCAAATTCAAGGCCAACTAGATAGACCACAAAAAAAATGCTCTAAACAGATTTATACCACTAGAGATTTTAACTAACTAGCCTATGATCACGTAATGTCCTACACTTTCTGCATTTATGCCTTGTGTATTATGTAACATCTTACCTCAACACTTACTAAAATGATTGTATAATCCTTGTTCTATTGGGATAAAGAAAATAAGAAATTCCTCTAAAACTATACATTCTAGATCTTACACGTCATTCTTTAGACAGATTCTAATGTTGTTTTCAGCAAATGTTATCCATAAAACCACTGGAGAGTCTGCTAAAATGCATATTCCCAGGCCATTCACCAAATCTGTGGAGTCAGATTTGGTACTAAGTGACTGAAAATTTAATGCGGGGAAAGAAGGAAGGATCTGATTTCATTTTGCAATCCCATTCTGAGGGTACTGCATATAAAGAACCAAAATCAAATTTCAGAAGTCCATTAGCATCTACTCTATCTGAAGCAGTTTGATAAATAGTTCCCAAATACTAGTAACTCAAGTCACTACTTGTATCGACTTAAACTAGCCAGGTGGTTCCCATGTGGTAGGGTACTGAGCCATTTGCAAAAGCAATGTTTCCCCAGCAGCCTCTCCAGCTCAATGAAATACAGGCACACAATGGACTGCCCAACATATCTCAACCACCTGTGAGAAAACTAGACTCAGATGTCACCATTCTGGTAAATCTCATGAGAGTTTCACATTCCTGCCATAAATAAGCTTCTAAGAGCTATCTTGAAACTCAAATGTTATTCTTTTTGATAACCTCGTTATCTGAAGGTGTTACTTCAGGCATATTATAAAGTTGTTTCTAATACTATAACCAACCAAAACCAATTCTGATGCAATCAGTCTTCTACATTCAAGGGTTTGAAATGAAATGCTGCTGAGACAGCAACCAAAACTTTCAGCTTAACAGTGAAAAGCTGCCAAAGGTAATTTGTTCATTATTTTAAGCCTCTAAGCTGGTCTACAGACATTTAGAAGTCCAATGATTCTGCTGAAAGAGATTCTCTGAAATGGCTTCTGATCTTCATTTGGTAGTCCCAAATAATAAACATACATATCCCATGGTCATTAAACAACACTGT
Organism: Condylura cristata; assembly: GCF_000260355.1. Classification (NCBI taxonomy): domain Eukaryota; kingdom Metazoa; phylum Chordata; class Mammalia; order Eulipotyphla; family Talpidae; genus Condylura; species Condylura cristata. The sequence continues at coordinate 27,889,946 of NW_004567125.1, read as the reverse complement.
TGATTCATCTGCTTTAGTTCTATGAATATTTAGTCTATGCAGCCATAATTCAAGATGAGCATTCCACTGGTTCATTTTCAATAAATATTCTTGTACATATATGTGTGTGAGATAATTAGGAAAAAACAACTCTGCTAAGTTCCAGAGGAACATCTTAAAACTTAATTAAGGCAACCGAAGTATATTAGCTATACATGTAAATAATACTCAAATTAGAAAGTAATTTTCAAACTGATTGCTACATCAATTAGAATGTTGTTTATATCCACATGGTAAAATGGAGCATTTTAAACAATTGAATTATCCCTAGACAATTTCTATGCATAGTCTCTTTAAAAGTCTTCAACTACTAGGATTAGTCTTTATTAATGTCCCCTACTTGTCAGTGATGGTTGGTCTTCATATTTCATCAGCTTAAGACCACTCAAGATCGTCAAACATTATATCATCACAAACTGCTACTGTTTGGGTAGATACTGTCACCATCAGACAACCAATGGAAGGGAACAGAGATCAAAAGAAGATAGAAAACACCCAAATTACAGTACCTTGCACTGTGAGGAACACAGAAGCAGTTGCTGATCCTCCTTCACTGGAAACCACACAGTGATACTCTCCACCATCAGTAAATTTCACACTCCTTAGCTCCAATGAGAGGTTTGCCAAGATCCTCATTCTTGCTGGATCTGCCAGTCTGGCTTCTCTGTCACTTCTGTGCCAGGTTAGATTGTAATCCACCTCACTGATGACAAAACATGTCAAAACTGCTCTTTCTCCAGGAGCGACTGTAACATTATTAGGCACTTGGACGACTGGAGGAGGCTCTGTGTGAAAGGAAAAGACTCAAGTCAAGAGACACACTTAGTGATGAGGTTCAAAATTTAATGAGCATGTACTGGATATCTAGTAGGAAAGGTACAGTACAACAGAACTCATTCATTAATACCTATGTCTTTGACCTCAAGAGAAATTTATCATCTAATTAAAAGATGCTTAAAAAGCAGGACGTATTTACATACCAACGTATATTCAAGTCCAAATCTATAAATTATCAGTGTGAGAATCAAAGAAGCATGACCAAAAGATTTAGGGTTGTGGAATGAAGAAAATTTTGATTTGAGTTTTGAAGAATTTTTTTTTAATTCAAAATACACCTTTAATCTTTTATAGAAAAGGCACATATAACAATACCAACTTTAAGGGCAGTTACAATCTCATTAAGAAAACACAATACAACACAAAAATATGCGTTATCTCCCAATAGGGATAGAGTGCTTTGACTTAAGAAGATGAAGTCAACAATAGGGAAAGACCTTAAATAAAAAGAAAGCTACCTATAAAAAAGTCATTGAGTAATGCATGCACATTTCATGGTCAAAAGTCACTTTCCAATTGAATATTTACCCATCACCCTAGAGAGAATTACTACACTTCTAGTTAGTTTTGAGGATAAATCTATGTGCTCCTCTAAGGTCCATTCTACTCAAATGCTCTAAAATGATTTTCATTGAGCAATTAACATGGTAATAAAAACTTTGGTGAGCTTGGTTACCAGGAAACCCTTGAATCTGCTTTAGTTTACATATGAAAAAGTATTTCAAGATTAAATTTTTTCGTTAGTTAATCAGTTAATTAATTAGCTAATTAATTAATTAGTTAACAGAAGAATGTCATAAGCTTAGATCCAATATGGCAATACCTGAAGAGAAATGCGTGTATTTTTCATATTTTACTTTATATTTATCCCTGCTTTCTAAACATTTTGGAGTACATGCTACTTTAAATTATAGAAAGCAGACAGAATTCTTATCATTCAACTATATTTCTAAAAATTTGAAAAATATGAAAATAGCTGGTGCATCAAGTGAAAAGAGTACATGACAAAGTCAAGTAGCTCTGATTTGGGTTTGACTATTTGACAGACTGAACTGCAAATGCTTTGTTAAATTTGAATGTTTGATAACCACTGGACAATATTTCAGAATGTCTCGTGAAACATTTGAACACACTCATGTGAGATTCAAATTTAACTAGACATCCTAAGTTTCTATTTGCTGATCTGGTCTACTTCGCAGTTGCTCTTCTTCTACCCTTACCTAGCTGTGTGAGTTTATTTAAGGCCAAGGTATTCACAGTGTTTGCTTCCCTAGCTGAAAAAAACAAGATTAAATCAGGTGATCCTAAAGTTGCCTTCCATGCTAAGGATTTATGCTTCTATGATATAAGTAGTGTAGACCAACAAAACCCAAAAATAATCCTGCGTGTGTGTTCACAATCTATCAAATCTTCCTGAAGAAAACAAATATTTTATATAGTTTCGCTTTTTAGTTCTCTTGAAACAAACTTCTTCAATTAGAATAGAGAATTTATTTTGGAGGAAAGGTAGAAAACCCGATCTTATTTTTAAAATATTTTTTAGAGCTAATATTGTTTTACACTGCTGTTTCCATAACAGAACAGGATCCACTGCTTCAGGTATTGCTGCCATAGTGCACCCATCATCATAAATCCATAGCTTACTATCGTAGACTCTTGTAGCTACCATCCTAGGCTAGAGATTTTGGATAATTTTTAGAGATTATAAAATGCCATATGATGGACATGTAGGCAACGCTGAGGGAACACTAAAACTCCCCTTAGGTACCAAGGCACACATTCCCTAGTGGCTCTCTTTGTCAGCTGTTGCAAGCTGACAGCCAAGAGACTAACACATTCAGGGTTAAGCCTTTTTTTAGTGCAATGCAGTAAATCACTTAATCAGCCAGTTTTTCCTCAATTTATAGCCATCCAGTTTCAGAGCACCTGGTGAGATCAACTGAGATCTCTGTAGTGACTTCATCCCAATTTAACAACTTCTACTTCCCTATTCCCTTATAAGAGCTTTTACCCTAGAAAATTCCCTAATAGCCTTCTTGCATATAAACTCTGCCTGAGAGTCCATTCCCTTTCAAACATAAATTTAAATAAGTAAAATGCCAACTTTTTAATAACAAACAGGCACAGATGAAATTTGAAACAAGGACATACAATACCATCACTGCATAAATACCTAGAGATAATAAATATTATACACACTGAAATATTTATGCATGCATAGCTAAATTTGGTGGGGCTGAGAGAGAGATGATGAAAGAGAATTATGGAAGTTAAAGAAGGAGGCCAAGATTAGAGGAGGCCAAGATTACACATTACCATAGCCTGGTTTTAGGAATATAAGAGGCATTCCTAAGTGCAGTATGCCTGAGGTGAGAATTAAAGGATGAGAAATGGCACTGCAAAAACTGAGACCTGAAGCATAACAAATGTAGAGACCTAATGACCCAAGAGATCACATACATAAAGATCACTGGACTGTCTGGGAATCTGCTTTTGATCACTGAACCGTCTGATAAAAATGGGCCATTTGCCTGCTTTGGGTTTCAGATTAAATAGCTGTAAAATGATCAGGTAGTGCAAGATTATTTCCAAGTCACATATTGTTCTAAAATAAAGTTACAAATATAATTTAAGATTGTCTGTCATTGACATATCCTTGAAAGCTTTTCTTTCTCTACTCAGTGTTTTACTTCAACTATGAATTTTAGTAGTATGTGTGTGTGCGTGCATTCATGAATGAATATGTTTGGGGTAGGGTCACTGTACTCAGAAAGAATGCCAGTAGAGAAAAATTAACATAACTTTGTAAATGTACTAAACTATCAAATATCTTTTGAAAAGAATTCTTTCCTGCTTCTGCAATTTTATTCATTCGTTTTTATGTGTTTATATGCAATAAAAGATATGTTTTACTCCATTTTTCATTAAAACAATCAATAATCAACATTTCCAATGAGTCCAAAATCCTAAAATATGTCAACTAAAAGAAAATGCTGGAAAAACTTGGAGTTACATATTAACAGAATTTGAGCTTTTCTTTAAGCTTGTTTGTGTGCCCTACTGCTTGACAAAATAACATCCACGGTGACATCAGCACATCACTATCCTATAATGTCTCATTTCTTTACACTGCTGTACAAATACAAGTTCTAACTCTATGTTTATATATAGTTGAGCCAGTGTGGAAGTTAGTAGTTCCAGCAGTGGGGCCTCTGGCCAGACTAAGAGGTTAAGGGGTCTCTAGAAATTGGTAGAATTTTGATGCTGGAAGGGAAAGTAACAGTTAACCTGTAAAGAAATATCCTCTAGTTCAAGTCCAAAAGGGTATTTGCTGACTTGTGACTTGTGCTCTTATAACCACTGACATAACCATCAGTGTCTCTGTCCCCTTTTTTCATAATTGACAATGTGGAATACAATTCCTGAAAACTGGCATGGGCACAGTGAGACCACTGTTTGACTGGCACAGAGTAATCCTAACAGAACATGTGTAGGATGTTGATATGAATGCTGCAAAATAAGTCAAATTCTTAAAGTCAGTTTGAATGTTCTTATTGCCACTTCCCAGTTATTTACCAGGTATTAAAATCAACTCACTCAAACCTCTTTCCCTTTTGTCTTCCACTTAATTAATATTGCTGAAAAAAAAAAAGCCTCAGTGCTCTCAAGTGTTTGTTTTCTCAGAAGCTGAGGAATGTTGACACTATTCCAGTGCTTTTTATAATTACAGGAGATGAAGAAAATGAATAGTTTATGAGGCATGTCAAGTTACTAAATTGTTTCAGAAGACAAACTTTATTTTTCTAAGAATAAGCAAATACAAATAATTTACTGCAAGAATATGTTTGCATGCCTCTGTTTCATAGTTCAACTTGTACATACTGATAAAAAACATAATTCTTGGCTTTTGATTACCACAGTTGTACAGTTATAAACCTTCTTTTGTCTTAAATTATCTGAAGAAAATGCACATCACTACTGAATGCAGGTACAGACATTGCTATAAATTCAACAGCCACATTTAGATCAGAATGTGTTAAACACTCAGCTACACAGGTCTGTAAGATAATGCTGGGCATTTAGGATAGATCACCAAAGAATGGATAACTTTGAGCGCTTAACTGGAAACTGTTTTTGAAAAATATTCCCTCTGTTCTCTTTATTGTACACTAATTGCAATAAAGTCATTTTCTATTAAGGTCTTATACAGTTAAAAAAAAAAAGAAGAAGAAGAAAAGAAAGAACTAAGTCAAAACCCAGTTTCCAATAAATTCTAGATAAAAATTGAATGACTCAAATCCTGATCACTTACAATTATGCTATGCTAGTATTTTTTATTTAATTTCATAATTATTAGAGATTAGAAGGAAAAATTATTTTCCCACTAAAATGTTTCCAATTAATATTTACTATTACATGCATTAGATTGCCGACCAAGGAGTGACCCACATGGCGCAGCAGACCTCTCCTGACCTGCCCGCTGCTCCTCTCAGCAGAGTATTTCAATCCATCTGTTCTGTTCCCCACTCTGTCTCTAATGAATCCTTTCACCTCCAGCCCCTCTGGCCTGTATCCCAATTATCATATGCATAAATAAATAATTTCATTTATTTTTATGTATTATTATTTTTTAATATACCTTTAAAAAAATAAAAAGAATTGGCCTAAGGATGGTCAAACTGCTCAAATGTAATGAAGCCAAGATTAGTAAGCAGCCTACTTCTTTCATAGCTACATAAATTTTCATAGGTACATAAATTCCCAAGCAATTGCAAGTGATAATTACCTGACACATCAAAAAATGTCTGTGCCCGGCCAGTGCCTGCACTGCTGACAGCCACGCACTCATAGAGGCCTTCATCCAACAGTGTGACCTTTTCGATGTCCCAGCTCGCACTGCCAGATTCTCTGGAGGAAGGAAAGACAAGCGCTTTCAGATACTGTAAGTTCAAGACCAATATAAAAGCAGTGATCCCACAGCTTTTCTGGAAGCATTCATGAAAAAAATGTAAAAAAAAAAAAAAAAAAAAAGTTGATCACCTCAGAGTTCTTTATAGCTTGAAATTACACAGTAGTTTTTTTTTTTAACATTAGAAAATCAAGACTCTCTTGTCAAAGTGAAAAACACACACACACACACAAAAAATAACCACTGCTATGCAGATTTTAAATTTTTCAAGAGACATTTTTGGGTTATGTCAAAATATAAGATAAACAGCTGGCAGAGAAACATTATTAAATCCTCTCTCCTTCTCTATCATTTCCAGTTTTGGGGAATGTCAAGTAAGGTTTTTAACCTGGTTTCTAACCAGCTAATTCACAAATCTGATAGAATAAAATAAATTATTTTTATCCCAAAAAGATAAATTCTTTTTCACATTCTAATATATAAGGCCTGCACGAAAGCTACCTGCCCTATTTACCATAGCTGCTTTTGTGTGTCAGTATTTTCCTTTAAAAAATGTTTTATTTCATTGGTAATATTGGTTTACATCATTGTGTTATATTCGGTAATCACTTACATAAAAAACTTTGCTATATTATATAATTGTTCATTTAATAAGTATTTCTACTTTGTTCTTTAACAGCTTTCAAATTGTTCCTCATTTTCTGGAAATGTTTTAACAATACATATTTAAGTTAACATTCAATCATTTAATTTAACATTTAAATATTCTACTAATTTGCAAAACAGGTATTATTTTGTAAAAATATGAAATGTCATAAATATTTTCATTTTCTTTTGTCAACCTTCTGTGGCTATTTACAACCTTTTAAATATTCAAGATGCAGAATGAATGAAAAGGATATTGTGAAGCCAAGACACTGTCCACTGAGTCTAAAGGTGGTGGCAGATATAATACCTCACATTAATAATTCCAAACCTCCCTCAATGAGGACAAACCATACCCATCATCAAACCACTAAAGGAATTAAGGAGTACTTCATATATATATATATGTATGTGTGTGTGTGTATTGTGTGTGTGTATATATACATATACACACATACATATGTGTATATATACATATGTATGTGTCTGTGTGTATATATATATATTATACATATAATATATATATACATATATAGCACTAACTTAGAACTTATGAAAGTCACCCAAAATATATATCTGCCATAGAAAACAAACTATGCAAGGTCATTATTCAGATATTTAAATAATAAACATTTACTTCAATTACTATTGCTTCTCAGTTGTATGTCCACAAGTGCCAGTGGTCATTATTGTTACATTCAGAAGAAAGAGAAATAAAACTTGACTCTATGCTACAATGGTCACCCACACTGTATCCTGAATGTTTAGAGGCAGTATGCAAAGTACAGAGTATAAACTGAGTGTCTAGTAAGTACCCATAAGTTTCAGGAAGGAAAAAAAATCAAATACACATCTTTCATGTCCTCTGTAATGCCAACTTTAGAGCTAAACATACATTAAGATTCATCAAAATGTACACGTTTTAAAACAGAAAGCAGTAATTTGTCTAGTCCTCTGTCCCTCGTTTCTTTTTTTTTTTAAAGAATATTGAGGTTCAGAGAGGACACTTAATTGTTTTTTAAGTTACAGAACTAATTGATAGATTGCTTGAAGAAAATTCTTTACAGATATACTCTCTTGTTTATGCTATAGTGTATGAAAATAATCTCTTTTTTTTTTTTCATGTTGCCGTCTCAGTTGACAATAAGACTATAATGTGGTTACAATAAAAAGTTTTGACAGGATGGTTTCAGGAATAGGACAAAGTACATGTCAAGTAAAAATACATCGAAATGCTTATATCCCCTGGTGAATCAGACACAAAGATTAAATCCCATGTCTCAAATTTAAATAATCTAGGGAAGAAGCCTGAAAGTGAATCAGGATTGAAGTATCTATCACCAACCATCCCTAATTTTGTCATCAGCTTTTCATATCCAAAGAACTTAATATATGTCAACAGGTTTCATATTCTTCTAGTATTAACCAGTACAGCTGATTTCTCATCAGTCAGTCTTGGTACAAACCAAGGAAGAATAATAAGCCTTCTATTATCATTCCTAACTAATACACTACTAGCATCATTGCTTATTATGATCACATTTTGATTACCACATCTCTGGGTCACAGAGCTGGAAGAATGAGAGAAAGAATGCTTGTGGTTTACCTCCCAGGACCTGTGTGGAATTAATGAATTAATATTTATAAAGAATCTCAAGTGTTTTGAAAAATGTTACCACTTATACATAAAGAAGAATTAGTTGATTTCATCAATCAGTTATGTGGCAGCTATTAAACATGAAGCTGAACAAGTCATGAAAATATATTAACTTTTTAAAAATGTAGCAGGAAATAATGCAATTCAATCTTGAAACAAAGGAAAACTTTCTGAAATTATAATTACCATTCCAGCCATAGTTTTGTTTAAAGTGACCCTCATAAAGAGATCATATAAGCTAAAACTGTGAAATATTTAACATGTTAAACAAGTTATTTATATCAATATTGAACTAATAGCATAAAAATTTTGTAAAAAATTCCTCGGGTCGTCCCCCAAATGTAGTTTGTTTTATAATAAGCTAAAAATTATTTTCCAGATATTATCCTAGTTTTGGAAGTGTACTTAATATATCAGTAGGTTACTAAAAATTGACCCATCTTCAAAAAGGAAGACCCACCTCCAGCCCACTCCAGCTGACTGCTATACATAATAGCCACCCAGGATTTTGCTCCTCCATCATCCCACTCAGCACATCATAGGTCTCCCTGCCCTCACCTTCTTCTCTTCTCACCCTGGCTCACGGGACTCCCACTACGCAGCTCCTTCCTGTCTTTTTTCTCACATGTTGAGTCCACTCTGGACTTCTGCATTACACTTGCTGTGTCTGGTGTGTGGGTACCTTGTCCCAGATAGCTGCATGACCCCATTGCTCAACAATTGCAGATCTTTGCTCAAATACCCCTTACCCTGAATTTTAAAATGGCAACCTGGCCAAAACCATACATACCCTACCTATGAACCTTATCCATGTCAATGAATCTGACTTACCTTTTGCCACATCACTTGTCAGATTCACTTTAAATAAGATACAGAGACATATGTACTGAAAGCTTACGCTTCAGGGCCTTCCAAGGTATCTAACTTTGCCTTCATAAATTTAAGTCTTAACAAGATACTCTTAAATTATATAAAATGCATATTTTATAAAACCTTAATCAACCCTTGAATGCAGTCTAACATTTATTATATTATCATATTATATCTATTATCTTTTTTTTATTTTTTATGCTCCTCTGTAATAGTGCAAGCTCCATTAGGACACAGATCTAATTCTATATAATTCACCGTCATGTTCCAAAACTATGGTGCAAACAAGTGAGAATTTCCAATGAAAAAAAGTATCAAGATGTTTGATGTTCTAAGATATTTACGCACTTTAAATACTGATCTACTCCAAGGGTAGCTCCATTTCTGACAAAGTTCAACGTAAAGGGTAAAAGACTCTCAACAGAGCAAGGGATCTGGCCCCGCTGCAGGTAGTATCCTGGGGTGTTCCTGGGCATTGTGACCTTGGGAGCATCTAGGAAAAAAGAACATGGGCAAAAAGGTCATGATGATATCGGTACTTCTTATTAATCCATTTAAAAGCTTCCTGCTTAAATTATTCCTGTAAATTTGCTGCATTTCAATTAATCTAAATCACTTACATCATTTAAATAATCTTTTTATGTTCAGAGTTCGTTAATTAGTGGATATTACTATAATCCCTTTACTAAATATCTACTGAATATTAATTAAGATTTTATTTCATTAATTTTCGGATACATCATTGTTTTTTTGTACCACCACAATAGAAAAAAATAGTAAAGTTGTAACACATCATCAATTGTAAAACACATTCTGATTTCCAAAATGTAAATATATGAAAGGAAACCACATATCTAGAATCAAGTGCTTAAATTGTTTTCTCGAGTGGGGAACTGATTTTTAAGAATCGAATAGATTTTTGTAGGATTAAACTTGAAAAGCCAAACCAATAAACTCTGTATATTGTACATGAGGAAACATCAAGGTTTGCTTTATTGTCCTCATTCTACAACTACTAAAAACAACAGCTATAGAGTAATTTTTGTATCCCCAAATCACAAGCCTATGTTAAAATGATAAACAATTGTCCCTTCAGCAAACTCCAAGAGATAAGAAACAATCCTTCTCTAACTTTGTCAATTCATCATTCAAACTGCAATCCTAGCAGGTGAGTCATCAATCTTGAGAACTAGCCCAAATATACACAAATTAAAATACTATCTGTGTCTCTAAATAATTCCTAACCAGTAATCTAATCTCTCCATAATATTGAATATATATTCTAAGTAACTGCTTAATATTTAAACAAATAATCAAAGGCAGAATCATTACCTGTTGCTTACAATAAACTATTATTCACAAAGTATAAGACTTCTGTCAATCATATATAAACATTGAGATAGTTTGGTCATATAATAAACACATATGCCAGAATTTCTTTGTGGACTATTGGCCCTATATATTCCTAGTCCATTTCTTAAGCTGATATAATCAAAATTTCATATCTATAATCAATGAGCTTTAACACAAAACTTTAAATGTACTAGTTTATGGTTATGAAATGTTGCCTTACTCAAAGTGTAAATGCTCATCAGTCTGATGTCTCGGTAACTTTATAGTTTATTCTTTTTATAGGACCCCATTACTCCCTTAAGCCATCAATATCCCAGTGTTGAATAAAATGATATCTCACCAGGGATAATACTAGAGAAGGAAACACTGGATACTCTCTGGAAGAGGTAATCATCTTTATCATAGCCTGTTACTTTGAGAAAGAAAGCTTCATTTGGAGGTGTGAAGTCAGAAATATTCCATACGCCATAAGGTTTTCTATCTGGGTAATATTTAACAGGAATAGTCTTAAGAGAACGGCCTGAGATACTCAGAAGTTCAAGACGATCTACTCTGGCTGGAACGGAAATTCCAGAAGTATTCAGCAGCACGTAGGTCGGTATTCCTACAAGAGAAAGACTGTCATCATGTACAGGTACATGAACTTGGAAGTTATAGATTAAATAAATAATTACATTACAATAACAGGTAACCGGCACCATAAAATGAGTACTATATGCTCTCTACAAATTGTGGCCTGCTGTAGAATCCTTTCATGTATAAGACTGTTCTGTCAAATCCAGAAAAATGTATAAAACCTAAGTAATGACCTATTTTAATTATGCTTATTGTAGAATAATTCAAATCCAAAAAAAATGTATAAAACCTAAGAAATTACTTATTTTACTCAGGCTTATTGTAGAAAAATTGGACAAGTGAATATTGTGCTGTGTTTGATGACATGAGTATTTTTAAAGATCTACTGTTTTTTATCTTAGAAACTACTGTAATAAAAAACTAAACAAACAATAAAAATGGAGCTGGTATGATTCAGTTTTCTTTTTAGCTAAGAATTATAAATCTTCATGCATGAATAAGAAGAACAAGTTTAAAAAATCAGCAATTGCATCTGTAAACATACGATGGTACACAGTGTCTTTAATCTTTTAGTTATATATACACATATACAATCCACATTTTCACCTTGACAACAAAGCAATTTGTACATGTTAATTAGAAAAAGCCTCATGATCTAGGTCAGAAGTTTTATAAAGTTTAGTAAGCTTGGGAATTAATTGGGGTACAATAGCCTTGGGCTCTTCCTTGTGTGATTCCAATTCAGGAGATCTGGAGTAATTTCCTTATCACTGGTCTTAGAAATAAACTTTGAGAAACCATAATCAGGTCTCAATCACATTTAAAGTACAAATATTATGTTTGTGAATTTTATTGAAAATTAGAAAATGATATAGTCACAATCTGAAAAATACTTTGCACTTAGATTTCCACTATGCCAAGTTAAGTAATATGCATACACACACCTTGCACTGGTCTGCTGACTGTTTTCTTGAAGTCCAGGGTGGGTTTTCGGGAAAAACCAGCTCGAAAATCAATAGTACTGAGGCCAGTGATGCGAACAGAGTGCCTTCCACTGCTGGAAGTCTGAAACATGTCAATGATGAAATCTGTCAGCAGCTGATCCGGATGCTTGTCACACTGAACACTCAGCAGGAGACAAAACTTCAGCATTTAATTAGCAATGACATCCAGTCACACAGACTCAGAACCAGGTGTTATGAATTGGACTGCTTCTACATCTTAAATGCAAGTTTTATAATATAGACCCCAGGGGAATGTTCTAAAATATAATTCAGTAACACATTTCACACCCAGTGGTAAAAGATATTGGTGATGATTCTCTAGTGAATGTACTTGAAAATCTGTAAAAACTCTATGAGTTCATGGATCTTTGTTTTGCTTTTTAAATTGGAGTAACACTACATGATGACAGCATATAAGATTCAGATGTGTATCATTATAAATTAACAAATCCTAGAAATGCCTATGGAATTGAGACCACCAGAGAGGGAGGTAAGAGGTGAGCAAAGTTTGAGGGGACTCGATGATCTATGGTTGAGGATTATGGGTACCGTGGTGGGGATTGTCATGAGGTAACAAACCCCTGAAGAATTGTGAGCCTATACCATTACTCTCTACATAAGAGGGAGAGTTGAAACTCTTGAGAGGAGAGAAGCAGACACATAATGGGGAGGGGAAAGAAGGATGGAGGCAAGGTATAAAAAGAAAAATACAAGATGTTTTCCCAAATATACAGGTAAAGCTACGAAGTTCATGGCACATATTATTAGTGAATTTCCTATGCAATTTGTGAAGGTGCTAGCTTTTTCCTTTGCCAAAGTACAAAAGATTAAAATCTGCACAATCAGGAGGTAAAGAGACCATAAGACAGTAAACTTACAGAAATCTCAGTAATGTTGGGAGAAAACACTGGATTCTCATATTATGGACCTGATCAGGCTGGAGAAAAACTAAATGACTCAAAAGTCCTGGTGAGACAAGTAAAAGTTAAACTAATTCTGTACTGAGCAATGCAGGGGAAGTTCAGTCATGATGTTTATCCCTCCTCTCTATTCCTCCAAATAATTTTAGAAATCATAGGATATTTTTTATGCATCAGAAAAATTATTAAGTCTGAGATTATTACTTTAATGTTTCTTTTTTAGTTTGGTCTTTTTTTATCTACAAATTCAACCTGTCAATTGTAGTAAAATTAAATTTTGGTTCCTAAAAGCAGTTCCAAAAAGTATCTCTCCTTTTTTTTTAAAGACTTATTTATTTGTTCATACAGAACTGGGGTACAGGTCAGAGGCTCAGGGGCGGCGAGAGGCTTCACCAGCGACCGAGTGAGGAGCAGAATAGGCATATCGACAAAGTATACTGCTGAGGGGAGCAGCGGGCGGGTCAGGAGAGGTCTGCCACGCCATGTGGTCACCTCTGAGGCGGGGGGAATCGAACTCATGTGGAAGTGGCTTTAGCTTCTCAGTGCTGTGCTTTAACCCACTGCGCCACCAGGGAGGGCCAAGTATATCTCTTTTAAGGCAAAATATTTTAAGGCATATCAGCCTTGCAGAAGCTTCCTAACCTCATGACTTCTGTTGTTAGGAACAGGAGCAGGGAACAACATAATGGCTTCAATCATAACAGGAAATTTTCTAGACGTTGGACAGGGTTGTATGGGCTAGAAATTCTGAGAGTTGTATTTCAAAATCTATTTACTTATACAATTTTTTAAAAAGATTTATTTATTTGCACATACAGAACTGGGGTACAGGCCAGAGGCTCAGGGGCGGTGAGAGGTCTCACCAGAGACAGAATGGGGAGCAGAACAGGCAGATCGACGAAGTACACTGCTGAGGGGAGCAGCGGGCAGGTTAGGAGAGATCTGCTACGCCATGTGGTCACCTCTGGGGCAGACAGGTATTGAACTCATGCGGAAGTGGCCTCAGCTTCTCAGTGCTGTGCTTTAACCTGTTGCGCCACAAGGGACGGCCTACAATTTTTTAAAGTTCACATTGAGATACAAAACTACTCAGAGCTAGAATTTCATGTTGGTCAAGTAGTGGAAGGGCATGATTGAGTAAGATACAGGCTGCTGCTCAATGAACAGAACAGAGGCAAAGATGAAATCATATCACATACCTACTGACATCCTGAAACTATAAATAGGTATTCTTGATTCACAATACCATAAGAGAAAAGGAGGAATAGAGTGGATCAGAGTTTCTAGGTTTCTGAATTTCTACATGTATTGAGGAAAAGGGACAGGCAGAAGCACCCTGAAGCAAGCACCATGGAGAGCTCCAAGGAAACTTATTTGCTCCTGATAATTTTCTGATTAACACTATTGCAGATGGATCCACTCAGTTCAAGAATGAACGTCAGTACATATTTCTATCTATCAAAAGCCCCATAAAGCAATAACTATGTTATATCCATCACCTACAAAATATCACACAATATGTACTTAATACTTGTAGGTTTAATAAATTGATTCAAAATTCTAATGTTTGTGCTTTTTCTTAGATTCCCTTAGGATTAGTTAAAGCCAGATTCATCAACAATTCATTGAATTTTTCTAGAAGGATTGTGCTAAACCTGTTCACTTATTATCTCACAAAATTCTATTACATCTAAAGATAATTTTATAGCACCATGAAGATACTGAGGTTCAAAGAAATGATAACTTGCCCAGGGTAAACAGGGAGTTAAAGAGCAATTTTCCCAAGTTCAATACTCTTTACATAGTACCTAATCTTATCTTTGCATAGAATTTTAAAATAACTAAATCTCTGGGTTCATTTGGACCCATGACACAGTAGACAATAATATTCTCCAGCTCATCATTTTCCATTCTCAATATGCTTTCACTGAGGAGGAGTCAAGCTGGTGGAGTGTTGGTAAACCTCTTTCTGAAAGAAAAAATAGGCTCTATTGTTGGTATTTGCCAATTCTCCTGGTTTAAGTACTAACATGATGACTAATGTCAAGCTCCCAATATGAAGTCAATGAACACAGAATTGGGAAGAGAAAGTGAATATATGACATTCCACAAGCCTTTTAGAGCTAACTCTAGCACACCATTAAAGTAATGAATATTTTTGGCCAAGAAGTTCCAAAAGTGTAAAGTGTGTCTACTACTCATGGAAATGTCTGTTTTACCTCAGAAGTGACACAAATTCCTTCATTTTTATTCAGTGTGCACTCCCCAATGTTCTCCCCCACTGAAGTACCTGAAGAGGCCATGCCTTCTAAAGTTTGGTGGCATCTCCATCAGTTTAGTGCCTGAGCGCCTATGTAAAAAACATTCTGTCACCCTACTGGACCTGTAGCATTGGTGCAGAATGGAAAGTTAGAATAACACCTAATACTAAATGTGAAGTCTGACCTGTTATAAATTGAATTAAAATGTGATTTATAGAGCTAACTTTCCTTGACTAAATGTTTTATAAAATAATAAATAAACCCAAAATAAAAGAAGAAACTGTGTTTCTGCATTAATAGAGTTTAATTATTGAGTTTAACTATTGACAAATTTTCAACAGAATAATGCATTTAATTAGTTTTATCATTCACACATCAAAAACTGTTTAAGCACTTTACCAGCACTTAATTAAATCATGACAATGTTAGGTAGGTATTATTTTTCCTCATATTTTGCAGACCTGAGGATGTTTGGTAATTTCCTCGAGGCCAGAAAGATATCAGGTAGTGAATAATGAATTAAAATTGACTCCCAGTTCTTTTCCAAGTATTTGCTCTTAAATAACACACCATTCTTTACAAATTAAACAACATGATAGTTTCAATCAAATACTTATTTGGAATACACTGTGGCCTAAGCATTGTGCCAGACACATAGATATAAAAATACTTATCTTTTTATTAGGTGTTACATGTTTAGAGAAATATAAGGAAAAATGAACTCAAAATATAGAATGAATTAGTTCAAATGTACTTTCAAACATACACACATTTATATATAAAAAAGAGTGCATACTTTTTTTTTTTTAAAGGAAACATTCCATTTGGCTGACAATCTGATATTGGCAGACCAAAGTAACTGGGAAATTCTCCAAGAAAATTTACTATAAAGCATTCCATTGAACCAAAACTTGAATTAATACTCTGCTTAATCCATTTAAAAAACACACCTGCCATAGTCTACAGGTTTATTCAATGGAGTCACCAGCTCAATAATCTTCTTGTGTGGTCCTTTGTAGATAACATTTTTGCTTAATTATGACACTCCATGATGCAAGTAGCTTTTTCTACTTCAGTATGATCTCTAAAATATCCTTATCCTGTAGAAAATGCATTAGTAGGTTCTGGCAACTAGCATACTGCCTAAATGCAAAATATACCTACATCTTATAATCTCAATATGCTCTTGTAGCTGGGTACACTACTTTCTCTCTTTGGGAATTTATAAAAGAACAGTTTATCCACATTTATTTAATGGAAACGTACCTCAAGGGATGTATTAAATTCCAAGATCACACTGATAATCCTAGACTAATAGAAAAAGTTTATACCGCCTAAACCCAATGGGTGCTTACAATTACTTAATGTCTTTGCAAGGAGTGTCCTTTAAAGAGCAAAGGACAAAACATAGTCTGGGAGTTTCTGTGGTTATGTTTAAATACTCCTAGAAGTATACAGACATCAGGTGGGAAATTTATATTGACTCATAAATCACATCCAAAACTTGTAACTTCCCTATACCTGGAAATTTAGGGGCATAAAATAAAGTCCACTTTTGTTTTCAATAAAATATTACATTATTTTCACTTACTTCCTTTTTAAAAAAATAGAATATTTTGGTGGCAATATTGGGTTTACAATACTGGGTATGTGGTTTAGAGTTATATTCACATCACTTCAGATGCTTGCCTGAGAGGTAATCTAAAATGCTTGAGTCATTTATGTGAACTGCACACATGAACTGACTCATTTTCTATGTTTTGTGGAAGTGCTAACAGAGAGTAATGATAGAGGAGAAGAAATCACCACGCTTATAGTTAATGACATTTTACACAATGCACAGACTAAAGTGTTCTGTCCATCAACCGTAGGCCAACCAAACCAATTCCTCAGACTGATCCCTGGGAGTCATTAGAATAAAGGTATTTGTTTTCATTTGTGGGTATTTATATGGTTCTTTCCCAGGCATTGTGGCACATACTAGTGAGAAAATATATAGTAAAACAGGAAAAGAAAACCTACACAAATGTAAATATGACTAAAGAAATCAAAAGAAACATGCAGAAGAAATGTCATAGGAAGTCAAGAGGGAAAAAATAGTGTTTTAGGTGGAAAAGTCTTGAGGGATGGAACTTTAGGGTATATTCATGAGTCTGATATATAAAGGAAGAAATTACAAGGAATAAGGAATAGCTTGAGAGAGAGATGGGACTAGGTGATGGGAAGTGAGGGCTTAAGAAAGTATAATGTTATATCTGACCAGAGAGTAAAGACTACTGTTGGGAAATAATCAGGACGACTGGTTGAGGCTCACTAGGCTGGTCATTTAATACCATGCTAAGGTTAAATAATAAACTTCTCTCCATACTTTTGATAAAAACTGTTATGTGAAACATTCAAAAGCCATTATTAATTCTGCTGATACGCTAGACATTTTTCAGATAGCAAAGTGTGCAGAAGATAGTACCAGGGATATGCTGTCTAATCTCAGACATTTCTCTTCTTGAGAAAGCACACATGTAAAATACCACATTTCATTAGTCATCCAAAAAGGAGATCCAAAGTCAGAAAGACTATTTATGTCAGTACTTCAGTTCATTTTTTTGCATCAATCTGATACATAGTTTTATTATTTATATACAAGAAACATAAGCTTCTTTTTTAAATTGCTTTGCAATGTTTAATCTTTTGTTTAATTACCACTAATTGTACTCTAGAAATGGTGTAACATCAGAACCAGAGGCTTCTGGGGTGAGGACTAGATATAAATTAAGATGATATAATAATAGGTACTGTGTATCCTTATTGTTTTATTAATTACAAGAGACTGAGCTTAGAGACTTGTCAACACAGTTCCTACCACTTCATCATTTTATGATCTCCCTCCTCACTAACTAATCCTCAGTGCTTCTCTGTTCTAATTATCAATTAAAATGGGATTAGTGCCCATGAAATATCAGGGAACATGGCCAAGAGCAGACACTACATAAATGTTTATTGAATAGATGACTGAAGAGATGTGTTAGGCCACAAGGTAAAACAACAGACCTGCAATAACCCTCTTCTAGGCAAGAGTTTACTGGAGGAAATGCCCTGGGAATAATCCAAATCACCTGTAAAATGGACTCAACTACTTCATAACAAATATTAAATCACAGAATGGCATTGAAAATAATCTCGTATTGTTTTTATTTTCCCTATGAGGGATTAGAATTCTGAGAATAAAGCACTGATTTTCAAAGATTAGAATGGAGTTAACAATGGAAATTTTCACTCTAAATTGGGAAACGTAGCACAGGTATTTTTTTTTTAATAATGTAATAGTTTATTTTTACATCATTTTGTGCCTTTTTCCATCTCAGTTGTAATCCCTGTGGGCTTCCCATCACCCAATCACCCAACACAGGTATTTTTTTAAAAAACAAAACCTGGCATGGACAAATGCAGCCTTGAACGTCTATGGCATAACACCCTGTTCACTTTCACTAAAGCGCTGTAATTTGAGTATGAGGCAATTGATCCTATGTTTATTGAAACAAGGAAGAGTAAAAATGCATTGAGTATCTTCGTTTGAGGATTCTAGTTTTGTTTATCTGAGAGGTGCAGGGATGTTAACAGGAAAGGGAACATTGCCAGTGGAAGGTGCTGGTAAGCCTGCTTCCACTGTGGACAACTAGAGCTTATTCCTACAAGGGAGGACGACTTCTGCTGAGAGGTGCAATTTTCCTGAAAAACAGCCTTCTTCTGTTCTGGGAAAAAAAAAAAAACCTCAGACACAGACATGCAGATACAGGAGTGGGAAACAGGCCAGAATACACTGAAAAATCTGAAAAATGTGGGCATGTCACTCAGCATCACTACATATATTTTACAGTAGAACTAATGCCCAGTTGTATGGTAACCTTAATTTTAAAAATATGTTCTTTCTTCCATATTTTCAAAATATTATGCCTTTTTTAAAGTGTTTTTTCTTTTTTTTTCTTTTTTATTTTTTTAAGGTTTATTTATTTGTGCATACAGAACTGGGGTACAGGCCAGAGGCTCAGGGGCGGTGAGAGGCCTCACCAGAGACAGAGTGAGGAGCAGAACAGGCAGATCGACGAAGTACACTGCTGAGGGGAGCAGCGGGCGGGTCAGGAGAGGTCTGCCACGCCATGTGGTCTCCTCCGGGGCAGGCGGGAATCGAACTCATGCGGAAGCGGCTTTAGATTCTCAGTGCTGTGCTTTAACCCGCTGCGCCACCAGGGAGGGCCAATGTGTTTTTTTCTTTTTAAGATTTATTTATTTATGCATACAGCAATGGGGTACAAGCCAGAGGTGCAGGGGTGGTGAGAGGATTCACCAGAGACAGAGTGGGGAACAGAACAGGCAGATCGATAAAGTACACTGCTGAGGGGAGCAGCAGGTGGGTCAGGAGAGGTCTGCCACGCCATGTGGGTCACCTCCCGGGCCAGGGATGGAACTCACACTGAAGTAGCTGTTGCCAGCTTGCAGTGCTGCATCCTAACCCGTTGCACCACCAGGGAGGGCCCAAACTATGCCTTCTTAAAGTGAATACATACGACTGTGTGTAATTCTAGGATACAAATACCATTTGATGTTAAAGAAAACAATGACTGCAGTCACCAAGCGACAATAGCCAACAGTACTTGAACGAATGCTTACTTTATAACAGGACCTATGTAATGAGTTGCACTTGTGTCATCCTTATGTAATTCTCAGCCCAGTTGTATGAGGTAGGACTGCTACTGCCCTCCCTGTATTACAGAGGAGTAAAGCAAGGCCCAGAGAAGCTATGGATCCAAGACACCATCACTTTTTGGTACTGACACTGATATTCAACTCAGTTCTTCCACAACAAACCCCTAACCATTATTTTCTACTGACTCGATCTCTGATGTTTTGAAGGCAGAAGGTGAGTAATCCAATCAATGCAGAGATTAGACAATATGAAAATGATTGGAGAATTGTAAGTGTATCATGAAGTGTCAGTGATTTTCATGCTCATAAAAATATGCTGCTCCTACATTCATGTGATCAAAACACCACCTATGAATGTACTATGTATATTGGCATTGGTAAAAACACTCTCCAGTTGTGGAATATACAGAAATATAACATAGCCTATCAAAACCAAACCAATAATAAACTGTCATATCTGGCTACAAAACTGAGGCAATCGCAGGGGGAGGTTGGTAGAGTGGGAGTAGGGCTGGGAGGGACGCCGTGAAGCATGGTGGAGGAATGTTGGGGCACAGCAGGTGCGAGGGTGTGAAAGCACTCTGTAGAGGTTTGAACCTACAGACCCGGAGCAGGCTTAAAGATATAAAACCTACTTGATTTCAATAAATATCATCTGGAAGGAAAAAAAGCACTTTCCATGTTAGCCAGGGGAGATAAATAAATTATTGTGTACACTTTATAAAACATGCCAGTGTAAAAATAATAAACAGACTTTGTAAAATAACAGTACCTTCACTGTCCACATTCCAGCCTCCGGCTCTTTAACATTCACCACCTTGGCAGAGTTATGGATGTTTAATAGCTCATTCAGGCCAAATCCCTTTTTTATCAGCTTCCCTGAAAGACAGACATAAAGGAAACATGCATAATCTATCTTTAAGCTATGTGTATTAGCTGTGTACATTTCCAGTATAAATTTTGCCTGATGAACATTTGTTCCTGTATCTCAAGACATTTTATTTATCTCTAATGCATACTTCACTTTAGAGTTTCTGGCATTGGAACTGTAGTAACAGATCCCCATTTATTATGCTGATTGAATCTTAAGATGAGAATAAACTTGGCAGACTATAGTCATATTTCCAAAACCAACCTAGGTTAGGGCTACCGAGAAGTTACATGTAGTCACTAGAGACATTTCAGTTGAATAGATGGCAAAAACTGTACCTCAGAATAAATAATAAAGGTCATCTGCGAGATCTCTCAAGGTATCTCTAGCATGAGAGCCTTGAGCACATCTTTGCACAGTGCAAACCTTAACTGATTCTCCATGAAGCACACAAGGTTCTAATTGACTAACGAATAATTAAAGGAGGCAGCCTACGGTAATAGCATGATATCAACTCCTACTGATCTGAGATTTCTCCAAAGTATTCAAGAGTTGGAACTTGAGACAAAAAAAAGCAAACACAGAGTTAAGCCATACAGTTATTCTCTGTCTTATTAACTCTTCTGTCCTATTGACTACTTCTGTAATTATCTATGCAAATCAACTATAAGAATATAATGCTTATATCAAGGGCTTTATATTCACTGTAATGACACTTTAAACATAAATATTAATGTCAATAATATAATGCAGTGGGCACAGGTACTTTTCAGTGTTCAATTTGTGAAAAATACAAAGTTCCTGAAGAGGGATGTTAGTAGAATGTTACCTCAACAGGTAAATCCACGTACAAATTTGTAGATGTCTTAAAATATAGGCTTTCTTTGTTTTATAGATTTTAATCCAATTGCTACTACATTTGTAGTATTTGAGGACAAATTCATATTCTGTTTCTTTTAAGTCTTTTTATCTAAGACAGAAATTAAATTAAAATGAATAACCCTCTCCAGTCACAGATATTCATACATAAATAGGAAAAAAAAAAAAGCAACACACTAAAACCACAATGAAAAAACTTATTTCACAAACATCAATAGGCAAAATAATTTAAAAATGAAGAATTAGGGAAATGAGGTTTCTGTTTCATAATGTAATGCCTTTACTGTAAACTTTATTGTAATATTCAACCAGCAATGGAATGAGGTCAAACTTTATACTAATCACAGGTAATTAGGGAAGCTGAGTAAATTGAAAAAATATTCTAATATGTGTATAGTTTGCTATACACAAAACTGCAAAATTAAACCTTGTCAAGGTAATGATAAAATAATAAAAACAGTTATCTTAGAGGAGTTCTTTCATTTTGAAATAATATAAAATTCTGAATTTTAAATAAGTTACTTTGAAATATTTTCTCATTTGTAGAAAAAATAATTTCATATTCATTTTAAATGTATTTTCTTTTGGATATTTTACTACAATTAAGATATTAACTTTGATTTGCTTAAATTACAGGAATTTTACCTTTTGGAATTTCATGTTTATTTAACAATACTTATGATCAAGAATGAATTTATTTATGAAATTAGCATTAATTTGACACAAGTCAGCATGCAAAAAAACTCTCCAGTATATTTATTTTATTTCATTATATGACATTTCCCATATCTCACCTAAAGGATTACGAATTTCAATCATTGGAGAAGGGCCACTCAGAGACACAGTCACTTCTTTTAGGCTGGGATCAAAAGGAATTTTCCAGGTGTTGACAGCCTGTTCCAAATGGTCTGTGGATAAAAGGTGGACTTTGGAGGCCTGCACTGCTTCTTCTACCCATTTTAACACCTAGAAAAGAAAAAGAGTATAAGTAACCCCAGACAGCACTTACAGTCCTAGTTCCAATACCTCTACGACTTCTAGTTGATCTTGGTAATCACATGAGCTAGGCATTTTCTGAAATGATGTGAGGTTTATTTCCTTCACAGCAAAGACAAACCTTTGCTTACAGTTATTATAGTTGATTCAAAACAAAATGCTGATTCAACCCATCCTCAAATTTCAAGTTTTCTATTTTATGATAATATATTCAGAATGAAATAAGTGTCAAAAAAAACAGAAACATGAAACATGTAGAGATCTTACAATTTTATATTTCTCAAAGAGCCTACAAAAATATGTACTATCAATATTTTGCCATCCCTTTACCTTCCCTTATTTCTTTCTAGTTTTCTTCCAAGATGCAATTTACCAAAGGTATTTATTTAGCAAATTACCAACTCTAATTTCAACATATTTGGTATATTAATTATTATATTATATTGGATTCACATGTATTATAATATGTATATTGTTGAAAAATAACTACAATGCCAGCAAAATGTTCATTTTTAATGATAAGTCCAATAAGGATAAAAAATAATGGAAAATAAATGATTGTATGTTTAAAATATAGAGAAATATTTCAGGTTTGAATAAACTTACTATGTTCTTGAAAACTTGTTTTTGATAAAGTACTAGGAAATTGGGTTATAAAAGCATGTTGATGCATCACTATAAGAAAGTAAAACTTCCAATTCACAGGAACATATTGCAACAGCAAATACAATTCTTCACTAGACAAAGAGTGCATGTCTGGACAGGCATTGCGTATAAGTTACAATTAATTCTGAATCATTTTATCTTAATCCTCCTAAGATCTTTCTCTGGTTCACATATCCGTTTGTGAACAATTTTGCTTGTAGTTATTCGTAAAACACTGAACACTGAACAGAGCTACATATTAAGCTGTAGCCAAGTTATTCAAATTAAAACATTTTCTTCAATTTCAACAGTGATTGTTATAAATCAATTAATTAAACAATAAACATTATGTAATAATTTCATTCTCTATAAAAAGCATTCCTGTTTTTGTCCTCAAGGATGAGGCAAGTGGCTAAGACATATTATCCGGTAATTAACAATGTGAGGTAATTATGTTCATTCATAAAACAAATGTTTATTGTTTAAGGTACTCTCCAAGTACTGCCAATGTATTGAAGAGCATATTTTAGTCAATATTTTACAGCTACTCCTCTTCTCTGCAGAAGTGTATACTAAATATTTTTCACTTATTATATGTCATTTAGTTTTAAAAATCTTCTTGCCTTTCTTCCAGGGTCATCATTCAGATCTCCTTTATCTTTGTGAACCCAAATCCAAGTGACATGCCTTACACATGTCAAAGGTCAGTGAAGCTGGTCTTAAAAAATGTTCTGAAAACTCAAGATACAAGGATCCCTTGTTAAAATAGTAATCATAAAGAGCCTCCACTGTACCTATCACATAATAGATGCTCAATGGCTTCCCCCTAAGTTCCCTTCTTGACCCTTAATTGACTATTACAACTATTGTGTCATATGTGATGATAAAAACTATCCATGAAAGTTAGGTAAGATTTCTACAGATGGGTCCCTCCCTGGTGGTTCAGCGGGTTAAAGCACTGCATTGAGAAGCTAAATCCACCTCCGCAGGAGTTCGATCCCCGCCTGCCCTGGAGGTGACCACATGGTGTGGCAGACCTCTCCTGACCCACCCGCTACTCCCCTCAGCAGTGTGCTTGTCGATCTGCCTGTTCTGCTCCCCAGTCTGTTCCTGGTGAATCCTCTCACCCCCCCCCCCATCTCTGGCCTGTACCCCAGTTCTGTATGAATAAATAAATAAATCTTTAAAAAAAAAAAAGATTTCTGCAGATGAAAAGGTGAGGTGAAGTCATACCAGGTAGAAGAGAAGACCTGAGAAAATGCAGGGAGACAGGAGTCCTGCAGATTTGTTGGGAACACAAACAAGTCCAATAGCTACAGCAAGGTGGTCACACAAAAAAACAGACACAAAAGATGAAGCTGGAAGCTTGTATAAGACCAGGCTATGAAAACTGCAATGTGTTGTAAAGCTGTCCCTGAAAAGTTACTGAAAGACATTCAGTAAAAGAGTAATGCATTGAATGTGATAGTTTGTGAAGAAAATCCTACAGCAGTTCATGGATAAACTGGACAGAAAACCAAATATATTATGCTTATTTAATTCATAAATAAAATGACAGATTTTCTCAAATTTTCATGTTTTAAAACACCTGGAATTTTACATATGAAATAAAGCATGTATCACTAAATTTGTCTGAAAAAGATGGCATTTTAATGAGATACCATCTCACACTAGTGAGAATGGCACAGATTAAAACAACTAGCAACAACAGATGGTAGCAAGGATGTGGGGGAAAAGGGAACTCTCTTGCACTGCTGGTGGGAATGCAAACTGATATAACCACTATGGAAAGCTGTTTGGAGGTTTCTCAAACTGCTAAAAACAGAGCTTCCATATGACCCAGCAATCCCATTCCTAGGTATCTACCCAAAGGACAAAAAAACACTGATTCAAAAGGACACCTGCACCCCCCTGTTTACTGCTGTTCTGTTTACAATAGGGAAAATGTGGAATCAAACCGAATTCCCAAAATTAGATGACTGGATTAAGAAGATGTTGTACATATACACAATGGAATATTATTCAGCAATCAAAATAAAATAAACTCATGCCTTTTGCAGCAACATGGATGGAACTAGAAGGGATCATGCATCGTGAAATAAGCCAGAAAAAAAAGGAAAAATACCGGATGGTTTCGGTAATAGTAATAGCGTAAGGGATCTGGGAAAGAAAAAAAGAGAGAGACGCACAAATGTAATAGAGTAAAAATGAAAACAATGAACAACTATAAACAAGAGACATTTTATGGGGGTGGGAGTGGGAATGGGATCGGAACTGGGGGGGGAAGAGTGCTCTGGACTGTGATGGTGGCACACGGGTGAATTGGTGGTAGGAAGCCCATGGGGATTACAAGAGATGGAAAAATGCATAAAATGAAGAATGACGTAAAAAAAAAAAAGAAATATATAACAAAAAAAAATTTTAAGATGCCATTTAAAAAAATTATTTGAGTTCTCTCTTGTGCGGGAACAAAACACAAATCAAATCTGTCCATTGGCTATATAATTCAGACTGATTATAACTAATATTATAACCGCTGGTGGTGCAGCAGTTTAAAGCACTGCATTGAAAAGCTAAAGCCACCTCCGCAAGAGTTCGATCCCTGCCTGCCCCGGAGGAGATCCACATGGCATGGCAGACCTCTCCTGACCCACCCACTGTTCTCCTCAGCAGTGTACTTCGTCGATTTGCCTGTTCTGCTCCCCAGTCTGTTCCTGGTGAATCCTCTCACCCTCTGCATCTCTGGCCTGTACCCCAGTTCTGTATGAATAAATAAATAAATCTTTAAAAAAAAAAAAAAGAACACATTTTACCAATCAGAAAGTTGACATTTTCTCTCCTTTGCACTTAACATGGTTGTCTAACTCAAGAAGATGGAAAGACTTACTACTTGGAAATCAATTAAATAAACTTGACATGCTGAATAACTTTGAAGATAATGTCTCACATAGAGACAAAGTGGGCAAAGAAGAAAATAAAGTAAATAAATGAAAATAAAATTTGCATTAAAGGTAAGATACAAAGTGTGGTCACAAGTTATTCTCAATTGAAAAGGAAGAAAATAATTTAAAAACAAGAAATACATCTCAAGTTAAACAATGAACTACAACAGTGTTAAGGAGAAATATAAATGACATCAATATTTTTATGCAGCCTTCTTTAAAACTTTAAATATAATATAATCTATACTATATACTATAAAGTATATTCAACTACACTGTAAACATACAGTGTAGTATAAATTTAAATGTATATACTGTAAATATATTCTTTAAATATAGTAGGCTCCTCAAACATATCTTTCCTTCAAGCCAATACCACTGGAAATCATCCTGCTTTCTATTATCAACACATGGAAACCCCTAAAACAGAAAATCATATAAAATATTAAAATCAAGGATGCTCTAACTCAGTTGCATTTTCAAAAGGCAAGTGTTCAAATCCTACAGAATATAAGCAGGCTTTGGTTTATGCTTAATACCACTTCCCATTCATCAACATTTGTGAGGCTTTCACAAAGGGATTACCAAGGATCATAATATTACTTTTGGGGAAAGACAAAGTACGAACATCCTGTCAAGAGTCTCAAATCACATTTTTCATCCACTTATAAGAAAAACTAAAATTGAAAACAGATGCAACTCATTTTATTAGAAAAATATAGTTATTACCAAGGTATGAACAAAAGAAGATTACTTATTGATAAGCAAGCTACAGAACCCACCACAAGTGGGGTTTCTGGCGTCTCAAGTTGCCCTTTGTAAGGAATAACATCTCTAACTTTCTAACTATGACAAATGTTCTCATGAGATTGGAAATGAGCTCCTATTAAAATGACATGAAATAGAACTAGAAAAATGTAAGTGTTTGGATTGGTGCATTTATACTGACAATAAAAACCTTTTCAAACCCCCAGGGAATAGTTAAATGTACATTAAATGTTTTAATGTAAAATTTTTCTCTGATGATTTGTAGCAGTTTATATTCCAAAAGGCCATTGGGACCATCTAATCCAGTTCTTTATTTTGTAAATGAGGAAACTGATATTTGAAAGAATTCTTGTACCTTTTAAATACATAAGCAGATTGATTCTGGCTCAATTATTATTTTGTATATATAAGCCTGTGTTCTGGAAGACACAGTTCAAGTTGAAAGATTTTGTATTCTCTATAATAATACTCAACAGTGATTTCCTATGGATATTCTATTATGAATGAGATGTAAATTTGTCTCTAAATACAAAGTCAGCATACATTACTAGATATTGTGCAATACAAAATTACTAATTAGAAATTAAAGTGAAGGCAAATTTCACATAAACCTTCAAGAAATGGACTTAAGAACAGCTTTATCTGGAAGGATTTTTTAATGCAATGACTATATCCAAATGGATTTCCCCACAACATGTGGGGGCAGAGATTGATAGGAAAGAGAAAATAAATAGCGTAAGTATAAAAAATAATATGTAATTATGCACATCTTTGTATTTTTGTTTTTTGTCATGTCTTCCCCCTAAACCTTAATTTCCATGAATTTGTTCACTATAACACCCCCTGAGCCTAATATAGCACCTGAGATATAGTAGATTCCTAATAAATATGTGAAAAAGGAGACAAAGTGTGAAAGATACATGAAGAAAAGCAAGAGAAAGGAGGAAGACACTCTATGTCAGTTCTTTAACTTCAGACTTAAGAATGTGCAAAAAGGTAGCAGTTGGGCCCTGTGTTAACTGCAAAGAGCATTCAATTTTCAACCTGAAGCTGAACAGGATATTAACTCGCAGGTGTAATCTGACGTGGGAGCATCAGACTGTACTTTTCTTTTTTCTGGCTACTAGCCCTTAAAAATTTAAGAGAGAAAGCTTGAAAATTAAACAAGAGTTTGAAAAATTCTCATGTGTATGCTTCTCTAAAGCACCAGATACACATTTTTTTCCAAGCTCATTAATGGTAGGAAATTGCATAGAAAATAGAAACAACAAAGCAAGAGAGTGTAAAAAGACTGGGTAGGCACAGTGAAAGGAAGTACAAGGACAGCAAAGCAGAAATAACAGCTAGCTTAAACCAAAAATCCAATACAGGTGCTCTGAAAGAGAGCTGCAAAGCATAGCGATTTGAGTAGATGTATATTGCTACCATACTTGGATGGATAGCAAACTATAAAGAATAAAGTGATATTAAATTTTAACATCTTTAAGCTATATTGTATTTCATGTAGAAAGACTTGCAACATTTCCAAGAACCATGCTATGATAAACCTGACATGATGAATCCATGCACTCACCTTGCACCCATCTGAGATAAACATGCTCCTGTGGATAACCAGGACAGTTTCTCCTACCCTCCATTCCAACTCTACTTCATTCCTACCCTGAGTATAACTTAGAGCTCATAATTCAAACTTGCTTGGAAGCCACAGAGTATTTATTATCTACTGACTAGAAAGCTCATGTTATGAAGAATAACAAAGGAAAAAATATATAGTTTCTATGTGCAAAGCATGACATGAGCATGACAATCTAGTTGAAGGTAAAAAACAGAAAGTAAAAAAAAAAGTAACCTAGCAAGTATGGAGACAATACATTCCAGCTCAACTTTGATGTCCTGGAAGTGACACAATGACTTATGTATTGAAATCAGACTGTAGGGAATGCAATATTAAAAGCAAGAAGGTCAAATAGGTTGACATCTCAGTAACCCAGGTAGGAGATCCGATGGTTTCCCAGACCAGGGTTGTGACTGAGGAGTGTGGGAAGTTGCCAGATCTGAATGTCTAGTGAAATCAGACTTAATAGGATTTATTGAAGGTTTAATGTGTCATAATACTTCAATTGCCATTAACTCAGATTTCATAGACCAGAATGAGGAGTAGAATGTACACTTTCAGTTTGGGCATAAAAAAGTTAAGACACCAATCATATGTGCAGGTGTAAATATGAAGGAGATGGTCAGAGAGCTAGACATAGACTTCAGTGGAGAGGTCCAGATAGGAGATATCATGGAATTTAAAGACCCCCTTGCTGCTTCTTCCCACCTAAGAGTTATACAAAGTAGAAATGCATGATCCTCAAACCTCATCATCTTGTGAAAATGAACTTCTATATCAACATAGTGGTGGCTCAGAATAGTATCTTGGAACAAGTCTCCCCTTATTCTGATTTTAGGCAACCTTCAGATGATGATTCACCTTCTTATGCACCCACAGTGTGCAAATGAACAAGTGATGCCAAAGAGAGTGTTCTAGACTTGCAGCAATTAGACACCTCATGGTAGAAATATGAGCCAGCACTCTGACTTATATAACACACTGTGAATTTAGTTAATGAAAATCTATTGTTAAGGATGGGTCTCCCCTTAGAGTGCTGAAAAACTCAGCTTCATCATCTGAAAATCTTAACAAATCCACTGAAGAAATGTCACACTCTGATGTCTTTTGGGGTCATCAGCTGATAATAACCATTTGTATTGTATCCTACGCCTACTAATTTGGATAATTCTAGAATGAGGTTTTCTCAAAAGTGCTCATAAGTAAGTGTGGTTGGTGAGTCATTGTGTAGACCATAAATATTTGAGCAGGTGTGAAAATAAGAAATAACTGAGGTATTCTAAGGTTTTTGCAAAACCAGACCGTCTAGTGGAATTACAATTTTACCTATCATATGAAGAATATGGACTGTGGTAAAAGAATTGGTGGGCCCTGCCTGGTTGCACAGTGGGTTAAAGCACAGCATTAAGAAGCTAAAGCCACTTCAGCATGAGTTCGATCCCTGCCCACCCCAGAGGTGATCCACATGGTGAGGCAGACCTCTCCTGACTCCCCTCAGCAGTATACTTAATCAGTCGGCCTGTTCTGCTCCCAATCTGTCTCTAGTGAATCCTCTCACTGTCCCTAAACTTTTGGCCTGTACCCTAGTTCTGTATGCATAAATAAATAAATCTTTTTGTTTAAAAAGTAGGACGTTGGCACTATGGAAAACTGTTTGGAGGTTCCTCAAACTGCTAAACATGGGGCTTCCCTACAACCCAGCAATCCCACTCCTAGGTATCTATCCAAAAGACACAAAAACACTGATTCAAAAAGATACCTGCACCCCCATGTTTATTGCTGCTTTATTTACAATTGGAAAAACATGGAAGCAGCCCAAATGCCCAAAAGTAGATGACAGGATTAAAAAGATGTGGTACATATAGACAATGGAATATTACTCAGCAGCCAAAAAAGAGAAACACATGTCTTTTGCAGCAACTTGGATGGAGCTGGAAAAGATCATGCTTAGTGAGATAAGCCAGAAAGAGAAAGAAAAATACTGGATGGTTTCACTCATAGCAGGAGTATAATGGACCAGGCGAGAAAATAACAAAAATAATGAACAACCATATACCAAAGACATTTTGTGGGGATGGAGTGGGGAATGGGATCAAAAACGTGGGGTGGGGGGGGGGAGGGAAATGCATGGGATTATGGTGATGGCACATGGGTGACTTGGTGATGGGAAACCCGCGGGGATTACAATTGAGATGGGAAAAAAAAATGTACAAAACGATGTTAAAATAAACTTTTGTAAAATAAAAAAAAAAGCTGAAAAAAACTACAAAAAACAAAAAGTAGGATGTTGGAAGATTAGAAACTTTGAGATCCATAAGGACACTACAGAGGTTTGATGACAAAAGTGAGTCTCAATATCAACTCTATGAACCCAAAAACTAGTGTCAACTTGGTGAAAGTTCTCTAATATACAGCAACTGAAAAAATAACAGCACACTTCAGGCATTTTTGAAGGGTGAAATCATTTTTGCTAGCTACTTTAAGGTATAAACTTATATTTCATTAATTTATCTTCATAAAATTCTTGTGTGTCACAACTTCAATGAAATACAAATGATTGAGGAAGTTCAGCTTGCCAAAAATATGCATTATTTAAGACCATAAATATAAAAGATTGACTTTCATATATTAGCTCCTCAATCTTATTCATCTCATTGCTAAAATTCAGTACCTTTTACCCACTTCTCCTTATTTTCTCCATCCTGCATCCTCTGGAAGCCACTCTTTCACTGTTCCTGTGATTTTGACTCTGTTTTCTAAATTTTTCAAATATAGTTGATACCATGCTAATAACCCCATATTATAAAATACAAATGTAATAGAAAATAGACATCTTCACCAAAATAAACAGAAGTTATAATAATTTAATATTTCCTCTGGTATCTTTTCAAAAAAACATTTTTTATACTTATCGGGGTGCTTTAAAGCTTTCAGTTTCATACATTGGTATACTTTATGTTTAGCTATTAAAGTTATGGATCTAAATATATATAGCCAATATCCAATGCCACTGGACATAGGAACAAATGTTCCAAAGACACAGTCCAAGTTGAAGGAAACAGTGCTCTTAACCAATCACAGTTTAAATATCTTACAAATCTTAAATATCTTACAAAAAGACTTACAAATCCCACCTGCCCTCCAATTTAACTTTGTGAGTACATTTCTGATATCTTTCTAATCCCTGAAAGTGAATTTTAATGTGAAACTGAAAAGGCTTATGCAAAGTGGATCCCTAAGACTTAAAATGCATTACCTTCACTGTAAATCTGCCTCCATACCTTTAGAAGACACATTAATTGTGAGTTCTTTGTCCTCTTAACACGCCAATCAAATGACAAAGGTCAATGCCAGATTTTTTTTTCTTTCTTTCTTTCTGCTTAGAAACGATTCAGTAATGGGTTTCCCTATCTCCCTTGCCTAGTAGAAGCCAGAGATGCAATTGCATTCCATTCCTGGAGTGAATCTGAGTGAATGACTAAGAACCATTTTCAGCAATTGTCATTAGGTTCTACAAAATCTCTAAAATGAACAAAATTAGTTATGTAGAACTTCAGGGGGCAGGCTCCTAGGCTCTGAGGCTGAGAACTAGACATACTGCTTGAGTACAGGTCCCACAAATGCACAAAGAATATCAAGAATGGGCTCAGAGAGATCCTGACCGCCTGCCAAAGTCCCCACAAGCTAGAACTCATCTTTCCTGATGTGTGCGGTACTCCTGTTGAAACATCTGTCTTTTCCGTTAAAAGAATAAATCTTATATTTTAATTGGCTCTCTGCAAATTTTTTCCTCTCTGCAAATTTCCAAACCTTCATTTCTGTTGAGACCACAGACATGGGTCTAATCTCTACACACTGGGAGCAAGAGAGTGAACAATTCATACCCTTCTATTAGGTTTTTATGTCTTCTTCCCCATGAGTAGTAAATTGGCATTTTATTGAATCCATTGTCCCATATTATCCAGGAAAAGACTCACTGTTCACAAGTAGTTTTATCTCAGTCTCTCTTTTGGACCTAATATAAAAACCGACCTCCTCCATACACTGTTCTTTGTATTTCATTCATTGCTGTAATACACTGGGATTCTTTTACATAGAAAGAAGTCAACCAGTCTCCAGCTTCACTGCCTATGATGGGGTAAATATGAAATAAGGAAAAAGGGAGAGAAGGCCCTTACCTAGTTTTCATTTCAGATTTGCCATTTATATATTTGCCAGTCTTCATTACCCATAATGAGGATAGTTTGCAGGGAACAAGGAGAGGGTTAATTATCAAGATGAGAGCTAATCCCTTTGTTTTCTATTTTTTTTAACTGAAGTAACACAGTGTTATAATGAAAAATAAGTTTCAAGTCTGCATCACTGAGAATCAACATGTGTATGTATGTATATATGTGTATGTATGTGTGTGTGTGTATTACATTAAATTTACCACTAAAGTAACCTTAATCTCCCAAAGTCAGATAGCAAATAGAAAAGTAATAACATGGAGAGTTGACAAGGAATGAAAATGGATATACTATTTGCTTGGTCTATAAACAGGTAAGTAAACCATAACAGCGCTGTAATTAGCATAGTAATTAAAGTATGTATCAGTTATATTGGTACAGCAGAAGATTCACTCTGTATTTATCTGGAAAGTTGGCCCTGCATGCTTGAAATGGGTTTAGAGGGATGAGCAGAAGTCAAATGCACAGTCAGAGGGAGAATATTATTATAGAAGCAAAAACAAGTTTAAAAATATTGAGTTAACATATGACATGACCAATCTGAAAGGTACAAAAGTATGTCATGACTAGTGTGCGTATGAAGTGGGTAAAGAAAGGGACAGAAGGGACTGGAAGAGTGTGAAGCCCACACAAGGCATGCTGGTATCAGGCCTGACCTAATGACCAGTGGAAGTTATATAGGAGGTTGGAAACAAAACAATTACAATCCAATTTATATTTAAGAAGGATCACATTGAGTTATTCCTTTCCTATTTGCTAAGTTGTGGGTGTTCTTTGTAGAATCTGGATACTAGCCCCTTGCAGATGTATAGTGTGTAAATATTTTCTTCACTCAGGTGTATTTTGTGTTAGTGATAGTTTCCTTAAGATGTAAAATATATATACACAATGGAGCACTCAGATAAATAAATACATAAATAAATAAACTCTTGTCACTTGCAACAACGTAAATAGAAGTAGAAGGGATTTTGGTGAGCAGATGGTTTCATATACATGTGGAATACAGAGAAACAAAGGGTCAGATAAAACCAAATCAGAAGCAAACCCTCAAAATCTGACTTCAGAATTGAGGCTGCCAGAGGGCAAGGTGTGGGGAGAGCAATATGTGGCAGAGGACCAGGGGGCTATGGTGGTGGGTGTGGTGTGCTAACACACATCTGAACACCTCTAAATCTTAGACTGTGTTCTAGGTTAATGTCAACACAGTTAAATAAATAAAGGATCACATGGAGGATGAAATAAAAGGGCAGCGAGAGATTAGAAGCAGAAGGAACAATATAGCAGCTCAAGTAGACTCAACAGCAAAAAAAAAAAAAAATAGCAAAGAACTAATGACAGAGGGAAGGAAGAAAAGGAAACAGATTCAAAACTATCTCAGATTCAACATTACCAGGTGGCAATATAATGTGATACATGAAAAAGAAGGGAAGTGTGAAATGATTTTCAGATTTCTGGCTTGAGAAATAAAAACTGGTTATCTAGTTTAATGATCTGAAATACAAAAGGAGACGATGAGGTTCAAGTGGCATTATTTAAAAGACAAAGAATCCAGCTATTAAGAAGAAAAAGGAAAACTAAAGTCTGAAAATGTGTTTCAACTCTGACATAAAGGCAAAAATTACATATTAATTATAAGTAATCACATTTTTTTATAAAGAATAAGAGTGGCTCAAGTTATAGTATATCCATACATTCAACAGCTGGTAAGCTCATTAGCTTTAGATCATTATACTATAGTAGAATGACTAGCAAGTTTCTATATGAGTGGTTGTTAAACCGACCTATATATTAAAGCAATTAGAAAACCCTAATTTTCTATCAATTTGATAATACATTGATACTCAGTTTAACTAAATTTGGAGGAAGTGATCAATTCTAAAGTTCCTGCTGTGTGTGTGTGTGTGAATACATATATATATCACAAATCAAATTATTTTATATTAAGTTTTTATATTAAAATGTTATATTAAAATTTTCTGTAACACCAACATGTGTTATGTAACATGTAACAGCAACATGTGTTATGAGAAAGAGATAATTATATAAGAGAAAGTAAATATTACACATTATTATACTATAGGCAATATGTTCTTCAGTACTTCTGTGTGTGTGTGTGTGTGTGTATACACAAAGATTTATTTACATAGCTAGGTTTATAATACACACATTGTATCCTTTTTGAGTGCCTATTTATAAATACAACATTCACTCACTCATATAAGTAGACATTTGGGAATACAGAATTCATATCCTAAAGCAGATTTTTTAATTATTAAATGAAATTATAATAAGGTACATAGAGTTAGGACACAAACTAATGCTGCAGGTTATAGTTAATGAACTAAGCAGTTTCAAGCATACCAGGACAAAAGACACATCCTGTCTAGATAATCTTTACTGAATGATCTAAAAAAAAGTCTTATACTTGCTCATTCACTGAAGCAATTCAAATGCCATCCTTCAAGACTGATTGAGCACAATACTTTGAGTTTCCAGACCACAAAAGAAAAAGCTGGGAATTCATCATGGCTTAAGAAAACTATTGCATTCACACTTAAGTTATTTTATAAGTCCTTGTTGTGCAAATGGAACATTGTAATAGACAGGAGGGGTACACCTTCCTTATTTCCATTCCATAATTAATTTTTATGATAGCCTGTCATACAATCTGTTCAAACTTCTGGAGCTAAATATATTGAAGCCTGCATCTTTGTTTTAAAGCAATTAAAAAATACTGCTTTATGATTCAATAAGAAACCAAATCTCTTGGCCTCAATTGGAATAGGAAAGAACATAGGAAAGAAAAATGACTACAATGTTTCTTTAAGCAATCACAGGGTAGAGAAATGAAATCACAGCTAATTATCTAACATGTTGAATACATAAAGCAGTTTAGAAAAATCAAACCATGGCTTTCACTAGTGACATATAACTATAAAAGATAGTCATTGCATCAATAGGACTCAAGTACCTTATTTCTAACTTTGCTAGTAAATAATGCTGCTGTTAATCAGAGACATTTATAAACAAAAAAATAACAGATTATAATCAACAAATATTAATTAACTCCCAGGAATTAGCATGACTAGTTCTTGACTCAGAGGTTAAGAGAACCAATAGATAAATCTAAAGATTAAATGATATGGCCAGTAAATTGACACAAGACAAAAAGGATTATATTTAGCCAGAAAGATTACTAGAAAGATATAAGGAAAAGTCCAAAATACAGAATATACTTGTCATACAGGCATTAAATTATAATCAAGGAACTATCTTAAATAAGAAATTAATAATTTAAGTAACTTTTCATGTGGATTCTTATAACTCAAACTGAGATGCTTATATCCAATAACAGTCATATTTCTGAAGGAAATGTTTAAAAACTGACTGGAAACATTTATTAAATAT
Organism: Condylura cristata; assembly: GCF_000260355.1. Taxonomy (NCBI): domain Eukaryota; kingdom Metazoa; phylum Chordata; class Mammalia; order Eulipotyphla; family Talpidae; genus Condylura; species Condylura cristata. The sequence goes on along the minus strand of NW_004567125.1, from coordinate 27,853,821 downwards.
GTACAAAAGGAAATAATTATGATAAACCACATACCTACCAGGATGGCTAAAATAAAAAAGACAAAAAACACCAAGTGTTGACAAAGATGTGCAACAGTTAGGACTCTTATATACTGGTGTGAGTTAACTAAATCAAATTTAGGAAAGAGTTAGGTGGCACTCACAGAAGGTAAATTTATGCTCTGTGATCCAATATTCTCCTTCCAGATATTTGACCAGGAGAAATAAATATGTATGTACAGCAAATGAAAATCCTTGAATGTTCAAAGCAGTATTATCTGTATCATATAAAACCTAGAAATTGTATCAACAACAGAATGGTAAGTAAATTGTAATATGTACAAAAATGGAATTCAATATGTGAAAGGGAATGAATGGTCTACAAGGCAACAATTTGGTTGAGTCTCTCAAATACAATGTTGAAAAAAAGAAACAAGACACTGAAATGCACATGCTGTGTGATTTCATTGAACCAAGAGACAGAATTTTTCACAACAATCTATGCTTTTGGAGATCAGGGTAATGGCAACCCCTGTGACAGAAAGGTGGCCTAAAGAAGAGTTTCTGGGGTCCTTGTATCTGTTCCTGGGGTTCTGGTATTTGTCCATCTCTGTGTGAAAATTATATACAATGTACAGAATTTGTGAATATGCATTAAGCTGAGTGTACTTTTCTCTATGTAAATAATACAACAATAAAAAGCTTATGATAGAAAAATTAATAATTTTTAAAATCACTGTCAAGCCTAGCATATTTATTTCTTTATTAAGTCAAATTCAATTGAAGAAGCTCAACTATAAACCTAGAACAACTGGGTATTCAAAATAAGTAAGATGGAAAAAGGAACATATTTCCACAATAATAAAATTTTTTAATTATGGTGGAAAACCCAACAGCCACACAGCAAACCATTAGAAAACAATAAGTAATAATATATTGATTTTTTACTCTTAAGATACTGTAAATGGTAGGAAGAAATTATTTTATGTGACAATTAGAAGGAAAAAACACTTCTAATTAATAGATGACTTGACACTGAGTATAAAAAAATCTGTTTGAAATATGTTATTTTCAGTTGCTTCCAAAAGATAAAGACTTTCACCCCATACAGATCTCCATACTCAGGACATTTTGGGGACCTCAAGAAGAGAGGAATTTACCCAACAATATGAGTATTACAAATGAAGTCAGTTGAGACCTTGGCATGGCTCATTACGAGGCTACTGAGACTCCTATAAAAGTTTCTAGCAAAAATATAAAGGAGTCTATAGGCTTGTTTCTGTTCTTAGTGTGCTTATGCAATATATACACATACATACATATACATATATATTATATAAAACTAATTATTTGGTAAAAAAGTTGGGATGGTAGAAAGAAAAAATAGTAATATATCTTTGTGGACATCAAATTTTAGTTCTCATCATAATTTTTGACAATTTTATTTTCAACATATAAGCTGCACTGAACCCTTAATTTTTCTATTATCTATGACTTTACAAACTAATGCTTCCAGTCTTTCCCCCAATTTCCCAGTCTAGCTTTGACTCACTGAAAACTAAAATGACTCTTTTTCTGAAACCACACAAGCTAGAAAAGGGAAGCTTGAGGTCAATCAGCATCAGAGATCACACAGTGGCTATTATGGCCTTCCTCACAACATGAATCTTTTTCTAAATATCTGATGACCTCAAAGTACAACAGGCTGTCCTCACTCCTTCTGAAGCTGTTTCTACTGACTGCTAAGCTCTCCCTATTGGCACAACAGGTTAAAGCATAGCACTGCATGGCTAGCCACAGCTGCTTCAGCGCTCTCCCTTTGGAGTGAGGGGGGATGGGGATGACCCACTTGAAGCAGTAGACCTCTCTGTCTCAGCCCACTGCTCCCCCCTCAGTTTGACTTCCTCCGCCTGCTCTGCTCTGGTGAATCTTCTCACCACCCCTGCATCTCTCGCCTGTATCCCAGTTCTGTATGCATAAATAAGTAAATCTTAAAAAAAAAAAAACAGCAATCTTCTCAACCAGCTTCTCTCAGAACTGCCCAAAAGGACTTGTAGTTTATTTCAATCATTTTACACATATTCACACACACATATTTCAGAGTAATTCTAGACATGGCTATAAACAAGTGTCTCTTTGACAAACTGCTTTTCTATTTCTCAGAAACTACTGCATTTCTTTTGCTTCAGTCTATAACCTTTGCTTCCATAGAAATGCCTCTTATTGCTTGCACAATACAGGCCTCACTTTGGGGCCCACCACTCAACTTCTATATTGTGGAACTTCTTAAGAAATTCTAAAGGCAGGATAGCAGAGGAGCAAAAATCTGCCACCCTAAAATATCCCTGTTGAGCAAAAGTTTGATTTCATTGGAGGGTTTCAGGAGACTGGGCGAAGTTGCTTTTGAAAAAGACATTTACATGTAAACTAATCTCTATTGAAAAAATCTAATCTCCATTCAATTGAGAAGGCACTAGATATAAATTATAAATATAATCATTTCTTAAAATTAAGAGAAATATGCCACTACAGAAGCACAGAGTAGACAAATCAGATCAGGAAAGGGTCCACATGGCAAGCACACACTAGGAAGAATTCATACATTAAGTGGGATAAAAATGGTCTTTTGATGGTATAAAGAAGCTGGGAAGTGAGGTTATATCAGGTGAACAAAGCTTGAAAACTGCAGCGGCAGCAAAGTACTTAACACTATGTGGCTATGTGGAGGCAGAGTGGAGATACACTAATTAGAGTGGGGAAATGAGTATTGGGAAATATCTGAAAATATATCTGGGTGCCAGGGGAGGCCAGATTATAGAGGGATTGGAATTCCAACAGAAACAATTTGGACACCATTCAATTGGCAGTTAGAGCTGGCTTAAGAACAGGGGCCAGATGTGACTGAAAGGATATTTGAAGAAACTTATCTCATTGAATTGAAAGGGGAAAACTACAAGTCGAGAAAGAAGAAATTATTGCTGCAACACAGGTGTGAGGTGATGAAGATTTGAATGCTAAGAATGCTACATTAGGACGTGCATAAAATAAAAATTCCACAGTGTATCTTTGTGATCCATGCTGTATATAAAACTAAATTTGATCTTGTAGTAAGTATAACATCCTAAAATGAAACCATACTTTTCTTTTTATGAAATATTTACTTTAGATTGGAAATACGGACATATGTTCGATCTATAAAATATTTTGTGCAAATAGATGCGATGGAAAAAAGGTTTATAATGGAAATAAATATCCCCAACCATTTCAAAGATTTATTCAAGCTTTATCTTTAAATTTCTAAAAAACTAATGTTTCTAAACAAATAGCTAAAGAATCTCTTAGACATTTACCTACTTAAATGTATGCTGGACATTAACTTCATGTAAATCAGTCATGACTACAAGCCACTCAACATCTACATATTTGGTTTTTGTTTTCTAGTATCTTCCTCCCCTCCCCCACCCAATCCCTTTTACTACTTTTTTTTTTTTTCCCCAGCAGAACATGTAGCTTTAAGCACTCATAATCTTTATACTAACATTAAGGCTTAGAATAATAATAGATTAATGAGTCAAGTGATTTACTGAATGTAATGGGCAAAATATATTTGGTCTTGAGCTTTGAATTACAACAATGATGGATTATTTGTCTTTATACAGATCCTTGGTAAACAGTAAGAATTTAAACACTTCTTAAATTTAATGAAAGGTAGGGTTTTTCAATTGCTTCACCTTTCAGAATGACAACAAAACTGCAAAGATTACTTTAATTTGGTATCACATGAATAATATAGAACCATCCCTCTACTTCATTTCATAATGCATAGAGGAAATGAATTAATTTTATTGAAATTCTTATGTATTGCAAGGTCAAAGACTGGCTGTTGTCTCCTTTACTGAGAGCATTTATAATTAGAAGGAGATGTATGGGGAAATACAATTATATACTAATTTAAAGTCTTCTAATATGTCTGGTTATACACTTACATTTGTGTTTATAAGTCTTAGTAACAGAGCCAGTGGAGCTAAGCCAACACCTTAAGAAACCTAATTTAGAGGATTGAATATGTTAACATAGTTGTTTGCCATACATGCTAGCAATTTAGAAAGGTAGGGAGAGAAATACTTTGGAAAACTTATAGCATCATAAAAGTAATAAAGTAGTATTTAACATATTAGCAATAAAGGAAACTTGCTATTTACCTATGGAATACACTGTTTCAGAAAAGGATGGAATCAAATTATCCAGCTATCAACCATGTCTATAACTCTCAAATGACATGACTGTAAAGGTTATTCAATGATTTTCAAAAGCTATATAATCTTTACGTCTATGTAAGCAAACTATAGTTAATCTTTACATAAGCAAACTGTATTTATGTAATCAAGCTATATTTTTGTTCTTCCCTGTATATGGCTATTGAGATATCATCTACCTTCTTCTATATATGCCTTCATATCTATGACGTAAATTAGTAGTGTATCTTCATTTTTTTAATAACCACATTTTTTAAGATTTATTTACTATTTATTTATGCACACAAGAGCTGGGGTGTAGGCCAGAGGTGGGGGTGGGGGCTAAGAGGATTCGCCAGAGACAGAGTGGAGAACAGAACAGGCAGATCTACTGAAATACACTACTGAGGGAAGCAGCGGGCAAGACAGGAGAGGTCTGCTGCACCGAGTGGGTCATCTTCTTGGCCTAGATTGAACTCATGCTGCAGTGGCTGGCAACAGGGAGGCCCTTGTATTTTCATTCTTAAGAATAATAAATATTTTCCTATAAACTTAGTTTAAAATTCCTTTAGTAATTTTTGTTCCTCTAAGTTCAGTTTCAATTTTGTACAATCCTTGCAAGAAAAAAGGACAACAAACAAATTAAAAGTTTGTTCAGATATATTTTGCCACTGATTATTATAAATTACTCTCAAAGATATATTAGTGTGAGAGTACTCATTGGTTACTACAAAACAATATAATGCTTTACGATTTTAGGTTTTATTCATACTAACCTATTATCATTTTATATATAATAATATACATTCTTCCCTATATCAGTACCACTTAATATTTTAAAATAACAAAAGGCATTGTTTAAGACTTTCTTTTCCTGAATGACCATTATATGACATGATACTGTGTCTAAGCACACCGTCTGTGTGCAGTATTTTCTACCTGACCCTCATCAGCCCTTTATAAATCATTTTCTGCAAAGTATTACTATTGCAGAAAGCAACCCTGGGAAAGGAGAAGGAGCACTGTAACACGGTGAGCAGGCATTATTTTTCCTGCCCTCACCTACATGCAGCTGCCTTGGATTACAACTCCCAGTGTGCCATGAGCCAGACTTCCTTAGCTGGGAAGGAGGAAAATGGGGGCAGTCAGACACACTGTCAATGAAAAGAAGTGAGAGCCAGAAGGAAGCCAACTTTTATTTGTAGAGTTAATTTACATTAAAAAGAGCCAAGAGACTACAACAGGGAAAGGAAAAATTGCTTGAACAAATGGTATTGGGAAAATTGGACAACTACATGCAGAAGAATGGAGTTTACTACTATCTCAAACCATACACAAAAATTAATTCAAAAAACTTATATGTAAGACCTGCAACCATAAAATACAGAGAAGAAAAGGTGACATCCTGCATCACATTGGTTTTTCTCTGGAGGTTCAATGGCAATGGCAAGTGAAACAAAAACAAAATTTAAAAAATGGGACTACATCCAATTAAAATGTTTCTGCAGAATGAAAGAAGCTATCATTAAAGCAAAAGACAGCTCACTAAATAGGAGAATATATTTGTACATCATATATTTGACAAGGGACCAGTATTCAAAATCTACAGAGAACTCGTAAAACTCACCAAGAAAACAAATAAGCCTATCTAAAAATTGGACAGAAGAGCTAAATTTCCAAGGAAGAAACAGAGAATGCCAAGAGGCACATGAAAAATTGTTCATCATCACTTTTCATCAGGGAAATGCAACCAAAACCACAAAAAGATATTACCTCGCATTGGCAGAAAGGCCCATATCAAACTGGCCCATATCAAACTGACCAGGAAAAAACAAGTGCTGACTAATGAGAGGGCGGAGAAAAGGAAGCTTTATACATTGTTGGTAGGAATGTAGATTAGTTTAGATTCTATGGAAAACAGTATGGAGGCTTCCCAAAACATTAAAAACAGATCTACCTAATGATCCAACAATCCCTCTCCTATGGATCTACCCAAAGAATACATTGATATTATAATACAATAGGATGAAAAGATGAAAGCACAAAGTACAGACACCTAGTGCAAACTTGAGGAGTCAAAATTGGTCACTCAGAGAAAGCACTTCTAACATGAGATTGAAGTGTATGGGAGCAAAATATACCACTCTAAAATATGCCTCTTTGGCATATACATTAATTGAAGCAGGTTATTTTTAAGCAAACACATGAAAATTTCTGAATAATGAGTAGATGTTCCTCTTTTATATAAGATATTTACATCTACAAAGGAAAATCTCCCTTTGTAAGGGAGTTTCCTCTGTGTACCAGGAAGTGGAAAATGGACAAATGTTCAGAAATTTTGATCAAGAAAAAAGGCAAATACTTAAATCTGAATAATAATAATACCTCTTTTTACTCACCTCCTCTGAATAGTCTTCCCTTTCCCCAGAACATTTTGTCTTTAGTTAGATGTTTTTTTAAGTGGCTTAAGTCTTTTGAGGAGTTATTCAGTTTTCCTGAATCTTTCCCTTATACATAAGAGATATACATTTTATTAAACTTTTGTTGTTTTTCTTCTCATTAACCTGAATTTTATTAAAGAGGATATCTTACCTATGAATCTAGAAGTGCAGGAGGGAAATTACTGTTCTTCTTCTACAGAAGGATAAGTTGGAATTAATAAGATGGTCACTGAAGAAAATCACTTTTAAAATGAAACTGAATGATAAGTGAGAATTAGGTTCATGAGGATGGTGGCTCATTAGTGGAGATTCTAGACAACTTCTAGGAAGAAAGAAAACTTCACTCTAAATCTAAAAGAACATGGAGAGAGATGTATTCACTTAAATATTTAGTAAATATTGAGCAAATATTACGTGTGAGCCACTATTTTAAGTATAAACAATGGGTATATTATAAGGTAGTAACAGTATAAAATATGAAGTAGTATAATGGGAAATAGAACAGACAATGAGAGGTGTTAATGCTTTCAGGGGAAAATAGACATTAAGTAAAGCCCTAAATGATTTGAATAAGGAGTCTGTGCAAACAAAGGAAAAAAAGGCTGAATTATAACATCAGGAAAAATAGTGTATTTAGAGGTTAGACATGGTTGAGAGCTACAGACTTTCAGGACAAGAAGCAGAGAAGCAGCATAGATCAACTGAGAAAGAGCATCATATTATAAGGGGTAAAACCAACTCTACAGATAAAGCTTTTGTGACTCCACCCCACCCCACATACCAGACCTACAAATGCCAGCATCACCAAAGAGAAGTATGCTAGGACCTGAGAGTGGAGCTAAGCAATCAAGTTTGGATATAAAACTGGATGTGCAGGCTCTGGGGGTCTCTTGGCTTTGTGGCTCATGGCTTGATACTTGGCTCTTTGTCAGCTTTCAGTGTGTTATTGGGGTTCCAGGTAAGCAGAGCTAGAAGGACACATTAATCAACAACTCTTGTTCTTTCCCTGAGTTATTCATTTCCCTTTTCTCTTGTAAATAAACCCATTATTAACATAAATAAGCCCATTATTAATCTGTTTCTGTGTGCCTGCAGTTGACTTTTAAGTGCATGGGTGAGGACCCACATTCAGGCAACCCAATTCACACTGAGTTGCCCTATAACAGTATCATGGGTATTCAGGGCAAAAAAGTTTCAAAAAAGCAGGACATAGTTAAATACCCCATTTTACAGAAAGGAGAGTGAGTCCAGAGCAACAGAATTGGATTGCATTAGTAGAACAGAGCTAACTGGACAAGAGAGTAAGTTTACAGGATAAATTGCAGGATAAATGGATATGCGGGAACAAGGGAGGAAATGTTACTCAAGGCCTATGGTGAAGAGAAATCCAATACTTGAGGAAGAAACAAAGTTGAGAAGGTCAGATTTGGTTCCTGATTTTGCTTGTGGACAGGAAAGGCTTAATCTCTTTTCTACTAGGCTCTAAAATCTACCACGGTGAGATATGGGGTCTCTGTATGACTGACTCAAGACATACACACTCTATAAATATGTGGAATATGTTTAAACTGATTTTTTTTTAGTGAAAATGCCTTCATTATTTTTCTTTATTTTAAAAATAAGGCATACTCCTTATTTCAAAAATCATGAAAACATAGAGGAAATTAAAATTACTATTATTCAGTGCTAGTCATCAATATATTTGGGTGTGGCTTTCCATTTTTTTCTAAAAATAAGTATACATTTATATAAATAAATTAGTGTTGCAATAGTGCCATCTTACCTGATTTCTATGTTAAAAAACATTAAAGTAGGAATAATTTTAATACTTGCTTTTAGCAATTCATTATTTAAAATTAAATTTTAATTATCACATTAAGTTAATGTGTTAATTTTTAAAATACCAAATGAACACATTTTCACAATCAGGTTCAATAATTCTAGAAGACACTTTTCCTATTAACAGATTTTAATATTCAAATTTTAAATGGCTTGACCACACCTCTCAAAAGATTTTGCTTTTACAACCCTATTACACGGTCTAAGGATGCACAAGGAAACCTGGAATATTTATGAAGCATGGATTCTGCTTCCATTTATTTATCCTAGGTCATATCTTTACTTAGACCCTTAATTCTCTCATCTCGTCTCACAAAATAAAAAGTCCCTGGTGAATATTTTATTTACATTTAACAAAGTGCACCTAAGGATACATCATGAGCTAAATTTGGCATTTAGAAACACTGGAAACTGAACATATTCATGGATCTGTTCAAGAGTTCATTAGATATTACTTTCAGTCTATTGGTTCGCATTACACCAACACTGAAAATAAGACTTTCAGTTTATTTTATTCTCTGTACATAAGCCTCTTACACTGCCTTTGAAGAAACGTTATTCAATGTTTTTCTCCAAGTTTGTAAGCTTCTTTTAATTTTTTAAATTATGTCTGCTGGGGGGGGGTGGAGTGGGGAATGGGGTAAAAAATGGGGGCAGTGGAGAGAAGTGCACTATGGACTATGGAGATGGCACATGGGTGACGTGGTGGTGAGAAGCCCACGGGAATTGCAGTTGAGATGGGAAAAAAAATGTACAAAATGATGCAAAAATAAACTATAATAAAAATTATGTCTGCTGAAGTCTTCTCCTATTTTCTTAAAAAAGCTTAAAACAGGCCCTCCCTGGTGGCGCAGCGGGTTAAAGCACAGCACTGAGAATCTAAAGCCGCTTCCGCATGAGCTCGATTCCCGCCTGCCCCGGAGGAGACCACATGGCGAGGCAGACCTCTCCTGACCCGCCCGCTGCTCCCCTCAGCAGTGTACTTCGTTGATCTGCCTGTTCTGTTCCCCACTCTGTCTCTGGTGAAGCCTCTCACCGCCCCTGAGCCTCTGGCCTGTACCCCAGTTCTGTATGCACAAATAAATAAATCTTTAAAAAAAAAAAAAAAAAAGCTTAAAACAACTATTGTGTTAATATAAAAGCTGTGACTTTTTCTTACAGATGAACAGCAATTATATATTAAGATTCCTGGGCAAGTAATTAGGAAAAGATTTTAAAAGTATTTATGTAAGCTTTTATATCTAGAGATTAACAGTAGACATTACCTTGGGCTACATTATTTAACTGTCATTACTCAAGGAAAAATACTAGCATGTTTTGCACTCAGTTACTCAAATGTAAGGTCAGTGGACACCACTTCCTCTGGAGACAAGGCATAATAACCCCCCTTATATTTTTCTCCTTCTGTGACAAATGAGGTTGCTCTTTAATATTCTGAGCACAGGAATTTCTTGTTGGGTTGTACCAATCAACTCAGATGTATAGGAGCCTTTTGGGAAAGAGTCTAAGATTCTAAAATTCTTCCCAATTTTCAAAATTAAGACCTATATAAGACTTTTGGACACATGATCTCATTGAATTTCCACACAACATTTTTCCTGCATGTTTTTAGAGCTCCTAAATTAAATGATTAAAATGTAGTTGTGCCTTGAACAATGATTAAAATTCTTCATAAAATGTTTTTTGAAACAACAGGGTTATAACTTCTTAAATGTGTTCATGCTCTTGTTCTTTCTGAATTCTTATGAGAAAGAGTGTAGGTATATGCATTACACAAATACACAGAAAGAAAGAAAACAAGAAAAATGAGGGGAGTAAGATTAGAAAGATGGGGAAGAAGAGATGGAACAGAGCAGTGGGAGGGAGAGAAGGAAGGAGAAGGGCAAGGAGAAAGGAGAGACTTTTTTTTCTAAACAGAAAATTTTAAAAGAAATCTTTAAAATTTAAATAGACAAAATGTGAAAGAAATTATCCAAACAGTTTGGGGTTCTGTGCAAAGGGCCTGATAGAATTTTATTTTCTCAACTTTCATATATTGTTCATGTTTTCTTGCAATCTTTTGTGGTTTCCAATAGGTTAACTCAAGAGATCCCAGTGTCTTCTGAGTTTATCTAATTGTTACAGTGTGAAATATCAAGCACTGGGTTAGTTTTCTCTCAATCCAAATTTTAGTTTCTTCTATACTCCAGTAAAAGTAAAAATCAAGTCTTCTAAATAGAACATATCATCTCTTTCAAGTGAGTGCAGATCTGAATGAATTTGGTGACAAAGTTAGTGGTGGATGCACTATGTTGACTTCAACTGGGGTTTGGACAGGCCCTATACTTATAAAATACTAATAACTATGTAAGCCAATAGTACTTGAATTTAAAAAAAAAAAGTTCTAATCAATATTGGGGAAGAGAATGTCATCTGAAATGCAAAGGTAGCTTTCTCTGTCGTACATGGTACGCAAACCATAATTTATAAAGTATGATTTAATGCCCTTTTGGTGCAGTTCAGAGACTCAGGTATAGTACAGGAACAAAATAACCTCTTAGTGACCATTCCCTTTGTTAGCTTCAGCTAGATTAAGGTTGGCCATGCAAAGAAGCAGATGGAAAGGATTTAGATATGGCCCCAAATTCTTCTAGTTACATTTTAATAAATTTTAATAAAGCATGCAAGCCTCATTATTCAAGGGATTTTTGAGCTTAAATAATCACAGAGTTTATTTTACTCAATGTGGATTCAATGATTAAACCTACAATACTACATCTTAAAAAAAAACAACTTAAATTGACAGTAACTTTTTGATAGTAAGACTCTTGCAAGTCTAGTTTGATTATTCAAGTAGTAGACTGATTCAGTTAAAGATGACATCTTTAACTAGCATCATACAGGAATTCATTTCAGCTTCTAATAAAAAAGTCCTCTAAGTAACAGGTTTATTTCTTTTTCTATTTATTTTGGTTGAATGCATGAAAGCTTATCAACTAGTACTTGCTCTTAAATAACCTCTTTTTCCTTTTTGTAAATATTATTTTAGGCATTTATAAAAGCTTCTCTCTCCTTTCACTTTTTTAATATATATACATATATATACTTGGTATTTTACGATGATGTTTTAGTGGGCAGATCCACTGTTTTTTTAAATTTTATGACAATACAAGGGCTCAAATGTCATGACTATCTCGATAGTCTGTGGCATAGCACTTTAATACTGAAATCTACATTTCAACAGGCAGCAAATTTTGTTTGGTAGGTATGAACCCACAACATCTCAAGGAATGTGCTGCCAACCAATTAAAATTAGTGCTTCACACAGTTCTCAGAGCCAATACAAGAAAACATGAAGTAGAAGGTGAACGTTCTCCTTTTACAGGTTTCAGCCTTTTTAACATGCATCCCCTACTCCTTGCCCTTATTGTTCTGTGTGCAGGAAGGCTGTGCTTCAGTCCATACATACATACATACATACATATATACATACAATGCCTAGGTAGGATTTTATTAAGGAGTGTCATCTTTCTCCACTAGCAAGGAATATTATGCACAATGTACATTTTAAATGTCAAATGAAATCTTCACATGTTCAGAGGCCTATGAACAATAATTGTTTTAGTCAAGATTATATGGGTTTTGTTTGTAAACAAATGAGACCATAAATTGCAATGGCTTCAGTGAACCACAGTAGTGACCTTTAAAGCATTCCAAGGAGCTTTGGAGCAACAAACCAGCTATACAGCCGCAGCATTAAAGTTCCATGCAGACACTCATAAGGACATCACGTCAATCTCAGCAAACTAAGTATTCCATTTCAGGCATGTTTGTGGCTATGGAGATGTTCCTTTTATTTTAAACTATGAATTCTGAGCTCTCCACTTCATTTTCAACATTTAATTGGGCAAGTTCTACAGAGGGATGAGTGGAAACATTTCCACATTGTTTCACGCATTTCTTGTTAGCTTTCTAGAATACTACAATTGTCATACATTTTCAAATTTCAGAGGGAAAAAAACCCATTTCAACTGGCTTTCAAGGTCACCAGTAAGGTTGTAGCTTTCAAATAACATCTGGAAAGAAACTCAGAACAAGGGAAAACAAAATGGTAGACACCTCACCCAGAGCCTTTGCTGGTCAAATCTCTAGATGTTGGGCCTCCTTATAAGCCTGTGTGTAGACAGTTCTTAGTGGATTGCTAGTCACTTGGCCGGCTGCCAAAATAGCAGGCAAGGGTTGTGTTAAATTCATACTCTGACAGAATTCATAGATTTTTCTAATATCAGTACTCACTTCTCTGAAAATGAATATAACACTAGCAGAGAAATAGATCCAGTAATCTCGTATCTATGAAGCTTTTTGTTGCCAGGCTGTTGGTATTTTTCACAGTTAATTACAAGACTGTCACCTCATTTTCCTGAGTTTTAGTTCAACTCTTCCCTTCCCACTGGAAGTTCCTTAGTGGAAAATGGGGACATGTCTTTATTTTCAAGAATTTGTTCCTGTTACAGAGAGCATAGAGCCTCATCCACTCTATCTTCCTCAGAACTCCAATGGCCAGGGTGTTCCAGGCCCTAATCCTCTCTCCCACAAAGGGCACTGGGCACTCTGCCTACTTCCCTGTTCCTGGGATGTGTATGTGCACACACCAACTTCAGAAGGACTCCCAGAGCCAAGAAGCATCTCCTCAGGGCTTCCTCTCACTGCCTTGTAGGGGAGCAAAATCTACAAATATCTGTCATTCCAAAATATGTCTTTGACAAAGGGTCGATTTCATGGGAAGGGCTCTGAGGCTGAATGGAGGATGTTTGGTGGGGGGGAGGGTGGGAGGGGGATATGAAAATGATAAACAGACAGATAGAAAGACAGATAGATGATAGACAGATATGAACACTCTCTGTGAGGAACTCCTCCCTTATCTATTTTCAATGAAGGACGCAGAATGTAAGTCTGCTTCCTGTGGCTTCCTTGAAAAATCTTTTATTATTAAGATGTATTGATATACACAGGCCAGAGATACAACGGGTGAAAGGATTTACCAGAGACAGAATGAGGAACAGAACAGGCAGACCTACTCAAATACACTGCTGAGGGGAGCAGCAGGAGAGGTCTGCTGTGCCATGTGGGTCACCTCTCTGGCAAGGAATCAAACTCATGATGCAGTGGCTGCAGAAAGCTTCACAGTGCTGAGATAACTCCTTGTGCCATCAGGGAGGTCCTCCTTGATACACCTTCTAAAAGAACTTCCACCTCTCTCCCCTAGGCCTCTGTAGTATTAGCTAAGTGACTGAAGATGTCATCTGCAGCAGGTCACTTAGTTGCTCCACTCATGCAGGGTGTCTCCCATGTGCATAGGAAGTAATGACATTATTTAACTTCTGAATTTTTTTTCTCTTACCAACCTATCTGATGCTTGCTTGGTTACTTGGCAGCCTAGAAGAATCCAGAGAGACAGAAGATGATTTCTTTTGCTCCTCAATAACCGAGTGTTTATTATATTATTATATGTCATGTCATCATCAACATCATCATCAATGTTAAATGAAGCTATGTGTACAGTTTCGAAGCTTGTTTGGACATTTACCCACAAAGGGATGGGTAATTTGGGGTGTTTTGTTGGAAACTATTATCCATTCTTCTCTTTACTGCACACTAAGACTATTAAAGTTTTTTCTATTGAAGTTCTAATACACTAAGAGTATGTTTTGCCTTTATATGGAGATGGAAGAAACTATTTACAGTATGTAAGGTTTGAGCTTTCCAGGGTTCCCTTTATTTCATCTGCTAACAAAATGACAAATACAGGGAAATGACATAAGTTTAAGAATCTTAAAATAATTGTTAGAAGTTACTAGTTCACGTTTCCTTGGGCATTTATTTGTAAAAGTGGAACTCACCAAAATACCCTTCTCATTCTGAGCCTTCTGTAGGATAATGGTACCCAAGAACCTAAATGAAAGCAAAACCATAGACCCTCTTTGGCAAATGAGAAATTTAAGCCCTAGGAACTTGCAAGCTGGGTGATTTCCATTCTTCTGGAATACTATTCAGCTTACTATGTATATTCCTTATTTTATTTAATTACTATACCTATTCCCATGTAAAGAAACAGTCTCAGAGAAGTTATAAAAATTGACATCTAATTGTTGAACTATTTTAAGACAAAAAAGTCATTTAAATCAGGTCTTAATTACTTGATTATCTTCTTAACCACAGAAATATCATGGAAGAAAGGAACAAGTTGTAGGAGCCATTCATGTCTAACAGAGACTGAGGGTGAAACAGAGTATTCCTATAGACAGCAGCACAGGTACTCACCCAGAAGAAAGCAAGCATGAAATACTGACAGGAACCCTAGAATCAAAGCATCCTCCATCAAAGACCTGTCTGTTCCATGATGGGATGGCTGCTAGGAAACAGTATGGGTCTTTTAAGTATTTTTACCTCCTTCGCAAAAATGTTAATTTTTCCTTTATTTGATGAAACTTCATTCTGATGTAATCTAGCCAGCATTACTTACTAGTGAGGAATGAGACCAATCTACCAGGCTGGGATATCCAGGTAGTTTTCTTTAGGGAGAGGGGAACTGAAAGGAGAGTTTGAAGATGTGAGTTGGGAGAAGGGATGAGGAACCTCAGAACAAGTGAAGTATCCAGTTAATATAGAGTGGACCTTTTGTGCTAGCTTCTCTCATAAAAGGCTATAGCATCAGTAAATCTTTGAGAGTTTAAATTTGGGCTTTTTCTTCTACCAAAAGGAAGCATTAATTGACAATTATCTGGCTTAAAAACAAAAGAAGCAAATTGCAGTGGCTTAGTTCTTTTTTTAATCTTCAAAGGAGAATTATTAAAGTGTATCCTAGAGACATGTCTTAACTTGTGTTCCCAAATAGAATATCATACAGTGACTTACGTACTCTTGCTCAGCCAGATAATTGCTTTACTTTGATTTTTCTCTTATGCAAAATAAAGATGAAAAATGCTTAGATTATCTAATTAATCAAAATTTTGTTTAAAAATATGAAAGAAAAAACCAAGTTAGCTCAAGAGTTCACAAAAAAAATATATGCCCCAATATACTACAAAATTGATGAACTATGTTAAGAGGGTAAAGCATACTTGTTGACAATAATCCTTTAGAAATTATAGATGAAAAAATTGCTCTCAAGTAAAATGAAAGAACTCAATGTAAGTCTGAATTCCCTGCGGTCCTATTAAATGTATAAATACCATGTTAGTGTCTCTTTTCTCTAATAAATTGGACAATTAGAAGGTATAGAAGAGGGAAGTGACTAAAAAGTAAAAAACTTGTGAATTCCATTTTAATACTATCACTGTGCTTTTGGTTAACAAAAACTTCAACCTGGTGACTTTAAAGAACATGTTAGTTTATACAATTCCAGTATCTTTCTCAAGCATAGGAAAAAGAGAAAACTGTCTCTCCAGCCTCTTCTAGGCTCTCTTGTACAGGTCTTTCTGTATGGTTACTGTGGGCAAAATACGGACTTATGTCAGCACCATCTCTTAGGTGAGTGTGTTCTAAGAAAAAATGTTACAGGCTAAAGTAACTTTCTGGTTTGCATCTCAGTGGGTTGATAAAAATATTTTGCTAGGTTGTTTAGCCTAGAAATTTGCAATGTCTTAGTAGTTCCACTAAGTTATAAGTAACTCTTTAAACATAAATGACAACTGAATCATTTCATTCAAGCCATAAAGGAGTGTATAATAAAATTAATAGAATTTAGGTGCAGTGACCATATCAAGTATGAATTATGCTTACATATTTCTTTTTTTCCTTTACTGGTATATTCCTAGAAGTTTAAGAGGCAGTCAAATAAGTAAATACACTGTTTTATCACAAGTGATGTCAAGGCAATATATCAAAAAGAAAAAGAATCATAATAATTAGACAGAGCTCCAATACTTTTAACAAATACCCATACCTTAAGTATTTTAAGAAAATAGCAAGATTTCTTACTACATATTGATGGTATCATAAAATATTTTAAACAGTAATTATAGTTTTGGGGTTTTACTCAAAAGGATAAAATTCATAATCTTGTTCATAAATTTCTCAATTCTAATTCAATAAACAATCAAGCTTCATTTTACCTATTATCCAAGTCATGTATCAGAAACACACATGACTTTAAAGAAAAATAACTAAAAACATTTTCAATTGCTGTTCAATAAATTTGAAATATATATGCAAATCAAATATTTTTTAAATATAGTATAATGCAATCTAGAAGTTAGTATTAGATATATCCATGCTTCTCTATATTGATTTAATGCCTTTATTAACCTGCAGCCAAGAAAAAATATCTGTCCAAATTATTTTTCACAAAATCTATTACAGTTAGATTGGCCTGACTGATTGATAAGAAAACTAGTAATAAAACTAAACCACTTTAGTAAGCTAACCTCATTCACTTGTTTTTTGTCCAGATGAAACACCTGACCGGAACTTGTAGAGGCAATTTCTTCATACACTTTATATCCAATATGGCCCCTGTCATCACAATCACCAGTGAGTACAAATACTACCTATTTAAAAAAGAAAAAAAGACAATTAAAAGATTTTTCAAAATTCAATTTATTTTTATTCATCACCTATGATGTGTCAACATTGAACTAGGCAAGTTAACATATCACCCTCTCTATGCGTTCCTACTTGATCCACACAGTTTATCAAAATTTTGAAGCTCCTTTCATTAAAGATGTAGAGCTTAAATTTGTGATCTTTGAATATATAATATGCTTTGGCTAGTAGCACAAGGAAAAAGGCATCTTCTACCAAATCTGAGGCTAGACTGAAGAGGTCCTCTGTGTATTTCCAGTCGATTTTTGTCATGGCAAAAGACTAATTTCTAGGTAAGCCTACTGGTTTCAAAAAAAGGCTGAGAAAACCCAAAAGGCAGAGACATGACACCCCAGAGACCAGAACAGATGAATTAAACCCAAATCAAACTATTCTGCCTACACAATGATGAACAAGGCAGACCTAGATCAACAGGGTCTTGCAAATATGTGCAAAATAGATGTTTACTGTTTTAGGGCAGATAGAGAAAAGGTGATAATTAATGCAATGATTAATTTGAAATTTAAGCCAGTTTTAAAACTCTGCTTTTGTCAATAATAAGGACAATGATAAACAACTTAATTCAACATTTCTCTATTAAAAAACAGGTATTCATACGTTTGGTACAAATAACACATATATGATACCTACATACATGCTTGGTAGTTAAAATATTTGCCATGCGACAGGAAGACAGTCCCTATTTATGTTCCTGAAAGATGGGAATGTTTGAAGGTTCATGCTACTTACTTGTGACTGTTTCTGTTGGATAAGCTGCAGCACCTCATGAGTGAGCCGATAATCCTTGGACCGAGCATCCGTGAAGACATAGATAAAAGAACCAGGAAGAGAAATTTCCAAGGCAATTTTTATGGCTCCAATACTCATTTCTGGACAATCACCACCACCCTGTTAAGGAGCAGAGAACAAACATGAAACTGTTCCATCAGCAGAAAAGAAAAGGCAATTCAAGTGATAGCAAGTTGCCTTAGAAGCTTTAGAACAAGTAAGTTCTCTTCAATATTATTTGCTGTCAATTTGTCACCAGTATGTGGCAAATTGCACAGGGCAATTTTCACATGTCAAGCTTGATTTGCCACCAGCATACAAGCACATTGGTATAGACCCCAGACCCCTCATTTCTGCTCAAATGTCACCTATCAGAAAAACCTTAATGACCACCTTTTATAAAGTACACCCAAGTCAACCCTTTCACATTTTTTACCCTTGCTTTATTTTTCTTACAAATTCGATCTCTGTGTTTTTCTACTTGAATGGGTTCAACATATTTTCTGAAACAAAAATGGTCCTAACCTTAAGAGGAATTCTCGTCACATTTATTTCCTTCAAAAAAACAAAGATTTATAGATACAATGAGCATATTATATTTACATATATATATATACATAAAATGTTATATATATAAAATGCTTTATATATATATAAAATGTTGTATATATAAAACAATATATATATAACATTTTGTTTTAGGAATATAATTCTAAAACTTTTATGGGAATAATAATAGTTTATAACATTATATATGTTTCTCAGGTATACAACATTATAAATCTGTATCTGTATATACTACTACATTCCATTTACCATTAACAGTATAAATGCATCCTTCACCATACCACTGACCCCTTTTTTTCCTGTTCTGTTTCCTATCTAATCTTCTGCTCTTTCTATTATCAAACTTTATTTTCCTCCACAATAAAGACATGTAAATATATCATATATTCCTACTTAAAATCTTTCACTAACAACTTGTGTTGGATCAAATTATGCCTCTATTTTCTCTCTTCTGCTGTTGTCTCTCTAAAAGTTGTTTTCTTTCAACTGTTTGGAGGTTCCTCAAACTGCTAAACTTGGAGCTTCTATATGACCCAGCAATCCACCCTAGGTATCTACCCAAAAGTCACAAAAACACTGACTCAAAAAAGATACCTGCACCCCATGTTTATTGCTGCTTTCCATGGAAATAATAATGCTCAAAAGTAGATGACTGGATTAAAAAGATGTGGCGCATATATACAATGGAATATTATTCAGCAACCAAAAAAAAAAAAACACACATGCCTTTTGCAGCAACATGGATGGAGCTGGAAAAGATCATGCTTAGTGAAATAAGCCAGACAGAAAGGAAAAATACTGGGTGATTTCACTCATAGCAAGAGTATAATGGACCAGACAAGAAAATAATAATAATAAATAGCCATATACCAGAGACATTTTATGGGGGAGGGGTGGAGAATGGGATCAAAAACAGTGGGGGGAAGGAAATGCACTGGACTATGATGATAGCACATGGGTCATTTGGTGATGAGAAGCCCACGGGGATTACAACTGAAATGGAAAAATGCACAAAGTGATGTAAAAATAAACTATCATTTTATTTTTTTTTTTAAATGTTTTCTTTCCACTGAAACTATTTCCTGTTCTTTGAATCTGCTGCTGACTGCACACCTTAATCACTTTAATCCTTTCATTCAAGTGATTTTCTACTACTTCATCTCTGCCATCAAACACACCTCACAAAACTAGATTCTTCCATTTTCTGTAAGCTTTTTGAATGCAGAAACTGCTTTGCTGCTGTCCTTGAGCCCTCGGGTCACAGTATTTGCCAGCCATGCAGAAATCACAGAGTAAATATTTGTCAAATTAGACTACTTTTTGTCAAAAGTTGAGATAATCTGCTTTCCTCTCTTTAAAACTTTCTCTTTTATTCCAGTCAGTCATACTTCCTCACTCTACAGATGTACTTTTATACCCTTTACTTTTAAATGATCCATAAAATAATTTCCTTTGTGAAATGGTTATTTGGGGAATTATCTCATGCAACAAATGCCTTGACTGAGCACCTGTGTGCTAGGAACGTGGGAAACAGCTACTGGGCACAATAGTAGTTTTTGTCTGTTGTGGGAATAATTTTTACTTTGGCCACCTTCGCATATCTAACTAGATATTTGGGTTTATGCAAAAACTCTAATTACTTTTGTTTTAAAAGCTTAAACAGAAATACTCGTCTGTGCTTACCATTGCACAACTGAGTTAATCATGATATAATTTATCCATTCCCCAAATAGTTGCTGAACATTCAAGGACATTAATGTAGCTCTATGGTAGCACAACTCTAAAGAGGGAATAATTCACTTTTGCTAATTGTCACTTATTACCAAGGGACTGGACATCTTCAGGTTATGGATTAGCATCAGAATAGCAATGAAATCGCCAGAGATATAATAAACCTTCATTTAGGAAGTGAAGGAGAGTATCTGAATTATTTGACTTGTTCAAGATGCCTTAGTTGATGCCACACATCATCCAAGAGTATACTCTAGAAACCATTAGACCTTAGAAGTGACTACAAATTACTTTACCCCACTGAGGTCCCTCATACCTTCAGGTTCTTCCTAAAAATTGAATGTAGTCCACCCCCAAAAAATGCATTGAAATGGAGTCTCTAAGCCTTTAAGCAATGTTTATGCTATGTATTTGAAAAGATTAAAATTACATATTAATGAAACCACTACCACACATTTTCTGTAAGTATTGGCATCACCAATACTTTTCTTCTGAAAAAAGTATCTGTGCAACACTGAACCTTCTATCAATGAAGCTTAATATTGGTTAATACCCAAAAGAAAGAGTGTGATGAGCTGAAACAGTTATACCCATACAAAGAATTTCACAATTATAATATGAGAGGCACCCCTTTTATGTCTTAGATTTTTTATATCATAGACTCCAAAATGAAGTCATCATTTTTATGAAAGAACTAATAGAAGTCTGAGAGCAGAAAGAAAATTGGAGAATGTTAAGCCAAAAGATCCAATCTGATTGATCCAGTATATCAAAAACACATAGCGAATGTGCTTATATTCCCCTTAAAGTGAATTATATAGCTTAGGTAATTTTTTTTTTCCAGCTGTGGAAATCAATGTAGTCTTTACAATAAAAAATAATGATTCTGTCCTGAACTTCACATTTGTAGGCACAGATTCTATTGTAAGTATACTGGTTACATTTTGATTATATATTGTTCTAAAGAATAAAACTTCTCTTCCCGAAATAGTATAGTACTTTTAAATTATTACCATTCTGCTTATTGCAGTTAGTGATTAACTTGATTTTAAAAATCATTATTAACTCATAATTCACCTTAGTGAAACTATTAGTCTATATCATTATTAATGTAGATTACTGAAAATATGTTTGTTTTTCCACAGGAATTTATCACATAACGTTATATACTTTTAAACACGACCTAGCTAATTCTTAAGTCTGCTTTTCTAGTCATTTTGTCATAACTTTTAAAATGGCTTGTAAATGTAATATTTTAGATAATATGGTAAACACTAACTTATCTTCTATGCCCACTGAGTACTTTAAGAACGGCTAGCAGAAGTAGGGAAATGATTGTTTTATTTATTTTATTTGACTAAAATTTAAATAAAGACATTAAAGAAGGAGCCCTCCCTGGTGGTGCAGCAGGTTAAAGCACAGCACTGAGAAGCTAACACCACTTCAGCATGAGTTCGACCCCGCCTGCCCCGGAGGTGACCACATGGCATGGCAGACCTCTCCTGACCGGCCCACTGCTCCTTTCAGCAGTGTACTTTGTCGATCTGCCTGTTCTGCTCCCCACTCTGTTTCTGGTGAATCTTCTCACCCTCTGCATTTCTGGCCTGTATCCCAGTTCTGTATGCATAAATAAATAAATCTTAAAAAAAAAAGAAGACATGAAAGAAGTATTAATTTTTATACTGATAACATTTTGAAATAGTATCTTGGATATATTAGGTTAAATGGATTTTTAAAATTAATTTCAACTTTTAGAAAATTACTTAAATGGCTCATATTTTTGTTGGCCAACACTGCTTCAGACTGATATGTTTGGTTTAATAATCTAGGCTTCATTCTAGATAAATATCTGCAAAGGAGACTAACTGACCTTTTAAAAGTTCTCCATGAACTTTATTTCCTATCAGAAGTTATTAGAAACAAAATTCAAGTTGCTTTCATCTAGGAATCAAGATCTAGCTACAAAACTATAGATTATTGATTTTGTTCAAATTTTATAGTTTTCATATTTACACATATATATGCAAATTATAATTCTATTGATAGTTATAATGAAGTTGTGAAAGGTATTTCAGATAGAAAAAATCAACACTGATGGCCCTCCCTGGTGGCACAATAGGTTAAAGTGCAGCACTTCAAGCTAGCCACAGCTGCTTCAGTGAGAGTTCGATCCCCAGCCCAGAAGATGATCCACATAGCCAGGTAGACCTCTTCTGTCTCTCTCTCTGCTCCCCTCAGCAGTGTACTTCATCAGTCTGCCTATTCTGCTACCCTCTCTGTCTCTGGTGAATCCTCTCACTGTCCCTGCACCTCTGTCCTGTACCCCAGTACATAAATAATCTTTAAAAAAGAAAAGAAAAAAAATCAATTCTGAAAAGGCAGAAGCATGTCACCTTTCACACACACACACAAGGACTTCACTCACGGGTTTGTTATAGTATTCCCCAAATTCACAAGTGATGTCTGATTTTTTTTAATGTAGACAGAGTAGGACTAAAGAGAACTGGTGATTATGCATGTTAATATACAAACCTTACAAAGTCAGATACATTGATACATTAACATGATTTGTTTCAAACTCATGTAAGTGTTTGAAATTTGAGGGCAAAGGATTGTAGCTAAAACTATAAAAAGGAAGTCCTTTAAGTTTTAAGTTCAAACAAAAAGTAAGTAACTGTTTATAAGCATTCTTTTCTGTCTTGACCTGAATACCAAGTAGGAAGAAAAAAAAAAAAAGGAAACTAATATTCCATAAAACATCCTGATGAAGAAATGTAGAACTGATGAAGTTGAATCTATGAAAGGGCTCATTAATTTGATTCTACTACTGATAATAAGGCACTCTACTTATATGATCTTAATGGATAGCTGCCTTGAGACAGTATTGTCACGTATGCTTTTTACATGTTACTTTTTACGTCAACTGATGATGCAGGTATCATTTTGGCACATTTTATTTTGAACAGAGCACCAAACCTTGGAAATCCTTTTCCTGGGATCACACAGTTAGTAGGTAAAAGAGGGGAGACTTGAGCTCATTATTGTCTGGCTTAAGGTTCATGGAGAATCCAGTGAGGGCTTTTATTATCTTCATCAGTTTCTCTGTCTGCTAGCAAGCAGCTTATCAGAGACACTCAAAAGTAGAGGAAGCGATCGCCCTCCTACCAGATACCCACATAATGTTCATTTTTTTATTGTAGCATTCCTTCCATGGTGTTATAATTTATCTTCTCCTAGATCTTTGTTCATCAAGTAATTTAGTAAGGGCTTCATTGTTGTTTGATAAATAAATAGATAATGAGCAATGAATAAATGAGTGATTGAGATTGTGCAAGCAATCTTTTTAAATTTTTTTATACTTACTTATTTTCTTACATCATTGTTAATTTATGTAAGGAATCTTGAAACAATCTATAGGCATAGTTGTTAGAGTTAACCTGAGCTCTACTCAAACCTAATCCATCTCATTTCCTGTGATGTAATTCCAAAGCTAAGTCCCATAAAAATACGAGTGTCAAAAGCTGCTCTTTAACCAAATATATACATATATACATAATGTATATAATAATAATATGTATGATGTATGTGTTATATTCAGTAGAATATAAAACTAAGTCTTCCCATCTGTCATCTCTCTCTGCCTCTATCTTGTCTTTTGGCCTCTCTTTCATCCTGGCATACAATCAGATTTAATATTTAACAAAAGAAAACAAACACAGCTATGTAAATGTATCCCTCCAAACCACATAAATCTGCACACACATGAAAATGAAAGGTGTGAGGGAACTGAAGTGTTTAATGCATTGAATTACATAATTCCCTAAATGTATACAAGAAGGGTCTGACTTTGTCAACTTTATGTTTTTATTTGAACACTAAAACATAATTAATTGGTGCTAGTAGGCACATTCTTGCTCAGTAATTTGATATTCATCTTATCTCTATAATTCTACTGATGGTTACTATTTAATAAGTTGCCAAGACACTTCAGAGAGAGGAAAAAAAATATGTATTGAAAAACAGAAACATCTGACCTTTCACAGTAAATGCAGCTCCTGGAATTAAAGGAAAAAATGATCTGTAACCTCAGAGTTACAGTGATAATTATGTTAAAAAAACAAATTCCTGGAAAGCAATATTAAATAAGAATAAATGGAAACAGTATCAGTCAAGGGAGTAATAAAACATAGATAAACGTGCTGTCTTTTCTAAATACAAGAGAGTGTGGGAGTGGCACTAAAATAAATTGAACCATTAAGCCTTAAGAGGAGCTGGTGAAAAACGAAGTCTCTGTCCAAAACCTAACGGGAAAATGCTCTTCAAACAAGGGATCAGAGAACAGGGAACACTAATCTTGGAACAAGCTCTTGCCTGTGCCTGTTCTTTCTCTTCTATTGACCCATTTTAGTTCCTCTATTCTCATCCATCCTCAATGAACTAGTGTTTGCACCAGTTGTTTTCCAGTTATGCCTAACTAAGCAATCAGAAAATGAGACTTCATGGTAGGCTCATGCCTGAGACCAAAAGAATCTGAACTGGCATTAACAAAGAGTACATCCTACTAAGCCTGGTTTCAAAGCCAGACTGTATTCTTTCAACATGGAACACCCATTTCTTGAAATGCCTTCTGTGTTTAACTTGCCCTTTACCTATCAAATTTTAGGAATGAAACTCAGTTGTAAGCTGAGCAAATGCTACAACCCTCAGTTTTCTTTCTTAAAATATGGTTATGTGATCCTAAAACCAAGAAAACAGAATGTACATATGGAAATCATTTACACTGAAGTGAATCTAATTTAAAGATGCAAATAGCAAATAAATCAGAATGACTAGAGGCCTAGTTTCTCAGTGCCATGTGCTGGGCTTCAACATAGAAAATATGGAAAGATATACCACAGCAGAGGTTTTCAGAGCCCAAATCTTTTCAGAGTCCATAATAAACAACAAAAATGTTATAACCCAAGGATACCACTACGACGTTCTTTACAGTGATCACCAGACAAGCTTCAAGAAAATGCAATCCAAGCCAAAGCATCAGAGAAGCAATGACCTCCAGTCCAGATGCATTAAAGGTGAACATTTACAACCATTTCCAGGCTTTCACATGACCACCTGTCAGCAGTAAGAGTCTAACTCTTTAGTAATTGATCTTTTCACTTGAGCATTCTTTCATGCTGGGTCTTTGAAATAGATTCAGTCTCCTTCAACTCAAACAATCATAAACATACAATTGTGCAGGCACTCAGGATTTTGATTAATAAACCAGAAAATGATGAGCCTTCATATTTTAAAACTTTACAAAAAATTCACAACTCACATGAATTTTTATGGTCCATCATCCCTTCAAGAGACTGCCTGAAGGCAACCATGCATAACAAAATATCATGTTATAGCTTCTAATTATAAAAAGATGTGGAAGTACACAGGGTTAATAATAGGCAAAAGTGGGAAGCCAAGAAATGGTAACTTGGTATTTTCAGTTTCCATTTCAGTAACACTCCTCTACTGTACTTCTTTTTAAAAATTGATTTACAATCATTGTTCATTTTTGTAATCCCCATAAAATTCCCACCATCAAATCACCCATAGTACTTGTGGTCTGCCCTCCTGTGTTTTGACCCCTCTTCCTCCCCGTCCCCTACTATGTGTGTCCTGGATTTATAGTTTGCTTGCCAATTTTGTCTTTTTTTCTGTCCCCCTGTTTGGTTCCCCTATATTCCTCCTCTAAGTGAAACCATCTGATAATTTTTCTTTTTCCTTCTGACTTATTTCACTAATCATAATCCCTTCCAGCTCCATCCATGTTGCTGTGAGTGGCATGAGTCTTTTTAGACTGCTGAGTAGTAATGCCTCTCTCCCCTTCACATACTCTGTGCCATTTTACTGTGACCTTCTCTTTTCCTGGCAAATGATGACCCTGCTGCTTGGGTGGGAGTGATTTTAGGTTTGTCCTAACAGGCTACCTAGTTTACTTGGGAAGAAAGAGCCAGGCAGGGACAAGACAGGGTCTAAGGAGGTCAAGGTAGCCAATCAGCAGCTTATTCAAGGACTAGGCATTTACTCCGCATGTACTTCCTCTAAGCAGGCTTCCTTTCTTCCCATTATCCCTCTCTTAAGAGCTATCTCATTCTCTACTACTCCA
Source organism: Condylura cristata (assembly GCF_000260355.1). Lineage (NCBI taxonomy): Eukaryota > Metazoa > Chordata > Mammalia > Eulipotyphla > Talpidae > Condylura > Condylura cristata. Next base: position 27,827,515 of record NW_004567125.1, on the reverse strand, counting down.
CTGCCTGCTCACTAAAACCCCTGATAATCTGTCCCAACACTCTCCAATGAAGCACATCTGCTATCAACTTCATTATTGGTTAGTTAAAGGATATTGCAGTGTTGTGATTTTCATTTAATGTGATCAAAATTTTTTTATTTTATGCACTGTTGTCTTGGAAAAAATTATCAGTACAGTACATTTTACTAATTAAATCATTATCCTTTATGAACAATTTATAGAGAAGTTTCAGATAGACAAATTTCATGTTTTCTTAAAGTAACAGTCAGATTTTGGTGAAGTAAGTACCAGATCATCGCCAAAGAGGAGGAAACACACACACACACACCAGATAACTGAAAATTCTTAAAAGTCAATGTGAGCATACAAGAATAGAGACCAGTTTTGTGTGGCATGAATCTAGGCACCGCAGATCAGTTATTCCTCTTGTTCAATATTATTTTGTATCATGTATTTACCTGTAATGAATCATTTATTTATCCTTAATAACATTCCCACACGTGCACTTTGAAAAAATGGTCAAGAAATATCCCAACATAATCCACATTTTAACTGGATATATATCCTGCTCTGAAAAAGCAACCTAATAGCAGCATGTCCTTCTAAACTCTGTCCTATGTCCTTTGAAGTATATACAAAAGATAATAAAGAAATCAACCAGTTATTTGCTTCTGGATAGGGAATCAAGATGGATAGGGTACCAAGAAAGAGCTAAACATTCCCCCCAGTGCCTCCACTCTCCTACCTCAGTTCCATCCTTCACTCCTGAAGGATATATGTGATAATTTACCCTTCAGAGAATCTAGCAGAAAATGATAGTTTTATTAGCTTTAGATTATAAGAATTTTCAACTCTAACAATAATCAGAACTTAAAAGTATGCATACGGTATAAATATTACCTTTCTATCTCTTAAAATACATCTCATTCTGTTTCTTTGAGGTGTTTGTGAGCTCACACCTAAATAAGTTAGAAGTAGCAAGATCATGTTGAGGAAAAGAAGTAACTTTTTATTTACGATGACATTGTCACTTGCTATTTTAAAATATTAGGTGTGCCAATTGTTCAGTGACCAGAGGTAGAAAGAGAAGCTAAAATCTAGAAATAAATGCACTACCTTGCAGAAGAGGCCAGCTCTAGACTTGAATCTGTCTTTAATTCTCTACTGCCTTACATTGAAATAAAACACAAAGAGAAATTATATAAACAATTTGATTAGATTAATAAGGTTATTTAAACCAATATTTACAAGGAAAGTAGCAAAGTGATAAAAGAAACTGACTTTGGCACTAAATGCTCCCAGTTTCGCTACTTGCCGATATGGTGACCTAAGACATGTTACCTAATATCTCAACACTTGAGTATCCTCATTTGTAAAATGGAATAAGACAAATTTGTGTGAGCTTGAACTAAAATAACATTTAAAATACTTCTAAAGCCTTTTAAAAGGTACACTTCCATACTTATTGCTCCTTTATGGTAGAAACATTTGGTGATTATTTCCTTTATAAGACTATAGAATGCTAATGGTAGTATAACAGCAGTATTAATGGGTAATGTATACTGAAGCCTGATTTGCAGCCAGAAACTAGTTCTACTGTTCTGGAAACTTTTATTTGCAATGATGAGTTATACTCTATCTTCCCATACAGACATGCATATGTCACTTGTAAATCAAATACATTAAGAGAACTTAAATGGAGGCCCTCCCTGGTGGTGCAGTGGGTTAAAGCACAGCACTAAGAAGCTTAAGCCACTTCTACAGGAGTTCGATCCCTGCCTACCCTGGAGGTGACCACATGGCGTGGCAGACCTCTCCTGTCTCACCTGCTGCTCCCCTCAGCAGTATACTTCATCAATCTGCCTGTTCTGTTCCCCACTGTCTCTGGTGAGTCCTCTCACCGCCCCTCCTCCTCTGGCCTGTGTGTATAATAAATAAGTTCTGTGTGTATAAATAAATAAATCTTAAAAAAAAAAGTTGGCATGTAAAATATTCTGAAATCAGCATTATCTTTGCCCACTTCTTTTTCATAGTTGTTATCTGGCTCTCCTTTGGAAAGGAAATGAATTTAATCCTAACATCAATTGTTAGAATTTTCCTACAGCAAAATATGTCCCCCCCAATATTAGTCTGTTAAAGTTTATATCTATAGTTCTGTTTCTGTTAAAGAAGGACAATAACTAGGTTATAGTCTTCATAACTTTATCTTGTTGCTATGTGGTGAAGCTGTTCACATATTTTCAGTTATATTCCTCCTTTTTAAAGTCAATTACTGAATCTTCACAAAGGAAAATCAAATTATATGTGAAACTTCTCAGTTTGGGGGTATCAACTACCCCAAAGTTAGAACTGTAGTTCCATTATAATAGAAAGATCTATTTTTTACATTTCAGATGTTTGACTAATGTGTTTTTTGTTCTTTAAAATACAAGGATAAAAGGCTTGAAAGCATATTACTGCCAACACCATTTTCTAAAAATCAACAAACTTTATAGTTTCTTATAAAGAATGTGACCCGAGGCAAGGCTTTGCACTGATATTTACAAGGATATTAATTCCCAAAGCTCTGTGTGATTTGAATACCATTTGTTCTCATTTGTCTTCCCTTCTTTTCCCCAAGAGAAATCTCAGTTGCTTTTCAAGTTTCTTCTCTGTATTCCAGATAAAAGAGGATAAATCACAATAAAATTAATGTTCTAAATTTAATGATTTAAGTTTAGCAAGTTTTGGCTTATTTTTTCTTAGAAAAACTTAAATTACTTTTCCTCAAGTTAATTCCATATCTCTGTAAGAAAAACAGCTAAGCCTAGTACAATATTAGTGGGTGATTAATTTATTTCAAAATGAACTTTCTTGTTTTCAAAATTATCACAAATATGAAAGGGGTATTTTTAAAGATTTTATTTTTTTAATCCAAGTTGGTTTTAACAGGACCACAGTCTTTTATTTAAAAAAAAAATATTTATTTATTCATAAAGAACTGGGGTACAGACCAGAGGTACAGGGGCAGTGAAAGGATTCATTAGAGACAAAGTGGGAGCCGAACAGTCAGACAGACAACGTACACTGCTGAGGGGAGCAGTGGGTGGATCAGGAGAGGTCTGCCGTGCCATGTGGATCACCACTGGGGCTGGGGATCGAACTTGCATTGAAGTGGCTGGGGCTTGCTTGCAGTGCTGTGCCTTAACCCTTTGCGCCACCAGGGAGGGCCAGGGCCACAGTCTTAATGCTCTTGATATCAGTGACTGTGGGAAGTTATTAGAAATGGCTGGAGGGGGAATTAATAAGTGTATCTTGCACTATTTTATGAAATTTTGGAAATCTCATATTTATGATATAATAAAATGTTCTCCAAGACAACACAGAAAACAAAATATGCTCTTTAGACTAGGTGTTAAGAAATATAATCTACAGTCTTTCATATTTAACTTAATAAACATTTTTGCCATTAATTTAATAAAGAATTCACTAGAAACTTTGAAAATGAAAACACTTTCATGGTACTGCCCCCCACCCATGCCTAGAACAATGCCCAATGTCAAATGAAGGGAAAAGTAAATATTTGATTTCTTCCCAGGCTAGTTGTTCTACATTAGCATTCTCTTGGATCCCCAAACAATGTTAAAAAAAATCATTTAAGTCAGCCCAGAGCAAACCTCTAGAGAAACAGATACCAGCTTCCAATCCAGGGGAAAAAGAAAGATTCTTTTCTTTAACAAAGATGCTACATGACCCTATGGAGTCATCTGTATCAGATTCCATTCCAAAGGGTGGGAAGGGAGGGTCCTGGTTAGGGAATCAATGGAGTGTGAGTCAGAAGTTAGGATCCTCCACCCCTGAGACAAATGGAGAAAGAGTCAAGGCACTCCCTAAAGATCTCTGAGAACAAAAGAAAGGGAGAGGCAGGAAATCAGAAAGGGTCAACTCCAAGTCTCATTGAGAATATAGGTACTTTGATTCTGGCCAGATAACCAAGAATATAGTCTGCCTCTCATCTTGTAAGTAAGTAAGTAAGTAAGTAAGTAAATAAATAAATAAATAAATAAATACAGTAAATCCCTTCCTAATATTATATCAGAAATCCATTTCTTTGCCCTTCTAAATATCTGTGTATTGAAAATGTATCAGGCTTTTAAGGTATCCTTTATAATGTCAAGCAATATTTTCGTGTTACATGTGTAGTGTTCCATTTTTAAAAGAAGTCACCCTCAAATAATATTTATGCAGTAAAATATTAAAAAGTCCACTTGGTTGTAGACGCTGGCTCATTCCACAGGAGGTTCAGACACTCAGTGAAAAGACAAGGCATTTACCCTTACGTTCCCAGTAGAACAGGGGTGTTGGGAGTGACCAAAGATTTACTGACAAGGACTGAATTAGGGTGGTAATGAATTGAGCCTTGCATCCAAGCTTGATAAGGTGGTAATAAACTGACCTTGTATCCAGGATGGGACTAGCTGAAGGTGATAACGAACTGGGCCTCACATCAAGGCAATGAGTCACCCCTTTGAAATCTGAGCTTAGGACTTATATAGGAGACCCTTCCCCTTACTGAGTTGGCAGTAGTTGCGGACCCCACCTAGGGGCGGTGGGGCTCCATCTCAGCTGCTGCCGGAGAGCAATAAACTCTGCTTGCTCAGCCTTTCTGCCTCCCGTTTTTCTTTCTTGAGGCCGATCACAGAAGTTGGGACAAAACAAGGGGAACATAAGCAGTTGAACCACCAAGGCCAATATAATGTCTAAAAACTATGATCCATGTACAGGATGGAAATTTCTATGTAAGATTTTTTTTTCCAGAAAACTCAGACATACACAGTGACAAAAAAAATCGCTATACTGAGAGTGGGACAAATAAATTGTAAATGAGAATCATATATTAACTGAAAAAGAATGACTAAAAAGAAAATGGAGATTATTAGTAGAAAATATTATCATATTTAGACATTTAGTAGAAGAGAAAAATATTCAAAGGCTGTCTATAGAATCTATTTTATATTATATTAGTATATAATTACAATAGAGTTATGCATGAAAAAAAAACAAGATTGAATACATGTATATGAATGTCAAACTGAGTTCCTTATCCTACCCCCCATTATGCTATACTATATACAATTCTGATTCAAATATTCACCCAAAAGTGAGACAAATCAAAGTACTAAACTTCAAATACTATTTTGACTAATTTGTACATATGGGTATAAGCATTCATTCATTCATCCATCATAAATTAAACAAAATCTATATGCCCAGGATTGTACTAGGGTATTCAAGGATGGAGAATATCAGACATGGTCCTTCAAGGTGAAGCCTAAACTGCTCTGTGATGGAGAAATGCAATGAGATATGACCTAGCCCAGAAGACAAAGTTCTCTGAGGAGGTGGTATTCAAGATGAGAATCTAAGAGTGAGTGTTTTAAAATAGGTTTAGGAAGAATGAAATGACAGCAGAATGAAGAGCAAGAACTTCTGCAAGAACAGCATGCACATGCTCATGGGATCATTAAGAAATGAGGTTTTTCCTTTTGAACAAAAAGGCAATGAACAAAGAATAAAATAGAAGTATTTTTGAGGCTCTCCTTGGTGGTGCAACAGGTTAGGATGCAACACTGCAAGCTAGCCACAGCTGCTTCAGTGCGAGTTCGATCCCCTGCCATAGAGGTGATCCACATGGAGTGGTAGACGGAGTGGTAGACCTCTTCTGTTTTGCCCGCTGCTCCTGTTGGCGTGTCTTCATCGATCTACCTGTTCTGCTCCCCACTCTCTCTGGTGAAGCCTCTCACTCCCCCTGCACCTGTGGCTTGTACCCCAGTTCTGTATGAATAAATAAATCTTTAAAAAAAAATAGGAGTGTTTTTGAAATGACAGGACTGTGAACTAGCTTAAAATGCAAGAAAAGTGAGATGAGATGATCTAGGAGACAGGTTGGGGCTAATAGACTAGAGAATTTGATGAAGGTGAAGTAGCAGGTACAGTGTAAGAAGGTGCACAAAAAGCTTAATGGACAGATGCTTCTTCCTGGAGACTAAGGTGCTAGAATTAAAACAATGTGAGCACTGGAGTGGACTGAGATGGCAATAAGGATAAAGTCCAGAGGTTGTCTGACTTGCAGCAAGGAAATAAGGGGAGAAGATTCTAACTAGACCATTTCTATACAAGGAGAAGAACATATTTAAACCATGTCCAACAAGTAAGTGTCTTTGTTTTAATGAATGGATTTAAGACTAATGATCTGAAAGCAGCACAGTAGAGAAAGTTCATCTACAAGTGTATCGTCAAGTCCTATTTTCAAAGTAACATTTAACCAATGTTATTCATCTTCTCTGATAACCAAATTATACCTAAAAAGATTGTATAAAGGGCCTCACTGGTGGCCTAGGGGGTAAGGCTTAGCACTATCACCACAATAGCCTGAGTTTGATCCCTGGCCAGGATGCTGACACATTCTCACCCACTGCTTTTTCACCTCTCCTTTCTCACCCAATGCTCCCCTTTGCAACATATTTAATAAATCAATCTGTTCTTCCCCCTACTGTGTCCCTGATGACAGGGTAGGGAATTCTAAGCAAAAAAAAAATAAAAATTGTATATAAAAGCTATTGCTCCATTCATTCAGGACTCGGTTGAGAAAAAAAAAGTAGTACTGGAACTTAAAAACTGATAATTCAGATTCTACTCCTAAAAGAAATAAAATTGAAAAGCACTCACCTGAACATACAGTTCTCTGAGTTCAAATTGAAATTTTTTGGGATCTGTGGTAATTGTCACTGGGCCAATTTCTGTGAAGACAAAGATAACTTAGGTCAATAAATAATTATCAATAACAGCAAAAACTTTAATTTTCTTTGTTTGCAAATGTCTTTTCACTATGTACTCCATGGTTACTTATAATAAAAAATAGGAAAAGAACAAAAATATTTTCTCAGTTTATAACTACCAGTCACCAAAGAATAACTTACAATTTACTATAAAACAGGCATATCTAAAAGGGTATTTTCAGCCTGGAGAAATGCAAAGAGGTAGTCAAAAATATCATGTGACAAAGAGGCAGGAAGTTTTAGTCCCTTTTGACTGTCACTGATTACGGAGTATTTATTGAGCACTTACTTTGCTTTGGACTTTAATCACTTATTTGGCCTGTATTTCTGTTTTCCCAACTCTAAGTGCTTATTAGGTCTGCAACTTTTCTGTAAGTTAAGTTAACTCAAAATGAAAAGTTTAAAACTATAGAAAAAGAAAAAATACTCATTTTTAAGAACGTGCAAAAGCACAGACATACAAACGTTAAAAGTTCACAAAATCATCCATTTCCTTTTCTTCCCCATGGCTGGGGTGTTTGCATCATTGTAAATGTCCTCCTGTACTGGTTTGAATAAAAAATGATAGTTTAACCCCCTAAAAAAAAGCACTCTCCTAAAAAAAAAAAAAAACCCTTCAAAATAAATAAGCACAAGTGTCACAGCACATGAATCCATTACTTTCCTAGGTAAAGCTACATATTTTAGTAATAGTATTAGAATTTACCTGAGTATTATGTGTGTGGACATATTATTTTACATTCCCAAGGTGAATAAAGTTTTCTGTTTAATCTAGTAAAGATATAAACTGTATTCAAAACCAAAATATACAAGTACATACAAAATAGTTAAGATACTTAATATTAGCTCTTATAAAACATTTTTCTAGTTTCAAAGGCATTTTGCCAGAAAAGAATTCAGTGATTTCAATGGAAAAAATTAATTAGCCAAGCCTTTCATTATGTGCTAAATGTGATACAAAACAGACTATAGGATTTTAGAAATAAATGAGGTAAATAGAAAGGCAGAAAAATTTGTCTGCCATAACCAATGTCATTTTGCTGAGAACATACATGGAAAAATGCCTCCATCCTTCACTATCAATTAGACACCTTGCAGTATACCTTGCAGTATGCAGAAGGAATGGAGAGGCTGTTGGGGAAATTATGTGAAAATTCAAACATCTGCATTCCATACAAAACAGAACAGTCATTAGCTATGTAAAAGTCATGTCCCATGTATATGGAAAATCGGGAAGCCTACTCCCTCAAGATTTAACAAAGGCCTACTTTTTGCAAAATAATGCAAAACAGAAAAGAAAATGCCAGTTACATGCTGACATACAAATTGTCAACAGCATTGTCAAATCCAGTTTCTATGTCCATACATGGAATGATAGTTTAATAATCCTAGAGTTTAAATGTGAATATGCAAAAAGAACATAAAGAATATTCCCTATGTAATTAAAAAATAATAATAAGCCTAGATATATGCTTGTAATTCAAGAGTAGAGACAAGGAGATGCTATTAAAATAAGAAGCAGGAAGGGAGGGAGGAGCAGATGGGACTGAGGTGATGGTGCACTGGTGAATTTGGGGAGGAAATTCTAAGGGGTCTCCACCTGAGGGAGGAAAATAGCAAACATTGTTTAAAAATGAACAATGTTGTAAAATATATATAAATATATCAAATTAATTAATAATGCAAAAGTAAATGAAATAAGAGGAGTGGTTAACCTTCACTTAATTAGCCAGAGACTCCAAAATCTTTGTTGTCAACAAAGATGGGAAACTCTCTTGAATTTCATTAATAAACATTTTTGCAAACTACACTGGACAGCTAAGATAAATCTATTATTAGTTATGAGATATCATCAAGAGACACAGTCGCTTGCTGACTATATCCCTACAACTATAATCATTCTTTCCAACTCTTGAGTTGAATGATGACTATTTTGAAAAATCAGCCTGTTCCCTTTCAAGACAAACTCCCTCTGTCTTTCTCTTCACCTAAAGGAACTCTGTGCCAACTGTATCATGAGCAATTTCCTCTTCTCTTCCTTTTGCTCATGTTGGTTTCATCCCCTGCCAAGTCTTTGATGATACTCAGCAGGTACAACTGCATGTGCCAGCCTGAACATGGTCCTTAGAGAATTAAATGGGAAGTCTCCAAGGCCCTCTTTTCTATCAATCCCATGTTCAGCCTTAGGCGATACTCCCAGCATGAAGCTGCCTCACTTTCCCCACTGTCCAACTACCTATGCCCCTCTTCCTCTCCAAAGCCTGATTAAGTCTTGTTTCCTTCAATGTTTTGCCTTTTCTCCAACTTGCTTTAGTGTTGTTGTGAACATTAACGTATAATAAAAGTGTATACGATTTTTGACACAGAGCTCATCGATGCTGAGCTTATTCATTTAATTCTATTTAATTGTTTACAAAGAAAATCCACCAAAAATAAATATAAAAACAAAACATCAATCTCCAAATAGAATAAAACTACAAGAGGCATAACGGTCACTTGGGTCAATCTCCTTTCCTCCACTCTTGCTTGGTAGAGTGGCAAAATCACTTTGATGGAGAAGTATGGTCAGTTTCCCTGACAACCCCTGGGCAGCACACTAACAGTACCTCATTTCCAGATCTCCACCCTATCAAAGATTCTATCACTGCTAAATTTCTTCTTTTCTCTTTTGGACCACAGCAGGCACACAAAATCAGGAAATTCTATTTTGTCTCATGCGTGAAAATTATGTTTAACAGACAAAGGAAAATTATCTCTTTTGCCTAGCAGGTACTGTAATTGAACACACAGAGAAACACCTCTGGAAAGTTTCTATTTAAGTCTATTTTAACAATTAGACATTGAGTGGAGCCCTCTCTGGTGCAATGGGTGAAAATACATTAGCACCTATTTCAGTGTGAATTCAATCCAGGGAGGTGACCCACCCGTAGAAGACCTCTCCTCTCATGTCCACTGCTCCCTCAGCAGAGTACTTCATCGATCTGTTTATCCTGCCCCCCACTCTATCTCTGGTGAATCCTCTCATGGCCCCTGCACCTCTGACCTGTACCCCAGTTCTGTATGCATGAATAAATCCTTAAAAAAAAAAAAAGACACTGAGCACCTGCTCTATACTGATGCTCCAATAACATAGAAGACGAACAAACATGAATTCTACCCTTTAAAGTCTTGATGGTATAGTGAAGAAGATAAAACTGTAAATATTGCATTGCAGTACAATGCAGTTTGTATAGAAATAGAAGCACAGAAACAGAAATAGAAAAGATAGTGAGTGGGTATACTTACATAGAGGGCTTTTTTTTTTTTTTTTTCCCAGAAAGAACTAAGGTAGATTTCGCAACAGGTGAAAATTTGGGATTTTAAACTCGAGAGAACAAATAAATCTTTATTAAAGCTAATTCCTTTTTAATTCCATATACCAATACTCCCATATTCTATTAAATTACCCTTACTGCTATAAATATACTTGTAGTATTTTTATAACTCGTAACACTTTGTAAAGCATAGTGAATGAATACCAGCCTCACCACAACCACATAAAGAAAAACAAAAGAGATACACAGACAGTGGGAGATCAGATTAGTCAGGGTGCCCAGTCCCTGAGAGAGCTCCTACACTCTCTGGTGGGGCGGGGGTGTGTTGGAGAGTGGGAGTGGGCACAGGAAGGCATCTACTCCATGATATGGCAACTATCATCACTCTTGTGTCTGCCTCAGTGACTGCCAGCACAACAAGGTAAAAAAATGAGAAAAATAAAATAAAGATTAAACCTTTGAGAATAAAGTTTAAATCCTTCAGATCATTTATTTCTTCTTTTCCTCAAACCACAAAGTCACCATGCCATCGCTAAGGACTATGCTACAAAAACAGCCTTCTTTAACCAAAAGATTTGTTCTTTAATCAAGATATTTTTGCACATAGTCAAAATATCATTTTCTACGTAATGTCTTATTTTTAAAAACAAATGAAATATGAAGGTAAACTATGTTGTTACAAATATAAGCCACATGCTAAGCACCAGAAGATCATTTTTTATTAATATATAAAATGACATCTGAAACTCTAAGAAAGTCTTTCTTTTCTCATTAATTTTGTTATTTCCTGTTTCCAGGGATTTATCAGATGGGTAGGATTTATTTCCAGCATCTCAGCCATTGTTCTCTTAATCTGGGTTGCTAGATTGTATTTGAGAAAATAATGGAAAGAAGTTCACAATGTAATATTTTCTTTCCCTGCTTCACTTGGCAAGATTGATATACGGTTCCGCACTTCCTTTTTCCTTTCCACTTACAGAGCTCCTTACAGCTTTTCTTTACTCAAAATGGTTCCTTGATAATAAGGAATATTTATTGCTGCCTGATGGAATCCCAGTACTGCCTGTCCATGATTTGATATCAGTGTTCACAATTTGTCTATTTAAAAATTATACAGTTCTTAACATTATATTGTAATTACACATAAATACTAGAAAATAAAGCAAAACCTCTAACTAGTACTATAAGCCAATCAATCTGTGCAAGGCATTATAAAGGAATCAACGAAATAAAGAAGTACATAAATCACAGGACCTGCCATCAAGAAATTTAAACACAGTGGAAAACATTAAAAACAGCAAGTTGGGCCCTTCCTGGTGGTGCAGCGGGTTAAAACACAACACTAAGAAGCTAAAGCCACTTTAGCATGAGTTCGATCCCTACCCTGAAGATGACCCACATGGTGCGGCAGACCTCTCCTGACCCACCCACTGTTCCCCTTAGCACTATACTTCATGAGTCAGCCTATTCTGCTCCCCATTCTGTTTCTGGTGAATCCTCTCACCACCCCTGCACCTCTGGCCTGTACCCCAATTCTGTATGCATAAATAAATGCATCTTTAAAAAAAAAAAGCAAACCATGAAAAGTTGAAAAGAAAGCACCAGCATCAGAGAAAGGACAGGTGATACAAATGTGTAGAGACAGCAATTTTCTCAGTATCCAGAAAGAAGAGAGACCGTTGAGCAAATACATAATAAAGGCATCAGTGAGGATATGAGGTATGAGCTGGAACTTTAAAAAAACATTGGATTAACAAAGGGTGACAAAAAAAAAGAAGAAGAAGAAGAAAGAAAGAAAGAAATCTGAGGCATTGTGACATGTCTGCTCAAAGTCCCTTCCATAAGCTAAATCACAATATGTTCCACTTTCAAATTCCTATTTTCAGTCAATTAATTAAACATAATTCCCTTACAAAGTCTTCTATGTGGAAAATTGTTTGTCAAAGCATTAAAATTATCTGAATAAAATCTAAAAAATTATATTCCCTGCTTTGGGATGCTACAGAAAATCAGATTAATAACTATATTTACTGTTAACTATTTTCATTGTAATCTACAACACACTCTTTTCAGATATCATTAGTCTCAGTGAATTATAATGCTGTTGTCCAAAACCATTTATACATTCTCTGCATCTAACCTACAAACAGAATTATTTCCTGACTTTGAGATGAACTAATGCCAAATGAGTTTCAGGACTCATTTAAAGTATTCCTACTCACATGAGAACAGGTAATTTTCAAGACTACTTCAAGGCCCTGAATGACTGCTTTGACATGAAGTAATGCATTTGGCATTTGTGCTATATAAACTCCAGCTCAATGATAAATTGATTCAGAGCATTTTATCAAATATTAATTAAGCAGAATTCTGTTCCACTATCCAAAGAGATTACTCATTTAACAAGAAGCTGTATGATAACTTTAAATGCCTTAACAAAATGGAAGATAATATATGTACAATGCAAGGGTCACTTGGACTGCTGAACAGGATATAGAAAAAAAGTGTAAGCAGAAAAAAATTGTGAGCATGAATTCAGCAATGTTACACAGCTGTTTAGAACAGGAAGCAAAGAAGAATGCCTTAATAATTGATATAGGACTTTGAGGTATACTGAATAGGATGTTATTGCTTAGACTGGACTTAAGCCAGAGCTACAAGAAGCATACTTACAAAACAGCCGTGGGATTTTTAATGACCAACAAGTGAAGATTCTCAGTTTTACGTGTTATGCTAAGGATAAAATGGCATTTTTCACATCAAAATGTATCCATGGTTTGAAAAATATACTTAGAGAGAAGAAAACAGA
>NW_004567125.1:27786777-27813359 GCF_000260355.1 Condylura cristata | reverse complement strand
GCTTTATAACAAGCTCAGTGGTACAAGGCCCTGCTTTCAAAAGGACTCCTGCCTGGGGATTTAATGCTTTGCAGTCCTGTCTTGAAATAATTTATCTCATGAGTGCTCCCCTTTCTACCACCAATCAAGACAGTTTTCAGTCACTTGTCCAGCTTCTGGAGACTGTCCCCAGTCAGCCCAGTAGGGACCTGGACTTCAAAGAGTGTGAGAAGGAGGGAGGGATATGCACACTGGCAAAGCTAACACTCACATGCCAGCCTGGGCAAGCCTATGAATGCAGTCCCAATCACGGTCCACTGATGTCCCCAGCACCAAGGTTTGAAGGTCCAGTATGTCTCCCTCCAATGCGCCAGGGGTTGAAGCAGCAGGGCCCCGGAAGAGGAGCAGAGTGCTCTTGTGGGGGTGGGGGGAGTCCCCTCAGCTTAGAGGCAGAAGGCTGCAGCACCCTTATCAATGCAAGGTAGGCAGCTTCTGAGCCAGGACCTCAGAGACCAGCAGGGTCCACACTTAGCCCACAAGTATCCTGACTTCCCAGGGCCCTCAAGTCCTCACAGGATTTTTCAACTCCTGACTAAGATTATTGGTCAGACTAAAATTATTTTTAGGAAGTTAAAACAGAGCTGAAGTTTACATTTCATCTTTGTTTCATGCAAATTTTAAATGCAAACAGGAAGACATTAAACCATATGTGGATTCACCCAAATTAGATGGTTAGTACTCTGTGGCTGATGCTAAATGGTGCCTCCAAGCAATACTCCAGAAGAGACAAACAGCCAAAGTAGGAAGGCTGAAGAAGGAATTATTCACTTAAAGCCTGAGTAATAATGTGTCTACTTCAGATGTATCAAGACATTGAATGGTTAAATGAAATCATTATACTAGTTACAAGTAAATCTTAATTAGAATATATATCAGGCCCATAGGAGATTAATAGTAACCTTTTGAAAGTAATATAAGAAATCACAGGGGAAGATATTGATAGCAAATATAAAAATCAAATGAAATTTAAAATCTAAAAAACATATAAAGCCAAATCTAAAAACATTTATGTCATGGCCCTCCCTGGGGGCAAAAACAGGTTAACGAACAGCTCCACGAAGCTAACTGCAGCTGCTTCAGCGCGAATTTGATCCCCAGCCAGGGTGGGGGGGTGACCCACATGGCACAGAAGACTTCTCCTGTTTTGCCCACGGCTCCCCTCAGCAGTGCACTTCATCCAATTGCCTGTTCTGCTCCCCACTCTGTCTCTGGTGAAGCCTCTCACCATCCCTGCCCCTCTGGCCTATATACCCCAGTTCTTGTATGCATAAATAAATAAATCACTTTTTAAAATTTATGTCATCAATTAAAACAGATTAAGTCTATATCATCTGGCTCTCCCTGGTGGCACAGGGATTAGTCTCAATTCTTTCAAGATGTCACCAGCCACTACAGCATGAGTTTGATTCCCGGTCGGGAGCTGACCCACAGGGCACAACAGACTCATTGGGTCCCCTCCTCCCACTCTCGGCAGTGTATTACAGTAGATCCACCTGTTCTGCTTCCTACTCTGTCTCTGGTGAATCCTCTCACCTCCTGTACATCTGGCCTACACTTCAGTTCTTGCATGCATAAATTAAAAAAGGAATTTTTAAAATCCATATCATCTGAAGAAATCATTCAAGCACACCATTATTCAAGCACATCAATCATTCATTAAAATAAAGCTACCACAAGGCCAGGAGCAAATGCTCCAATTTAATGATAATAAAAGTAATTACTGAAGTAAATTTATAACTTTTTAAAAAATATTTTTGTTTATGTGTGTGTGTGTGTGTGTGTGTGTATTCTTCTACATAATTTGTATTTGTTCAATGTTTGATTTCTCCTCTCAGGTGTATCCCCATAAAATTTCCACCACCCGGCCCTCCCTGGTGGCGCAGCGGGTTAAAGCACTGCACTGAGAATCTAAAAGCCACTTCCGCATGAGTTCAATTCCCGCCTGCCCCGGAGGTGACCACATGGCTGGCAGACCTCTCCTGACCCGCCCGCTGCTCCCCTCAGCAGTGTACTTCGTCGATCTGCCTGTTCTGTTCCCCACTCTGTCTCTGGTGAAGCCTCTCACCGCCCCTGAGCCTCTGGCCTGTACCCCAGTTCTGTATGCACAAATAAATAAATCTTTAAAAAAAAAAAAATTTCCACCACCTACACCTAGTCACCATGAACTATCACCCTAGTCACTGTCCTCTTTCCTCCCCTAAGAAAACAACGTTTTTTTAAAAATAATGTTTATTATTACGTAATAATTTTTTAAATAATAGTTTATTTTTGCATTTTGTGCCTTTTCCCATCTCAGTTGTAATCCCTGTGGGCTTCCCATCACCAAATCACCTGTGTGCCATTACCATAGTCCAGTGCACGTTCCTCCCACCCCATTTTTTATCTCATTCCCCACTTCACCCCTGTAAAATGTCTCTCGTATATAGTTGTTCATTATTATTATTATTTTCTCCCATGGTCCTTTATACTCCTGCTATGAGTAAAACCATCCAGTATTTGTCCTGAGAAAACAACTTTTTTTTTTTTAAGATTTATTTATTTATTCATACAGAACTGGGATACAGGCCAGAGATGCGGCGGGTGAGAGGATTCACCAGGGACAGAGTGGGGAGCAGAACAGGCAGATTGACGTAGTATACTGATGAGGGGAGCAGGGGCCGGGTCAGGAGAGGTCTGCCACGCCATGTGCATCCCCTCTGGAAGTGGGTTAAGCTTCTTAGTGCAGCGCTTTAACCAGCTGCGCCACCAGGGAGGGCCCTGACAAAACAACTTTTTAAAAGAATAACACTTCAAACAGTATCACAATAAGCCTGGAATAGTTGCACTGTTGCTAAGAGTGTATATAGTTGCCACTTTATGAAATTATAGCTATGTATAATTATGTACATTATAGGTACCTCATAATAAGGTCATTTCCCTCCTTGTTATAATTCAATAAAATAAAAAGACACTGACATTCCTACAACAACAATAATGTGAAAATGGCCAAATGAATAAAAATATATCATGAGGTAAGTATATCAGATAACTATTGTTCCATGTAAAAAAAATTTTTTTCATCATATAATTTGAAATAAAAAAGCAAACTATAGAATTGTATGTATTCTTTGATTATCATCTACAAAGACAGAGATGCTAAGGACAAATTCTGAAAGGTTATATCAGAGTAAAAATTAATCTTCAGATGGAATAATTAGTTTTGTTTTTGAAATTTCAAATCATTGTATTTAAATTTGAGCAAAAGGGAGTTATTTCACTTGTTCACATAAAAGCTTGATGTTGTACTTATGAATTCTGGCTGAGCATGGTTACTGTTTATAATTGTCACTAGACAAAGATAGAAAAATATTTCTCAGCATTAAGCAAAAGGACAAGGAAAGCATTGATTTGAGACACTCTATTAGTGCTGCGAGATGAAATATTTTAAGTATTTAGAAGCTAATCAAAACAAGTCATTATCTGGATATGGTTTTCTTTTCAATGCCCTTACTTCAAGTTATCATCTTTCAAGTGCACAAGTCTTAGCAAGGTCATCTGCCCACTGCTAGTTGAGTCATTTTTGAATATAAGAGTTCTTTTTGATTAAATGAAATAAAACACTCTTCAGACTTTTAACACTAAAATGAAACCACAACCCACTTGTGGCTATCTCTTCTGCTTATTATTGATTTTTATATTGTCTGCACACTCTTGCAATGACGACTATCTATTGACAGGCACACATTTATCTATGTTGCCTTTCTTCTTCATAGAACAAATACTGAAAATTCAAGTGATATAAACATTAAACATGAAACTGAATCACCAATGTGCACATCTATTTTAAATTTAATACCTCACTTAAAAGGAACATGGTCAGAATACCTCACTTAAAAGGAACATGCCTACACCTTAGTTGTTAACTAAGTTAACTATGTTGGAAAAGGGTCTCCTTAAGGTGAATGACGTCCTGTAGGGGAGAGAGAAGGGAGAAGGCCCAGGACAGGAGTGGGAGAGCACAAGGGACTATGGTGATGGTGTATGGGTGACTTGGTGATGAAATTTTACAGGGAAATCATATATGTACAAAACAGGAAAATGATGTAATAAATATATATTTTTTAAAAGGTGAATGACGTTAATTACTGTGTTCCAGTTTTCATCTTCTCCAAAGCTATTTTCAACCCAAGACAAACTGGGCCACATTTGGAAGTGGAAAAGCATCCACCCTAGAGTTTTGCCCTTCCTTTCCTCACATGTCATCAGTATACCCCAGCATCTTCAAGGAGAGGTTTGTGTGTCCACACTGACCCCAACAGGCAGCAGCACACATCCACTTCCTAAAAACTATGGACAGGGAACAAAAGTCAAAAGCCATTCTGTGGCACCTCTGGCATCACAGTCATCAATCCCATCTTACCAAATGATACCACTGCAGGGTTTCAACCTCTCAGTCTCAAGTTCCCATGCTTCTCTGCTTCACTCCTAATCTTCTTGTTGGCTGATGATATCAACCCTTCCCTTTCAAACCTAAACTTCAAAAGGCAAGAGTTGATTCTTGGTTGTACTTCCTGTACTCAAACCAAAGCGTAATAATTAACATGTGTTTTATAGGCATCCATTAATAACAATTAGTGGAGACACTGAAAGGGAGAGCTGGCCAAGTGAAGAAACTGATTAATGGTGCTTGGGTTGGTGCTGATCCAGACCCCACCAGAAAAATCTACATAGCCAAGATGAAAAGTGCCATATGATTTGGAATTATTCACTCACATGGCCCTCATTTCCTAAATGCCTGACCTAAGAGACAGTCTGTTGTTTTGGTTAAGAGCTCAGGCACTGAAACTAAAACCTCGTGAGCTAGAATCAAGGCTCTGACACATATTTGTGTGTTGTTTTGTATTTGTTTCTTTCATGTTCCTAAATCTCAGTGACTTTCAGTTGCTTCATCTATAAACTGGGGATTAGTAATCATATACCACAGAGTGGTTGTGACAATTTAATGAGATTGACACGCATGGTGAAATGCTTGGGGTCGATTAAACACATTAACTCTGCTGTTGTTACTGCTGCTACTGCCAGTAATTTTCATAACAACATTAAATAAATACTGGTTCAAGAAGTATCTACTATAATACAAAGATCAACTTCAAGTTGGGGATGAATTTTAAAAAGTACTTTTTTGTGTGTTTATCACTATTTAAGACAACAAAATGGGTTTGAATCTCCTTCTCAAAAGAATATACTAATTGAATCATGCTTCCTAAAAAAAAAAAAATTTACTTTTACCTTGTATACAATGAAAAAGTCAAATGTGGATCATGCTTACATGAATTTTTTGATAACTTAAGACTTGTTTTCTTGCTTTTTGAGATAATACAACATGATTTCCCATATTCGTCACTAAATCAGATCTCAGAATTTAAAATTACATGATAAAGTATTCCAGAACTATCTTGAATAGTTCTAAAGCTTGACTGTTAATTTCTACTTCTCTGATAACTCAAAAATATTAATACATAAACAAGATTTGAGATAAAAATCAGGAATTAGCAAAAAATGGAAAAGAAGAGTCTGGTTAAGGATTGCTAATTAACACTTAGAAAATACTACTGTCTAGTTATATTATTTATTCACCATTCCCAAAGTAGTCTAGACAAAAAATGGAAGGGATTATGCTAAAAAAAGAAAAGTCAGAAGGAAAAAGAAAAATATCAGATGGTTTCACGTATAAGTAGAATATAGGGAAACAACAACAACAACAAAGATATAACTTTCAAGCAAACCAGGGTCTAAAGCATACTACAGGGGAGGGGGAGGGTCCAAAACTCAGGGAAGGGAAGAACACAAGGGACTGAGGTGATGGGTAACAGGTACTATGGTCATGAGAGAACTATGGGGACAAAGCCTGAGGGGAGAAATCAAACATTGTACAAAAACGAAGTATCATGTGAGAACATTTATGTTCAATTCATATTTAAATTTTTTTCAAAAAAGAATAGGTCAAAAGTTATAGGCTGTCAATACTAAAATTAGGCGATAAAGAATATGTGCCTTCTGTATTGCTTTCTGATGGAAATTACGCATGTCAGGTAGCCTACCTGATTACCCAAACCAAGAGGCCTAAGAAATTCAAGTCAGCCTCCTGCCAATGGCCAACAAGGATCTGGAGCTTCAGTCCAACAGTTCATGAGGAACTCAACCCTGCCAACAATCACCTGAATTACTAAGCGGGTCCTCCTCCAATTTAATCTTGTCAAAGGCCCCATCAGCTCCTTGTTCACAGGCTTGGTAGAAAGCCCAATCCGAAGGATTCAGTTAACTTGTGCTGGGATACCTGACTCACAAAAACTGTGATATGACAGATGTGTGGTATGTCACAACACTGTTTTGGAATAATTTTTAATGCAGCAGTATGCAGCTACCTTCATTTAATTGTACATTCGATCTCCCCAGTTAGAATGTACCAGATCCAATGATCTTAAAGCAGGAATAGTTTTAAGCTCTAGCACTTGGACAAGGACTCTCACTCTTTGATAATAATAAATTAAAGAAATGCTTACACAGCAACTTTGAGCAATATATACAAATAATCACTTCAAAATAGTTACTATAGTGGACCTCCCTGGTAGTCCAGGGGTTAAAGACACAGCACTCTCAAGTTATCATCAACCACTGTATAGGAGTTCAATCTCTGGCCAGGGAGGTGACCCACATGGCACAGCAGACCTCTCCTGCCTCGCCTACTTCTCCCCTCAGCAGTGTATTTCAGTAGATCTGCCTGTTCTGCTCCCCACTCTACCTCTGGTGAATACTCTCAACCCCTACACCTCTGGCCTACACCCCAGTCCTTGTATGCATAAGTAAGTAAATCTTTTTTAAAAGTTACTATAGCAATTTATGAAGGAAATAAAATATTGTCTGTCTTCAAGTATCTGTTGTTTAATTTGCACACCCCGGAAGATATAAATATATGTATGTGGAGATATACAGCTTATAATAATTATATGCCCACTATGGAGACACACAGATATATAAATGTTAACGTTAGAAGAGATTAATATTTAATAACTAAAGAAATAAAAAGTGTGATGACTAGATAAACTGGATAAATTTTAGTATGGCTGTCAGAAATATATTTCAGGAAATAAAATACTCAGTATTATAAATTCTCCTGAAATAAAACAATCGTGACATTTAATCCTCAAAAATATCTAAAAAATAGTGAACATTAATAGAATTTTTAAAGTCACTCATACATGATGCGATGAAATGAAGTCAAAGAGACAGGTGAAAGAACAGAAGAAAATTCAAAGCAGCTAAAGTTGAATTCAAGACTCTGAAGTTATTATCAATGCAGTAGTACTTACAGAAATTTAAGATATCTACTAGTAAACATTCTTTATTTGACATTTTTTAATTCCACAATATTTAAGTTTCCACCACAAAATCATGCACCATGTCTGAGGCTGATCACTGAATACCTAGTAAGACAGTACACATTGTAGCTTTAGTTATGTGACTCCCCTTTATTTCTCTATAGAACTCAATCCACCTATCAAGTTTTCTTTAAAATAGCTAACTATGTTTGGCACAGATGATAAGGATGCATCTTTAGAAGGCATTTTTTTTTCTGGAGAAGGAACAGATCAGCCTACTAACATCTCATAGCCTACAGCACTGTAACTATAGAACACAGAGTAGAGGCGAAAAACATAATCCCTTTCCTTGAGGAATTCAAGCTTCAGTGAGGAAAGAGGGCAAAATCAGTTAACAAGTAATGAGAAAAAAACAGCACCAAGTTGGAATAAGTGCTGTTCTGGAACTATACAGGCTATACAGGCTAATCAGACAGAAATAACAGGGAGCAAGGCTGTTATTACATTATCAAAAGAATACTTTCTTTTATTCCTCGTGTATAAAATGAATGTCTGTTATCTTTATTTATGGTTATACTGGGTTTGGTCTTCTGCATCATTTTGTAGATATTCTTTATATATCAAGTATATAAGCTTTTGTATATGATGCAAATTGTGAAAAGTTTACTCTAGTGCGATGTTTCTTATAGCAGCTTTGGCATTAAAAAAATAATTTTCTTTTGTAATAAGTAAAATTTATTACTCCTTTTCTCATGGTTCCTGGTTTTTATCATAGTTGAGAATGCTTTCCTTACACTGACATGATATAGAATCCTCCCATAGTATTTTCTAGTACTTCTATGGTTTATGTTTTACATTTACATCTATAATGCACTTTTTTCTGCTGATAAAAGAGATGAAGTATTGATCCTTTTTCCCCCACATGGCTACCTTGGTGGCTCATCGTTAATGAAAAATTCATTTTCAAAACCCACATTACATGAGATTATGATTTACATATGTATCCCATATTCTACTCGATTCATCTTTCCCTTTATACCCAGAACCCAACTGTCTTAACATTTGAAGCTTTATGTATTTTTTTCCTCCACATCCTGCTATATGATGGCCACAGCTTTGGGCAGAATTCCCAGTCCCATTTTTTTTTTTTTTGAGATGTGAGGTTTTAACAGTTTCCCAATCTCACTAAAATGGCTGTTCATATTTTATATTTCTTTCACCTTCATGCTTTGGGTCATTTCTGTTAAGAAGAGTAGATAATATAATTTTAAACTCTCACATTCAAATCTGAGGTCCTATCCTAATTCTTGAATTTTTATTCTTAACAATTCAATATTTTCTATGTGTAGAAATTGAGCTGGAAGTACTTAAAATTAATAGCCATCTGCTTAGTGTCTAACACTATATATACTACGTCAATATCCCAGCAAATTAGGTATTACTACCTTCATTTTACAAATGAATAGGAGAGCCCAGATAATAACCTGGATTCATTTGACTTTAATAGCCCATATCTTATTCCAAATCACACTCAAACAAATTCCTATTTTCCAAATATAATTTTAAGATGTTTAATTGCTGTGGAAACAAAATAGTACCTGAAGGATTAGGTTGTGGCATTATTCCTTTTTTGTAGGGTCTAAATATCCTAAGTCTCTTCCAAATAAATTTTCATTATGCCACTGGTTATATATAGGAGGAAATTTTTTAGAACAGAAATGGTCGAATGTTACTGAACAGGACTGAACTTCCTAAACTGTAAAACCACAATATCCAATGTAACACAACCAATATGCTGTTTGGTTTTGTCCCCTAAGCAACTAACCAAACACTACTATAAATTTGTGTGCCAGTGAATTTGACAAAGATTAAATATGTTGATACACCCTTTATCTAAAAAAATAAGCTTTAAATAAACATAACATAAATAATAAGCATGTGACCATTCAAGTAACAAAGAATTTGAGCATAAACTTGCAAATGTTTCACTTTGGTGAGAATTATTATAATTATTTCATGAAAGTTTTCAGCTTGCTACATTATATAAACTCCAGGCATCCAATATTCCAAGCATAGTTACTGGTAGAAATTAGCAACTGCTACCATTCTTGCCATTACAAACAAAGAAATTACTGCACAGACTCCCCTCCTTTCAAAATAAAGTTTTACTGATATTTGTATTAGGTATCCTCTACAGATAGCACTAAATGAAAACATAGAAGAGTCAAAATTTTCAAAATAAGACCTGTATTTTCATACTACTTCTACACTGTCATAATGTGAATTAGGATAAGTTTCTTAATTTTCTAAATATCAGTGCACTTAGCTGTATATTAAACTGGGAGATGTCTCTCCTAAATGTTTCTGTGCTAGTAGAATCTGTATAAACAGTGATCATGGTTTATAACACATAGATGTTCAGTAAGTACTTACTGAATCGAATATTGTTTTGTACATTTTTTGTTTGTCCTTTGTTGTTTTTTGAACTTTTAAAAAGATTTATTTGTGCATACAAGAACAGAGGTACAGGCCAGAGATGCAGGGCCTGAGAAGATTCACCAGAGATAGACTGGGAAGCAGAACAGGTGGATTAACTGAAATACACTGCTGAGGGGAGCAGCAAGTGGGACAGGAGATGTCTGCCATGCCATGTGTGTCAGCTCCTTGGTCCGGGATCAAACTCATGGTGCAGTGGCTGCAGATAGCTTCATAGTGTTGTGCTTTAACCCTTTACCACCAGGGAGGCCCCCCTTTCTGTTGTTTTAAAATCTAACAGAATGATGGTAATAAAGTTCTAATGGTAATTTTTTATGAAGGGTATATCAGTTATTATAGTTAATTTTGGATATTATTATTATTATTATTATTACTATTGTTTCTTCCTCTATCTTTGGCCATAATATAGAAACAAGACTTCACTTTAGAAGGGGCCCAGAAGTTTACTACACTATTTTAGGTTGTTTTTATTTTTAATAAATTCAATATGTTGTTTTGATGGAATATGAAAAATTTTTAAAAGGGTACTGAATAGGCCCTCCCTGGTGGCGCAGCGGGTTAAAGCACTGCACTGAGAAGCTAAGGCCATTTCCGCATGAGTTCGATTCCCGCCTGCCCAGGAGGTGACCACAAGGCGTGGCAGACCTCTCCTGACCCGCCCGCTGCTCCCCTCAGCAGTGTACTTCGTTGAATAAAACAAAATACCAATATGGGCTTTGCTGCTTGCTAGCTGTGTAACAAGTTGTTTAGTATCTCTGAGTGATAGTTGTCTTACCTATAAACTGATGACAGATTGATTTGAACTAATTGGGGCAGGTATGTAAAACATACTGAAGGCATTTAGTGAAGGTGAGTTCCTTTCCCATGAAAACTACAAAACTCAATAGTTCCAACTGAATTTACAACAAATTTATGTGTCCAATTTATCCCTGGGATCTAGCCAGAGCTCAGTCCATAGCAGGTGCTAGTTCCTAACTAATTATTAGTTTCCTATTAGGAAAGGCATTCTGTATCTCACAAGAGGGTGTATTTTATTGGAGGAAACATTTTGAGGATACTCACTTTTTCAGTCCCTAATCCCAGAAAGTCTACAGTTTAGGAGTAAGATAAAAATTTGAAACAGATAGGTACAAACCAGATTATGTGACATAAGTGTATTATAAGCAAAGCCCTAGTACTCTCGAGGAAGATGAACTACATTCTTCACCTGGGGCATCACCAGATGCATGCCTATGGTCAAATTCATTGAGCATTTTTAGCCTCAAAGTCTTCATCTTTAGATTAAGGTTGTTGAGAGAATTTTAAAACCTGAAGCACAAAATCCAGCACCCAGGACACTTGTGAATTAATGGTAATATTGTTGCGATCACCTAATCCCTCTGCACACAGAATATTTTGATATTTACTCTGATTTTGATCAAAAGTATGCTGTCAGCTCCCCCAAGAATGTTCATAATGGTGATAAAACAAACACCTACTTGCTGTGAGTTCCAAAGTGCCCAGATGTATCTCAGGAAGAAAAACATCGAAGTAGCAACATATTAGTAAACCAATAAAAATAGAGTAGCACCCTTCATTGGACTATGAATCTAGTAATTTCTCACTTGTTTCTACACGTTGGGATTGTTTTAATACTAAATTGAAAGTGTGGCTTCTTGTTTAAATTTTTGTTCTTAAATTAGAAATAAAAAGAAGTAAGGAAAGACACAAAGATCATTTGGGTGGTTTCTCAGCTTCAGTTCTGTCTTCTGGCTCTCCTCACGTGAACCATTGACTTCTATTTCACTAAAACCACAACGCTCAGATACGGTGCCGGGGAAGCTCATGACTAAGTTTGATAATAAAAATAAGCATCTTTGCCAGAAATCTGTAGTGAATTGGGCAACATCAAACTTGTGGTCAATTAAAGCAACAAGAATGACAAAACTACTTGTCAATATTTATAACTATAAAATTAGCATCAAACATCATTTACACTTTACCTTAAATTCCCAAGAACCATGTTTTTATTCATCCCATGCTTTAAACTGTTTTATTTAAAACAAGTCTGATGACACTTGTTTTTCATATCTGCCTTAGCTGAGACAGGAAACTTGTGGAAATGTCAGTATATAAATTTTAAATGTTGCTATGGAGTTGGGGGTTGGGGCATGAACTACCTTTTTTTCCATAACATAATACATCTAAGCTTATGTTATGCCCAAGAAATTACATCATAAAAATGGAAAAAATTATCTAATGTCTTCAATAAGAGACAATGAAAGACATGATGGCCCATAAGTGTTATGTTAAGTGATGTTTTTGAATGATTTAATTACCTGCGAGAATACAACAGTAAGGGAGAGGAGTGAAGTATAAAACAAAATATCACATGTAACCTCCATATAAAATGAAAAGAGAGAATAGTGAAAGGAGTGAAGAAAAGATGGAGAAGACAAATGAAATCTACCAATTTTAACAGT
This sequence comes from Condylura cristata, assembly GCF_000260355.1. NCBI lineage: Eukaryota > Metazoa > Chordata > Mammalia > Eulipotyphla > Talpidae > Condylura > Condylura cristata. The sequence continues at coordinate 27,801,004 of NW_004567125.1, read as the reverse complement.
GAGATTGTTAGAGTTTTTGATCATTTTGTTGTTCTTTGTTTTTATATAGCTTTCAAATTTTCTACAAAAACATGGGTTGCTTTCATAAGCATACAGACAAAATAAAAAACCTTGAATCTAAATTATTCCCTATCAAATAGGATACCTCCTGCCCATGCATAGCAGCATAATGTGAAAGGAAAACTAAGTTTTTTACACTATGAATCACATATGAGGAAACCCACATCTTCCAACGAAATGAATGCACTTGAGTGTATTAACTTCTCACAGGCAGCAATGAGTCACTGAACCTCACTGAAACAGATTCAATAACAGATTCAATAAGGTTCAAAACAGATTCAATAACAGATTCAATAAGATTAATTCCTTATGCTAACTAAAGAATTAACTAATCTAAGGTTACTTAAAAACCCCAATAAGTACAGGTAGAATGTACTCTTGAGTATTCTGCAGACTCAATCAAATACATGTATGTAGTTGTGTGAGGAAGGGGTAGATTAAATTTATAATGAACACCATGGAGTCCTGTGGACTAATAAGAGCATGCCAATCAGGGGATCAGGAGCTAGAATACCAGGTTTTATGTTTGGGGCTCCCAGTTTCCTGGAAGCGTGGAAAACAGTTTAATTTTGAGCAAAAAAAAAAACCAACAGGTTACTTCACTCTCCGGAGGACTGCACTATATCTTACCCCTACAGAACAAAGTATTCTTCCTGCCAGGTACTTCCCCATAGGCAGCCTTCTCTTTAGCTCTCCTGAGCACTCCCCCAACTTGGCCAAGCAGAAGAGATTTGGGCAGGCCCTGATGCTAAGCATTCTCAATTCAAAAAGTAAGGTACAACCATATTGGTCCCAGAGATTTCAGCAAAGCTGAACACGAGCAGGACTGAAACCCAGAATAATATGGATGTCATTATATGACCAGACTTCTGATTAGGAAACATTCTAGAAACATATATGTAATATTTTCATCTACTCTTTGAAGCCTTATTTGAATCAAAGAAAAAAAATTAGTTTCATAGAGAAAGAGATTTCTTTAAAATTGAAGTCACTGGGAATCAAGTCATTCTTCTGAACAATTTGATGTGACTTGTTGATAATCTTCTACCAAATAAGAACATCTATTATTTGGAACCATCTCAGTTTCAGCATTTTAAATTCCAGTTTAAAGGACATGAATGAAGAGTGCCTTGAGTAATAAAGTCAACAGAGCAAGATCCGACCCCAAATGCTTATTTACAAGGCACAAGAACTTTACCCCTCTGTGACTAGCCTGGAACCACATCCTTCAGTGAGGTAGCCAGGTGAAATGAAAGAGAAGATCTCATTTGGGATCCATGACCCAAAACAATTTCATTTCGTGGAGAATAAGAAAAAGTAACTTTGAGATCACAGCAACACTTTCTTCTGCTGACCGTGTGCATTCAAAGCCAATAGCAAGCACATGTCCCCAGCCACTGGCGGGCTCTCTTAGCCCTTTGCCACTTTTATCACACTTTATTGTGTGCTCTTCCTTTCTGTAACTTCCTTTATCTCCTTCCTGCTCCTTCTCAGGGTTTTTATTTCCTTCTCCTGTGCCTTGTCGCACCTTTAAGAGGCCATGTTAAACATGCTGAATGATAGGGTACATTGTTAGCAAAAGGAAAATAAAGCTACAGTTCCAAATTCTGACTGGGGGTCATAATGCTGAATTGTTTCAGTGATCATTTCCACTGTGACACATCCAATGGTCCAATACAATTCCTTCATTTGTTTTGGATGTCTGTTACTTTTAAATATTTGGGGAAATCGCTATCACTTATAAGACTACAACTGTTTCCAAACAACAAAAGAATACCTTTACAGTAAGATATTTAAGAAGAGGTATTATAAGGAATTATCTTTAAAAAAAAAAAAAGCATTGTAATCAGAGAAGTGCAAAATTATTGAAAAGACAGGAAAAGAATAATAAAAGAATTTGAATAAGATATTTTCCTCCAATTTCTGAATAAAATATTTTAGTTTCTAAAAGAACATGTATGAGGTTACAGATTTATGTAATACCACAGAATTTATGAAAATATAAAATAAGGAGTAGAAAAAATGTTAACTTCATAAAAGAGGGAGTGACAAATGTCTGAAATAGGCATAATTACAAGGAAAAGATGTAGTTGTGTGTGAATAAAAAGCAAAATATATTAAATCAGCAACAGTTCTTTTTTTAAACACTCCTTTTATGGTGAGTAAGGAACTGCAAAATATAATTTCATTTCAGGAGAAAAAGGATAAACATTCTAAAATTATTCATGTTCAAGGTGATAGAAATCTGAATCCAAGTGAAAGTTCTTGGAAATATGATAAACTAGGATACATTATATCCTACATATAAGTTTTCAAAATAGGTAAATGAATGGCAACAGTTTAACACTATCTAAAACCACAATTACTGGCCACTTACCACTGCATTAGAACAAAAAATGTATTCAGCTCAGACTTGAGCCAATTGCAAGCTTTATATCATTCAAAGATGTGATCACTAAAGCTGAAATTCTTAAGGATAATAAAATCATTGTGTCATATCAAGGAGGTAAGAATTTATAGACTCGGTTCTTGTGGATTCACATCTTGAGAATTATATACAATTGCACATTTATAAGAGAAAACAATTAAGTAGAATGTATTCAGAAATAACTATCAGATTGCAAGATGTCTTAACCCAGAAATCAAATTATACAAACATTAAGTCATGATGATTATCTCCACACATAGTAATGTCATTTAGAAGAAACAGATCTTAAACAGATGAGCAAAAGAAACAAACAGATCAAACTCAATGTGATGAAAAATTTTCTAGTAACTAAAACTGGTATAAGATGAACTATATATCCTGTCAGAGTATTTTAGACCAGTTTAAATGATCAACTTTAAGGAAGCTGTAGTGGGGCTCAGAATAAATGGCTGACTGATTTGTTCTTAAAATCAAAGATAATGTGGCCCTCCCTGGTGGCGCAGAGGGTTAAAGCACAGCACAAAGCAGCTTAAGCCACTTCCACATGAGTTCGATCCCCCACTTCCCTAGAGGTGATCCACATGGCGCGGCAGACCTCTCCTGACCTGCCCGCTGCTCCTCTCAGCAGTGTACTTCATCAATCTGCCTGTTCTGCTTCCCACTCTGTCTCTGGTGAATCCTCTCACCCTCCGCATCTCTGGCCTGTACCCCAGTTCTGTACAAATAAATAAAATAAATCTTTTTAAAAAATCAAAGATAATCACTGTGCAGTGAAAGAACTATGGAAAGAATATTTCTTGGTGCAGACAAATGTAGGCCCTGCCTCACAGAGGAGAGGAATTTGAAAGGGGGCTTCTGGGGAAGTCCAGAAGAAACAATAAATGATCTGAGTTTTCTTTTTTTTTAAAGATTTATTTATTTATTCATATAGAACTGGAGTACAGGCCAAAGATGTGGAGGGTGAGAGGATTCACCAGACACAGAGTGGGGAGCAGAACAGGCAGATCGACGAAGTACACTGCTGAGGGGAGCAGCGGGCGGGTGGGTCAGGAGAGGTCTGCCACGCCATGTGGTCACCTCCGGGGCAGGCGGGAATCGAACTCATGTGGAGGTGGCTTAAGCTTCTTAGTGCTGTGCTTTAACCCGCTGCGCCACCAGGGAGGGCCTAAATGATCTGAGTTTTGAAGAAAGTGTTGGGTTTAATCAAATACAGGAGATGGACAGCTGAAAGGATTGAAAAAAACAATACAGATAAAACTACTAATGTGAGAGAAAAAGTAGTGACAGTCGGTCTAGTATTTAAGGTTGGTTCAACTGCTTTCCAACCCCCACTAGGAGCAAAATGGCATTCTGTGCCCCACACAAAATAATGATTTTTGGAGTTTTCTCAAGTTTTCTTTGCTATTTCAGAATCTAGAAGTAGGAAGAGTCATGAAAGACGGGGTTCTCCCTGGACCTTTTTATAATAAATATGTAGATACATTGCACAGACTTTATGATAAATGGATTAGATATATTGCATTCACTTTTGTGAATTTAAGGCTGAAGTGATCTAATCAATGATTTTTTAAACTGTAATATGCTAAAAAGTATAAACTGTTTCTAGTGACCTTTAAAAGATTTTAGAATTCACCATTAATAACCTTTAAAGCATGCACAAGCCTCTAATTCTCTTTTCTTTTTTTTTAAGATTTATTTATTTATGCATACAGAACTGGGGTACAAGCCAGAGGTACAGGAGGGTAAGAGGATTCACCAGAGACAAAGTGGGGAGCAGAGCAGGTTAACTGATGAAGTACATTACTGAGGGGAGCTGAGGGCATGAGTGGAGAGGTCTGCTGTGCCATGTGGGTCACCTCCCCAGCCTGCTGAAGCATCTGAGGCTATTTCATTGTGCTGCACTTTAACCCACTGCACCACCAGGGAGGGCCCACAAATCTCTAATTCTAAATAAAATATAAACTGTTTGATCATACTTTGCCATCAACCCTCCATAAGTAATCTGGCCCCAGGGGATATGCTGGATCATCTTTTGAAAATACAACCTGTCTTCCCTACTAGGCTCCAGGCTGTTTGAAGAAGGAAGAGTTTTTCAATTATCTTTGTTTTCCTGTCACACCTAGGACAGCATCTTATATAGAATAATCTCTTAGCAAACATTTATTCAATTTATTCACAAATATTTTAACAGTTTTTACTACATGTCAGACACTGTCCCAGACACTGAAGATACATGGGTGAAAAAAAAAAAATGAGCAAATCTTGCCTTGACAGAACTCCCACTAGGGACTAGCGATAAGCCTATGCAACAGATGAGAAAGAAGTCTAGCCACAGCATCAAGAACTCCCTGCAGTTGGCCGTCCAAGCACATGGCAACCTATCATGAACCCCTGTCACTTTCTACTTTTTTGTCTCCCGTTATCTCCTCAATCAGACTCAAGGAGGTATCCAATCACCGGAGTTTACCTTGATAGTTTATCCAAATTTATAAAATCCTAAAGATGTACTTAATAAAAATAAAATCCTAACATGTACTTAAATGCCTCAGCCCCCACATTGGGGTATTAATTCTGAGTCATTCCTCCTGGTAGATTACCCAATACTGACCACTGTGTTTTCCACATTATGTTCCAATTTGCCTTTAATGCTAATCAGACACAGCTGACATTAACATACAAAATTCAACCATCATTATCTGAAACTTAAGCTGTTATGGGCATGGTGGAGATAAATTGCTTTAACCTCTTTTCCTATAAACAATAAACAATATGGATTAGAAAGTCAAAGTAAGGTGAGCACTAAACAGATCATTTGAAAGCTGATTAAGTTATGGTTATAAAGTTCTGGGAATCTCTTTTCCATTTAAAATATTACTAGCATCTTCAAACTGCTGTGATAAATTGCCTAGTACTTCAATATACAGTGAGCACTTTTCAACTATTAAAACACTAAACCAAGCTATCACCGACTACTTCTTTTTGAAATACATAGCTTAGTACATAGGTGGGTGAGTCTGTATAACAACCTGTAATTTGTTCTCCTTTTAGTTCCCTCAATCTTCCATTCTGATTAGATAGTGACACATCTCATAATCATGTTAGATGTGCTTCCTTAAAAGGAAACAAAATGGAATTTTCCTGGGTAAAACAAAAGAATTCCCCATTCCACTGGTCCCAAGTTTTTCTATGTCAAACTCAGTCCATGCATTTTTGCCTGGATTCTGACCCCTGAGTATTCATTACACAGTCTCATGGGTACAATACTGCTAAAGAAAATTGGCAGAGTTGTGGAGCATAAAATAGTATTTGAAATTATAATAATAAATCCAACTGGCAAAATAAAATAATAAATATAATTTATTCGGCACTATAAAATCTGAACATTTTAGCAAGGAATTCCGGACATCTTAAGTCTTAGGTGGCAATACTGTGAGATTGAAGTGACAGTCTTTGAAAAGAGCAATAGCCTCAAAACCAAGGGCTATTTTCCTATGCAGCCAGGTTGGTAAAGCCTGATGGCATTATGATCAGTTCTACTTACTTTCCTTTGAGCATAGGTGCCTTCTCAAAGTCATAGAAAACAACTATATACATTAATTGTTACCAGCTTGTCACTAAAAACCCAAAGAGAAATCCCGTTTTTCCTAGTTGGTCTAAACTGTTAGATTTGGTATTAAGGTCTAGAGCTCTTGCTTTGATGCTTTTAACATTAAATAGCAAAATTACCAACAACACAGCAAATAATTGAAGCAATGGATGTAGGGATTTGACAGTTCCTACTGAAAATAAATTCATTTTGTCATTCTCAGAATCTTCCTGAACACTTTCTATGTGTGAGCACAGTTATAGTCAGTGTGGATGATAAAACAGAATTTATTTAGCAAGAATCCTAAATGACAGTAGACACTTCCAAACTTTAAGAAAAATAAAAGTTTTTTTTTCAATTTGTATAAAACATACACACACAACTAGACCTTATTCCTGGACAGATTTCTCATCTCACTTAACTTCTGCCTTTTTCTTCATGGTCTATGTCAAGCAATACGTTTTGAAAGTCAAAAAGATCATTTGGAGGGTATTGTTCAGCAAAATTATCTAGTTAATATTTTTTAGTCACCTATTTATCATTGTAAATATAACATCAATGAAATATAAAACTTTTCTATTTGCCATAGATTTCAAGCATGCCTTTTTCCTTGTCTAACCTGTGAGATCATCCGCTTTCTCATTTTTAGCAAGGAATCTTGATTTTTTTTTTTACCTCTCCTCATTATGATAACTGTACAGTAACATTTAATAAATACTGCTTGATGATATAATTAAAAGATAGCCTCTAAGAAATGTAGGAGACGTACAATAGATGCATTTGTTGCAAGTGAGTACCAAGAGGAATAACTGATTAAAAATCACCAACTTTGTCTTCTATTCTAGATTTAAATTACTGTTTAATAATTATTTAAATTATTGTTTTAAAAAAGAGATGCTCATCTTCATCTACACCTAGGGAATATTTATTCTGATGAATTCAAATTCAATTGTCTATTCAAATTTATTTCATTTTGAACACTATTACAGTTTGGGAAGTATTTCCTTACTCTTGTTTCTAGCACCAGTTTTCAATTTTGTAGTACTTAGATGTTCCAGAAAAATATCTACTTAAAAGGCAGGAGAATAAAGCATTTAAGTGAGAATCTTACCAACAATTGCTTCAGACTTAACAATTACAAAATTATAGCCTCTAAAATTATGGATTTAAAGAAAGAAGCCAAGAGTCAAATTTGAAGACCTCTTCAATTTTCTATTTTTCTTCAAAATAGAGGTTAAACTTGACTGTTCATGCCTAAAACTTCAGTTTTACATTTTGAAATTCCAGCCTACTGCTCAGAAGAAAATATGCAGTATTTCGACAGTGAAGAACAAAATGTCATCAATGTAGAAAGTGACATGCAAGCTAACCATGCTCAGTTCAACTACCACCACCAAAACTCCGTTTATAGCTTCTCCTCATTCTTGGATAAATTTCATATTTTTGTACTAACTGCTGTTTCAATTTCTGGTGTGTGTGTATGTTTTGTTTGTATACATTCAAAGAAAATCAAATGTAATATAGCAAAGTTATAACTATTTTCATGATAGTAAACCCATGTTTCAATTCCAAACATAATGAGTCCAAAATTCCACTTTTATTGAACTCCAAATTATAAGCTACAGTATATGCAGATTTAAAATGTGTGCTTCATATTATGTTATACAAAATTCTTTGTGAAACTTTTTAAAATTTTTCTCTCCTTACATTGTTGTAGTGCACATAGTTCTCCCACCACCCTAAAATAGACAGATGGATCAAAAGGTTGTGGTATACTTATAAAATTATTAATTGGGATTTTGGTTCTACCAGGAGTCAACCCTCTGGAAGAGTCCATTTTTCATTCAGCACTGGAATACAGCACCACCTACTGGTACTTATAGATCTATATTAAAAATCTTTTGTAAGCTATTATTTGTTAATTTCCACTTATTTTATACTCATCTAAAGTTTCCTATATATTTCACCAGTCTAATTAGAAACTTATTTTACTTGAAATTCACCCAAAAGTAAAATTAAAAATTGCTTTGATGTTCAAGTATTCAATAAAATACAATTCACAACCTATGTCATTTTGCATTTGATGGCCAGAGAAATTTTAAAAAGGGTAACAGTATTGGCTTAAGTTTTCACATTTGCACAAAGTAGTCAAGTACACCAACATTTGAATTTAAATAATTGAATAAAATTTATACAAAGCTATAGTTAAGTATATAGCCACCTCTTTATTCCTCCAGTCCGCTCAAATTTAATTGAGCACCTACTTACAGGTCCAAGTCCCATGTTGGGCTCTGGGAAGCAAAGTTAGCAAGGCAGACAAGAATTAATGGATTATATATGTAATTGAGGGACAAAAAAAATGTCCTATTCACTCTTGCTGCAATCTAATGCAGTGAGTAAATGATCAGAAAATGCTCTCACGAGAAAAGCATGTGAAAATCATACCCATGTACACCATGTAGAGAAAAACTCTAACAGTTATCTCTTTAAAGTCACAGAATTGTAAATTTTGAATGTTTACGTTACATGTTTTCCATCTTACATAAGAAAAGGAGTTAGGGCCCATTACTATCTCACTGTTCGTGATGTGTATCAGTGAAGGAATATGTGTGTGTGTTTATGTATATGTGTATAGTTACTTCAAGCCAGTGTCACTTCTGGAGAAAAAGAGGAGCTAGGAAGCAATTTAGTGGCCAAGTAAATTGCCAAGATAATTTTCAATACTTTCCTCTGTTGGCCTTGGGAGAAAAATTCCCACATATTCCTCTGGGTTCTTCTTGGGCTAGTGGAGCAAACAAATTAACATCAGACAGATTAGCAAGAAAAAAAAAGAGCAAATTTAATTAGATACATATGAAGAATTTACTTGGTTGTAAATTCTAGAGTAAATGAGACAGGCTGAGGATTTTTACTGAGCTAAGGAATGAGATAGGGGCTGAAGACTTCAAGGAAAAGAAAGGTTCTCAATTGACCAGGAGAGGGTGACTCACATGACAAAACCAGATGCTCAAGATGTTTATCCTGCACTAAGATAGGTTCTCTAATAAATAAAAAAAAAAAAAAGGCGGGGTGTTTCTAGAGATAACCATAAATACGGGGAGTCAGCATTCTTAAAGGCAATAGTGACAGTTTATCTTGAAGCCCATGAGGCTTCTACTCCCTTAGCTCTGCACATCAATGTAACACATATTACATCTGATGCCTGCTGGGGACACTTTAGACTATTATCCGCCTCTACTAAGCAATTGTTTTTACTTAATGTACAAATACATAAACTGTTTCAAACATATGTTTATATCACCTCGAAAAATTGCCTCATAATTACTTTTTAATACCTGCCTTTAAAATTTCACAAGGGGACTTTGTAAATGGGAAGTAGATCATAAATACAATTTTCACTTCTGAGATCTCAAATAACAAGAAGATAACTAAAGAACATGAAAAACTGCTAACAGGCGGTTCAAATGAATCACTTGAATTCTAGAAGCTGCACATGGCCACTCGTTTCTTCTTTTAAATAGCCTCAGTAAGTTCAACTAATCATTTTTCATACCGATTAGTTTTAAGATGACCGATCTCTTTTATATGTGTTTTCCACATATGGTTTAGGGGTGTGTGTGTATGTGTGTGTGTGTGTGTGTGTGTGAGAGAGAGAGAGAGAGAGAGAGAGAGAAATTTCAGATAAATATCACAGTAAAACTAAAACTGTATTTTAGTGAAAGATACTGACTGACAAGAAATCAACTAAATAATTTAGACAAGGCAACAATCAGCCCATTCACCGATCATTCAGGTACTTACTTGTCTTACCATCATTTATATCTTATAAAATTAACAACATATTATTAAGCACATGTAAATTTTTAAAAGCTGACCATCTGAAACCTAGATATTAGCTAATATTCAACAGTACAAATTAACAGAATCTGCTTTAAATTAAAATTGACTTTTGTAAACACTATTAAATCAACCTTCAGTTTTCTAACATCACAATTCTTAAGGAAATGCCCTAGAAATTAGTTAATCTTATTAAGTGAAATGACCTTAAACTATCTACAAATACTAAAAAGAAAAATGTGCAAAGATATCAAGAAGGAAAGTCCCAAAGTTAGCTTAGTTCAGTTGATACAGAATTTTCTCAATCTTTTTGTTAAAGCAGCCAATGAAGGCAGATGTATATATATTTAGAAATATATTTATTTTTTTCAAGGCAAGAAAAAGAGATCATATTGCTCTTTTTGTCTCTCTAGTCTCCTAGTTTAAAACCCAGATCCATGTAAAAAATGAGTTCTGGGCCCTCCCTGGTGGTGCAGTGGGTTAAAGCACAGTACTAAGAAGCTAAAGCCACTTCAGCATTAATTAGATCCCCACCCGGGAGGTGAACCACATGGCATGGCAGACCTCTCCTGGTCTGCCCACTGCTCCTCTCATCAATGTACTTTGTCAGTCAGTCTGTTCTGCTCCCCACTCTGTCTCTGGTGAGTCCTCTCACCACCCCTGTACCTCTCGCAGTTTTGTATGCATACATAAATCTTAAAAAAAAAAAAAAATGGGTTCTACAGGAAAGGCTCACACATACCTACCAATATATAGTTCTTTGTTTCAAGTAGCCTGATCTGTGGGAAATGACACACATGATGGGACTAAAAAAAATAGATGAATTTCAGCTGATGCCACATCCATGGAGGATGCACCCATGGAGGAAAGGACACACATATTTCTTTGTCAAGCCTGCATGACACTCTACCCTGCCCATCTAGTAGATCTTTCTCAGATTGAAACTTCAAGCAAACTTATTTTTTAAAAGATTTTATTTATCTTTGTGCAGAGGAACTGGTGTGTTGGCTAGAGGGGGAGGATGTGGGAAGATTCCCTAGAGACAGTGGGAGCAGAACAGGCAGATCTCCTGAAATACACTGCTCAGGAGTGACCAAAGAGGTCTGAGGCACCATTTGTGGGTCACCTCCCTGGCCAGGATTTGAATTTAGGCCATTTTGGTAGACCTTCGTGGTTGCGTTGAGACTTGACCCCCAGGCCACCAGGGAGGCCCCGACTTACTTTCTTTAAGCATTTTTTTTCAAAATTTTATAAGGCCCCTCTTACATCCTTAATGTAAGGACAAGTGAAAATGAAATAAGCAAATAAACTAAAATTTATAGATGCCCCCAAAATTTTAAGATTAGATGTTTTAAGATTGAAAAACATACCGTGACAGACTTAACTTGTTTGAGAGAATGGGGGTGTGGGGTGATTTTAATAAGCAAATGCAGATGTTGAGTGAAGAATGTTTAGATTTTTTAACACTGTTCTCTGCTAACAAAATTGCAAATGTTTTCCATAAGCTACAATGTTGAAATGTCTGAATTTTTTTTTTGTCTTAAACCACCACCCTGCTGAAGTTTGAAAAATGAATTTACCAAATTTTTGGTTAGAAATTATATCTTTAAAATTTTCTGACCATTCTGTATAACTTTTAATTTAATTTCCCATATGCTTTATTACAATTAATAATTATGGAAAGAATTCACTACCACAATGTACATACCAGTTAATAGTTATTCAATAGTCACTGTTTAGGAACATATTAAAAGTTGTCTATAAGCAGATTATGAGATTAAATATTTCACTTTACTATATATGGCAGTATGGATCCATCTTTATGTAATGTACAAAACTACCTATAGTAAAGTCAAATCAGAAAATAATCAACAAATAAAATATTAATACAAAGTTTATTCTGTAATTGGACTTCTTTCCATCATCACTGTGATGCATCTGGATCTTTTTCTTGGGCTAAATAATATTTTATCCTTTTAGACTTCAATGTTCACTGAGCATATTTTATAAGTTTCACTTTCATCGCCTCCCAAACTCTCTGCAAAATGCAAAATTGTATCAATCATTGAGAAAACTTTCTAAATTTTTGTTTCTTACAACACTGTTGTTCTATTGAAACAGCAATTTTCTTCAAACAGTCATTGATCAATTAAAAAATCATATGAGGGGCATCAAACTAGCCGAGGGAAGAACACAAAAGACTGTGGTACTAGATCACAGATGTCTTCAATTTTATGGGGATTATGCCTGAGAGGAGAAACTACAAAAATGAACAGCAATGTAAAAAAAGGTATAAATACTTGTTTTTTAAATCACATGAAAGGGGACCAGATTGAATAACTGAAATAAATAACATGTCTTCCTCCTCTTTCTATTCTGTAGTGTTACAAAAGCTCAAGTGAGTCTGACTCTTTCGTTTTGCTATGCTACAAAGTGTCAAAAGATGATTTTTTTTATTTTTAACTTTACTGCCTTACTTTTACAAATAAAATATTAATACAAAGTTTAATACAAGGTAACAGTTTATAGATTGTATAGGCTTCAAGGGCCTAATTTCTTACCAGAGTAGCTGTATCAAAAGATTACTTTGCTCAATAGAGAAGATATACAATCAATAAAGGAAAAGGAATTAAAACCTGAAAGAAATATTTTTAAGTATCTAGTGGGTAGTGCTAGGAGATTTAATTGCCTCAAAAAGTATCATAAGCGCTACAGAGGAGTGAGAAGTGACTGAAAGTAATTTACTAAATCTGATTAAGTGTAGACAAGATCTAAATATTTTTGGAGTACTTTATACCTGACTGATTCCAACATCCATATATCATACAAGTATGTTAAGATACTACTTGATATAATTTTCAGAAATACCAACTGCATTTTTTATCAACATTATACATTTATCTTCATCACCCGATTTAATATAGATGCATAGTTGGCATATCAGGAATACTTGAAACTAGTATTTGTTACACAATAATTTAATTTGTAATTATAACTTATGTAATACATTAATGCCTAGTTATGTGTGTGTGTATATATATAAATAATCAAGTGTGTATATCTGCATATATGCATACATATAATTGCCAATGTAGTTGAAAAAAAAAGAATATTTTTATTCAATATCTAAAAGATTCTTATTAATAATGCCTATTAAAGGAGTAATTTGGAATTGAAATACTTAGAAAATTGCCAAAATCCATTTTTAGAAAATGGTCCCTACTCTCCAGCCCTGTCTGTAAAATGGGGTTTTTACTATGGTGAAGTCAAATACTTGGCCTCTATTTCTTCTTAGACATATGTTAGGAATGAAAGAGCTGTTAATAAAGGGCTTATATGTCCTTTGGGAGAAAAACTATACCAAGCGCTATCATAAGGTAAGTCAAAATATAGTTTGACAAAAGGTAATTATGCATTCAATCCTTTGGCTCTGGACAACAGACGAGAAGAGCTGGTAAAATAACCCTGAACAAGCAGTCTGGTATAAATTAATAGCCATCCATTCCAAAGAGTTAATCCATTACATACTGCCTATTGCTATTTCCCTTCTGAAATTCTGACTCTTGTAAGAGTTGCCCAAAGACCCTTGTTGGAGGACATCACATCATTAACAGTCAGAGAAAGAAATATTGACCTGCCAAGAAAATGGAACACTTAACTTCTTGCCATTAAGATGTCTCAGGATTAGAGAAATCAGAACGTACTTTGAAAGAGTCCTTTACTTCATGGTTTATCAAGTTGCAGAAATTAAAATATAACATGAAATGCAACTATAGTTCTTTTTAAAAGATTTATTTACTTATGCATACAAGAACTAGGGTGGGGGCAGGTGGTGAGAGATTCACCAGAGACAGAGTGGGGGAGCAGAACAGAGAGATCTACTGAAATACACTACTGAGGGGGGAGGGGGGAGACCAGGAGAGGTCTGACAAGCTACATGGGTCACCTCCCTGGCCAGGGTTCGAAAATCAAAAATTGAGTGTTTCCCTAATACAAGCAATAAGAAGGATAAGTCAGGGTCCTCCCTGATGCTGCAATGGATTAAAGCACTGCACTAAGAAGCTCTCCACACCCATTCAGCACGAGTTCCATCTCTGGACAGGGATCTCACCAATATGGCACAGCAGACCTCTCTTGTCTTGCCAGCTGCTCCCCTCAGCAGTCTATTTCAGTACATTTGCCTGTTCTGTTCCCCACTCTGTCTGGTAAATCCTTTCACCGCCCCTACACCTCTGGCCTCTACCCCAGTTCTGCATAAATAAATAGATAGATAGATAGATAGATAGATAGATAGATAGATAGATAGATAGATAGAT
>NW_004567125.1:27758524-27786677 GCF_000260355.1 Condylura cristata | reverse complement strand
ATAAATCTTTTTAAAAAGATAAGTCAGAAGCAAATTTCTGGGTTTTAGGTGATTTCACAATTAATTATTTATAACTATTTGATAAGCTCAACCAAACAAGAACTGTCTCTCTACATCCAAAAATCAGACCAGAAAGTTCCATGCCTTAAATGTTTCTAAACAAGAATATTTGACACTTGTTTTTCTGAACATAATCATGTTTCCATGATATTTACTTTTCAGAATACTAATAAAGTTATATCACTTAATTAGTTATCTCTTATCTTTCAGACAGCAAGAAGGGTGAGGTCTACTTATCATGAAAGAATTTTTGAAGAAATCATCCAACGTAAAGATACAAAATTTATAAACACGAAGGAAATGATATCAGGAAAGGAATGCAAGGGTATTCCCACAAATTATAAATAATGTTGGAAGGCATATTTTAAAGCTTTTGAGTCCAATACCAAAACAAGTATATTTAAACAGTCTTTCTGCCCAAAGTAGTCTGACTTTCAAATAAGTGTGACCTCTGTACGCTGTATATCTATGTGTACATTTGTTGTGACTGTGTGTGTTAAGTGCGCATGAGCACATGTGTATATATGTGAATATATGTGTGTGTCTTTGTAGGCTAGGAGGTATGCATGAATGGGTTTGAGCACACATGTGTTTGTCCAAGAGTGTGGTACATTGCGAGTGATGAATGTTTTGAGTATGTGATCAGCACTGTTCTGCTTTCCTTTGTCATATTTATTCTTCATATTTTAAGAAATAACCTATTTTCTTATTAGCATTGTAACAGAGCTGAAACATTACATGCAAACATTGGATATAGTAGTGACAGGATGGTTCCAATATACAACTCCCCATTCTGCAAGAACTATGTAGTATTCAACAGGAAATAATCACACTGAAATGTTAAAACTTTCCATATCATTCAGAGTTTGTGAATATTCTTAAATAGATGGGATAGGACCTTCTTTAACAAAAAAGCTATTTTACAAACTTAATCATTTATCATTTTACTACCACTATTACAATCACAAATTCTAACTAAGTTAAAGTCAAATTCAAAGTCAAATGTATAATTTTAAACTTTTTCAATCAGTGCGGAAAGTTTCATTGATGAAATGTTAAAAAAAATGTATAAGGCAGGAAATGAAAATGGGAAGCCTCTCATAATAAGATTCATTCAACCCTCTCAACATATTGCCTGCATTAAACCATGTCAAATAAAGTAAACATAATCAAAACACGGTGGGTACTTTATATACGTATTCATAATATTATATCAATACAAATCTTCATGGGGGTTACTTTGCATTTTCAAACTCAGCAAAATGAAAGGCTCTTTCTATGACACAAGACAGTTTATAAAGGTAAATGAAGCCCAAAGTAAGGTTAGCATACCTGAGAGAAGCTTAGTAAATACTTCTAAATGAAACAGTCTACTCTTAGACCTCATAAAAACATAACATAAAGCTAAGAAAAGCACTCCTTAATATTCAGAGGCAGTAAAGTCTACTGGTTAAGAATGTAGGTTCTATAGAGCGAGACTGTTCAAATTCCATTTCTGTCTCTTTAGAGCTATGTGAACATTTAACCTCTTACTGCCAGTCAGTTTCCACAAAATAACATAATTACTTTGTAGAGCAACTGCACGTTTAAATAAAGTATGCATTAGTAATATTGATAACACATAATAAACTCTCAATAGAAGACATCTAGAATAATCATGATTATTTCTATGATTACTATTAAGCCAAGGTTATGTGTACTGAGAATTACTATACAGTCAGTTAATTTTTTTCAGCTAGATGACTCCTCTGCAGTGGAGGCATTTTCCTTAGAAATAAAAATAGCAGGATTCTCTTCTGTGAACCCTACTTTTTTTCTTTTTTTTTTAACTGGAAAATGAGCCATGCCATAATCATGAATATGGCACCAAATGGTAATGACAAGAGTACAGATTTTGCCCATCCCAGAATCAACTCAAGTGTTGGTGCTGCAGCTGCTGGAGTATTTTAGGTAGTGGCCACACAATCATTCAGAAGTTCCAGGGATAGATACTAGGTATTTGTGGAAAGAGACACAGTGAGAATATGAGAGAAAGAGAAAAGAGGTAAGCAGCAAAAGGAGAAGAGATGAGGGGAGGAGAGGAAATACTAGATATGCTATAGCAAAATCCTGTTTACTCAGAATAAATTTTCAAGATCAAATGATTAAAATACTTTTCTCACAAAAAATTTAGAAGCCTACCTAAAGATTTTTTTGAAGGAGATAAAATGCATATGTTCCTTTTTGTTCTTTATTAATAAGTTTTGACAAAAACAAGAATTTCCATAAAGCTCAGAAGTATCTGTCAAATTTTTATTGAACATTCAGTTACTCTCTTGCCACATACAAAAATCTGACATTTCTACCATTATTATTATTATTCTAAAATAATAAAATTGTATTTTTCCAGAGGGAAAATATTTGAATTTTAACCTTTCTACTTGATAAATATGGAATGGGAATGAGCAAATTTGTCCACCCTCCACTTCATAAACATAGGGGGAGGGGGTTAACTTACTATTAAAATATTTTTGAATATAATACTAAATACTAGAAATTCTACTGTAATTATAACTATTAAAGGCATTTTACTGTTTTGAAAACAAGAGAAATGTGATTTTATTTTATATGCATTTCTCAACTCCCAGTCTTAAGCTAGATAAGTGAAACTTAAATAAAAATCTACCTTACATTTAGGGAAGGTCTAAATCATCATCATCATATTTACCCATCAATATCTAATTGAAATGATTCAGGATCCATTTTCCAGTAGAATCAGGAGTGTAATTCCTTCCAAATGTTTGTCTCATCTCTTTTCTAACTAAACAATCATAAAAAGTTAATAGGAAAATTGTATAGTTTAAAAAAAAATGCTAGGTCAATATACATTACTTCAATGCAATGCACATTCTTTTCAAAAGCAGGAATTTGTAGTCTCGCCATAACACTCTAAGACCCCTCTGAAGTTTGGAGAGCAAGGATTTAGGAGGACTATAAAAGGGGAACGACCACAGTCAGGACAGGAAACAATTAAGACATAAATAAGAATTTCCGCACAATCAGGTCAAAGTAAGGACACGTTGAAGAAATGTCCAGAAGGTGAGAACAACAGACAAATAATGATGTAATGGGTGGAAGTGAGGGTAAGAGATCACTTTGGTGCTAAAAGAACCCATTTTAAAACACATGAAAGCTTTCTGAATTGAAAGTCATAAAAGTGTTTTTTTAAAAGCCTACAAATGTTATAAAATCTCACAAGGATTTCTACAGAGCTCACTAAGATCTGCAGGGAGTAAAACTATACTGAAATTGAAGTAAATCACCCTTTTATTCAACAAGTTCTTAAGATATTTGGGAAAAAATAGCTAGAGAATTTAGCTTCAGTAGTAAGTTTACAGAAGAAAATCCAACAGACACAACAACTCAACAAACCACCACTGTGACCACAGTTTATGATATTCAAGTTGCAGGCACTGTCTCAGTAGGCAATCTACCAAACAAGGTTTGGTTAGTGAATTTTTATGACATTCAATGAAAATTATTAGAATTGGAATTATCACAAGCATTCTCTGCTTACTAAAAATATATTTCAAAAGCCTGAAGTTCATAAATGGTTAAACATTTCTCTCAATTTTCAAATGAAAAGAAAACAAACAACACAGGCTTCCAAATTCTTTGTGATTGATCCAGCTGATTTAGGTTGGTGAGACATGAATAAAAATGATTTCTTTTTTCTGTACCAATTCTCGTATCTGAGTCTCTAAGAGGGCTACTTCAGAAATAAAGAATTATTTTTGTTAACTGATAACCAAAGGACCGAAGAAGACTCATTCTGAGCACAGTTACTAAGCCATACTCAGGAAACTTCAATTTCCTAAATTCTGCAATCTTGGATCAGAAAGGAAACTTAGATGTTACTTCTGTTCGATAGATGACAAACTTCAGGTGGACTTACCCAAGCTTTCACCACTAGTTACTGAAAAGTTTAAGAGGGGATGAGAAGATTTCAACAGAAATGTGGGAAATGAACATAAAAATCATTATCTGACATACAAGGAATTTTACAAACAGTTGAGATACTAATTCTTCCCTCTGACTCTTAAAAAGTACCTTTTCGGGGCCCTTCCTGGTGGTGCAGTGGGTTAAAGCACTGCACTAAGAAGCTTAAGCCACTTCCGCATGAGTTCGATCCCCATCTCCCCGGAGGAGATCCACATGGCGTGGCAGACCTCTCCTGACCCGCCCGCTGCTCCCCTCAGCAGTGTACTTCGTCCGTCTGCCTGTTCTGCTCCCCAATCTGTGTCTGGTGAATCCTCTCACCCTCCACATCTCTGGCCTGTACCCCAGTTCTGTATGAATAAATAAATAAATCTTTAAAAAAAAAAAGTACCTTTTCTGTCTCATCCTTTTACCTGTCCCATTTTTTAAATGTTGGGAGAACATTAAAAAAATGCTGCTATTGATCTGCTTTTCAATTCCTTTTTGTTCCACCACAAAGAATTTAGGAAGGTAAAACTGACTGGGGAAAAAAAATGTTATTAAAGAAAAAATAATGGATCTTTCAGTTTATATAACCAGATGTTGCCTAAATTCCACAGATATTTACCTTTCCCTCTATAAAATTAAGTTACTGTGGTGGATGTTTGTTTGTTATGGAACTCCTCTGTAGTAATATATGTATTATGTATGTATGTATGTATGTATATGTGTATATATATATAATTTTGTATTACGTATACCTGAAGGTCTTTAAGAATATTAATTTCAATGGAACTTATGTTTCCTTCTTTTCCCTTATCTCACCATTTTTACTCACTAAAGTAATTTTCTACTTTCTTTCTTTGTTCTGCAAATTTTAGAGAAGGCAGCTAATAAAGAGAACCCTTTTCCTTCTGTAAAAGTAAATTTGGGAGAAAACAAGAAGCTCACATGGAATTCTAATATTTCTCTTCTTATGAGTTGGTACAAATCAGCAATGAGATTTTAGAAGCCTAAGAGAAAAAACAAATTCCAAACATGCCATACAATAAGAACCTTATTGTCTGCATTATTCAATCTCTCTGATATACATGTATGTACATATATATGTACGTGTACACATATGTGTGTGTGTGTAAACTTTCCCTCTTTCCCATTAGTTTTACAATCTTTCAAAGTTGCCCAATAAAACATTTCCCTACTTCCTTATTCTCCTACAAGCCATCCTAACTTTTTCTTCCCCTTATAGACAACTTGTCAAATATTTGTCTTTTTGTTTACTTCATCTCCCTCTATGGTCTCATCTTTAGTCAATTCTGCTTCTCCTTCCAACAACTTCACCCAAACAGCTCTGGGTCACATCACCAGTGACCCTCACCACACTCCACCAAGAAAGCCCCTTTCAGTGTACATCTTGCAATATCTGTCAGCAGTACTTGGCACACTCCCTCCTTCTTGTAACTCTCACTCTGCTTGGTCACTCTGCTTGGTAACCTTGACATAACATCCTCTACCTAGTTCCTATTCCTCCTTGGCATTTCAGTCTACCTTCACTACCTCAGAGTGCCTTGCCTGAACCCCCAACTACTTCATGCTTTTAAACCAAATTTTACATTTTGAATTGTCTGACTATTTAATGCATCCTGTCACTCTGTAGCCAAAGGAGGAAGGGACTGCATCTGTTTTTGCTCTCCAGACACCTCAGTGCCAAGTGAGGGCCTACACCACTGTGCAAACAGTATTTGTAAAAAGAGTAAACGACCAAACTAGAAGCTCAGAATATTGAACCATCATGACAACCTACAATTTTTGGCAATTTCAAGCAAGAAACGGAAGAAGATTTTATTCATTCATTTTGGCTACTATTTTTTTCTAGAATACATCTCTCTTTTTTCTCATTCTAACAGAAGTTGTTTATTAGGGGAAAAATTATCCTCGTTTGACAAAAAGACAAAAGTAATTTATGACACACTTAAATCTACATAAGATCAAATTTTGTCATCCTGCTTTGCCAGGATAACATGTTTACATTTAAGTTCTGTTTCTTTAGAAAACATAAACCTCATAAGCTTTTCCAGCTTATGCCACAGGCTCCTTTGGCATGCATCTTCCTACTTATATACCTAAATTGTCTCCAATAGATTTTTAACCTTTTTCAAGTACCAAACACATTTTTGAAGCATTCTGTTCCCTACACTTTTTAAAGTTCAAACTTTTTTTTTTGTATAAATGTTTACTAAGGTAACATTAGTTTTAAAAATTGTTTAAGTTTCAGGTGTACACCATTGTAATTTGCATCTCTATATACAGTAAATCCTCACCTCACATCATCAATAGATTCTTAGAAACTGGGACTTTAAGCAATATGTGTGTAACAAAAACAAGTCCTCAAATAATTTTATTCAGCATCAGCAAGGATTTTTTTCTTGTCAATGTTACAATGGAAAAAAAATTGAATAAAATTTATTCTTGTGGAAAATAAAGAATAATATGGCAGCTAAGAAAATAAATTGTATTGCACAAAGAATATGAGCTGCTTTGGAAACATTTAAAAATAAAATGAAATAATTACAATCAAGAAGATATATGCAGATGTGGCGTGCCAAATGCAATACTTGGTGCACAGGAGAAACTTCCTGTGAAGTTTGATCACCACCACAAAGACTATTCATGGTACCAACCATCATAAATCAGGCACTTTACCCCTCTCACTCTTTACTCCCCTCTCACCCCAGTACATACAGATCTGTCAAGAATATTTCCTTTCCTTAGCATGCAAGTGACAGTATCTTAGTCAACTGACGCTTTTATGTTTTGGCACTCATCAAAAACAGGAATCATTCTGAATTACTGACCAAAGTCTCCTAACCAGACTACTTATCAAAGTAGTGGTATATGATTATCATTCACATTGGAGCTGTTGTTCTATTCACTTCAATTAAAAACAGGGAGTTTCTCCTGTGCACCAAGTATTGCATTTGGCATGCCACTTCTGCATAAATCTTCTTGTTGTAATTATTTCATTTTATTTTTAAATGTTTCCAAAGCAGCTCATATTCTTTGTGCAATACAATTTATTTTCTTAGCTGCCATATTAGTCTTTATTTTCCACAAGAATAAAACAGAAGAGACATTGAGAGATAGTCATATCTCATACACAGTCAACAGTTTTAATAGTAATCACTTCTTTCCTCTTTAAGTAAACAATTCATTAAATGGATAAACAATCCATATGTTAGATGTGATAAATTAAAGCTACTTTGATGCACAGAAATTCTTACAAAAAAATAAAAGCATGAAATAATTAAAATTGTAATTATCCATTTAAAGTTGTAACACCCCCTACCATTTAATAAGCATTACTATGTATTAGATGCTTATCGCCAATATTCAAAACAACCTATAAAACATCTTATTATATTATAAAAGAATAAATTATAGCTTGGAAATGTTGAAGACTAGACAGATGACTGGATGATTTCCAACATGTACTAAAAATAAAGTGACATAATGAGATACTACCTCACATCGTGAGAATGAGCCATATCTAAAAGACCAGAAACAACAAGTATTAGTAGGGGAGAACTGAAAAAGGAACCCTTATACACTGGTCCATCCTCTATGGGAAGCAATATGGAAGTTTCCCAAAATATAAAAGGTAGATTTTCCATAAGATCCAGTAATCCCTCTCCTAGGTATCTATCTAAAGAATGCAGCAACAGTAATTCAAAAGAATTGTTCACTGCAAATGCCATGTTATGCCTAACAGCAAATGAATGGATAAAAAAGATGTGGTACATATATACAACAGCATACTATTTGCTAGATAAGGTTGAAATCTTGTTATTTGTGATGAAATGGATGGACTCGAAAGACTATGCTACGAAAAATAAGTCAGAAGGATGATTTCATTCAGATATGGAGTATAAAGGAACAAAAAGTCCTCCCTGATGGTACAACAGATTAGAGCTTCAACAATATGAAGCTATCTGCAATCATTGAGGCATGAGTTCAATCCCCAGCCAGGGAACTGACCCACATGGCACAGCAGACCTCTCCTGACTCGCCCACTGCTCCCCTCAGCAGTGTATGTCAGTCAATCTGCCTGTTCTGCCCCCCCCCACTTTGTCTCTGGTGAATATGAATATCCCCCCCCCCACTCCACACCTCTGGCCTATACCCCAGTTCTTGTATGCATGAAAAAGTAAATCTTCAAAAAACAAAACAAAACAAAGGAACAGACAAAACTAAATTCACACAAACCCTAGAAATCTAGAATTGAGGCTACCAGAAGGGAGGTTGAGAGAAGGGAGCAGAAGGGAGAAAGGGGCCCAATAGGCTCTGGTAGAGGAGTATGAGGTGCTTTAGTGTAGATACAGTGTCATTACAAACATGGGAAGAGGTATGAACCTATACCCCTAAATCATATATGGTATTGTAACCTATATTATATTTCAGTAAAAATGAAATTACTGTATAAAAAGTGACATAAGTATAACAAGTACCACTAACATTATTCATTTAGTTGATCAATACATATTTTCAATAAGCCCCTACTACCCAGCCCTCAGTGCTCAGGGATCTTGGCAAATTTTTTTAAAAACCTGTTAAGAAGGAAAAAAAATCTGTATTGCAATTTAAAAGGGAATCCCCAGACCTTGGTTTTTAAGTAAATGCTTTTTAGGATTAAAGAGGAGGGAAAATTCTTATAATTTTTCAGTCAAACTGCCTGTTCTGCTCCCTATTCTGCCTCTGATGAATCTTAAATTTTAAAATTTTAAATTCTTAAAATTTTTTATAAACTCAACAAACACCTCTTTGAAAACCATCAATGCAACAGAGATCACATCTTTTTCTGAGATTCTTAGGCAGTGAGGAGAGAGCCCCACATTCGAGACATTCCTATGAAGAACTGGGAAGTATAATTTGGCACCCAAATGCTATTGTGATCTTTGAGTTGCGTCCTTGGCAAGAGGGTACTAAATTTAGTATGTTAGCACCAGGTCATTTCAACTGTCAGAAATGGTTGATTTGTAATACAACCAACTCAACACACAACTCTTTGTGGGGGGGTGGGAGGAGGGAAGTTCCTTGGGGAAAAGATTTTAAATGATTTTATTTTTTTAAGATTGAGTGGTCATATGAAGTAACAAGATAAAAATGTACATTTTTTGGACAACTAGGAAACTGAAATATTTGGACTGGCAACAGAAAGTTATAAATAAGTCAAAGGCACTATAGCTTCTTTCAGCAAGTTACCAATTATTATGGAAAAGAAATTTCACAGCCATGACCACGCCTATCTTTAAAACCCAGCACTTGGTTGGGGGACATTTTTGTACAGTCCAGAGTGGAGTATAGTCATTAATGGATGACTATTTCTTTCTAATGCAACATACACAGTGTTGCTTCAGCCTAAGTTAACAGTACTTCTTCTAGCTGCTCCCAGAATCAGACAGTGATCTTAGGTAGAAATAGAAATAATTTCAGAAATAATAAAATAGTCTTTTTTAAATTTATTTTTACAACAGTCTTCATTTCGTGCCTTTCCATATTCTAAAGGTCAAGCCTATTATTTAAGAATTCCTACTCTAAAACATGGTAGCATTACTTTCATTTTCCTAAAAAAAGTAATTTTGGCAACACTCTTTAAATCAATGTCCTGCATTCATTCAAGGAGACATTGGTAAATATGTCATTTGGACTTGAGAGTGTCTGCATCACAGATGTGTACAAATGCCTCTATTACTTTCATGAAGGTCTTTACATAGTTTTTCTCCGTGTATAGGGAGAAAATAAAATGACAAGAAAACCTATCAAATAAAGAAAAAACCTTGGATAGTTGAGCCTAATCATTACATTTCCCAGAGCTGTCTACTTATGGAAAAATTTCACAGATACCAAGTAACTGCACAGTCAGAATTATTAGCATGTGGAATTTATGGCCCTTGCTTATCCAAATACAGTTAAGTGTTCAATCTCATGGTAATTCTTAACAAAAATTTAACTCACTGGGTCAGAATTACGTTTTAGGGCTGCAGACAGTTCATGTGCACAGGACTGTCCAAATAGTAGTATCTCTCATGAAATAGAGTAACTCAACCAAAGGGAGGAGAATGGAAGGGAGCCCTTAGCCCCAAGGTGGAGTACACAAGAATCTTCTTGGAGCCACATGCAATTTAAAAAATGCCCCTCTAAATCCTGAATGAGCCCTAAAATGCTTCCCCCATGTCCTGCTTTAAAAATCATTCATTCTAATATTGTGTAACAGTCTTAATATTAACCAGCATTTAAATAACCCTTAATAATTTAGTCACTTATTTCTAGGTACCTGTACTAGACAGTAAAATGCCCTCTCCAAAGAATATCCACATCTTAATCCCTGGAACCTGATAATGTCACCTTATATAGCAAAAGGGGCATTACAAATATGACTTAGGATCAATAGGGAGGTTGTCCTGACCAGTCAGCCAGACACAGTGTAATCACAAGAGCCCTTAAAAGAGGGAGGCAACAGGGTAAGAGTAGTAGAAGAAAAATATGACAAAGGAATCAAAAGTCCTAATAAAGCCAGGAGTTATCAGCCAAAGAGTACAAGCAAGAATTGACTTAATTTGTGTTAACTTGAATGTCTAGACAAAACCAAACAAAAAGCATTGAAATCATAGGTGTCAGTAGGCTATTTTCCCAATGAAATGTTGATACCTCTTACACATTTGATTGTCCTTAAGTTCAGACATTGACATGTTGTTGTAGTGTATTAATAATTAATAACAATTATAAATTGCTATAAAATACTATCTTAATGAACATTTTTAATCCTTGTATTTTAATAAGTACAATATAGTTTGCGGTAGTGTAAAAAGTGATCATGAAACTACCGGAGATTGGTAGGTGATATCACTGCAAGCTCAATCATGAAATACACATGTGAGATATATCACAGGGAGCACTGGGATGTGATGTGAGTTAACTAGACAATTCCCAGTGGAAACCATTCTCTCACATCTATATCTTTCAGGTAATAATCACCTTCAGAAAGTTAGGCATGAAAAACCATATGTCATAAATGTTATTCTTCAATCTATATAATAGAAATAAAAATGCACAAAAAAAGTTGCTAGAACTGGTGGGTCAAGTTTATATTCTGACATTACGCTCTTCTGGAGTTAAGATGTTTAAATGTCAAATATATCATTCTTGCCTTGAACATGAACATGCTGGGAAAATTATTTTTTACTCAATAAGATGGCAGAACTATGGTATGAGGGGAGGGGACTAATAAGAGACTAGGTTTCCTTTTTATTTGTGAAGTATTTATGCCAGTCCATTAAAATGTCATATCTATACCTCACCCACCCAAGGCTATATTAGGGAATATAGTCTGTAATTACAGAATGGATATGTATGGTTCATACACCTGTAAATAATTTATTATTGTTAGCATGCAGACTAAGGATACCTTGGGACCTCCCCCAAACTTGTACATTTTAAAGAGATTGCTGTCCACTGCATTAAAAACAAAGTATAGTCTTAAAGACTATATTTTAATAGATCAGTGTGCACAGAGATGGAATAAGAGAAAGGATATAGTTTCCCATGAAACACCCCAAAGTTACCCATCCCCTCATGAGTAAAAGCTTCATGGGTCAGCCAAATAAGGTTGACCCAAAGAAGGAACAGCAGGGCCCAAAAGCTTGCCATAAGACTGAGGCACCTTCTGGTGGGGACCCATAAGAAAGGGGGAGAAGGGGCAAGGCAAGTCTGGAAGTAAAGGAGCAAAATCAAAGTACAAATGAAGATAAAGGCTGCCATTGTCAGCCTTCCCATGTCTCTCACCCATGTAATTTATCCACGTCCCCCAGGCGCCTGGTGCAAGTGCAAAGCTGAGAAGCAAATATGTATTTTTTTTTTTTTTTTGCTGTTTCCTAGCAAGTCTCATGTCTCCTCCAAGTCTTCTCTAGCTTTAACTCCACCCCCACATTAGGTAGGCAGGAAACTTGATTGATTTCCACTTTTTGTGGAGCCTCCTGTTTTTCATGAGCATGGTTAATGCTCTTCCCTAAGAGAATCAACCAATCTTATCATAACACCACCTTTAGAACTGTCCTCCTAACGCAGCTTCTACACACTTATGGCATGTTTTTTTTTTTTTTTAATTTTTACTATAGCAACTTTTCATGCCCATTTACTCATATTTATACACACATTACCCAAAACACTGTAAGCCATTTTTAAATGTCTGCTCAATTAATTATCCATGCACCCATCAGCACCCTTCAGTCTCATCTTGGCATATCCCTGGGGAAAGCACATCCCAAGACAGGGATGGCAAATATCACCCGCCACAAGATCAGATTTCCATGGATTTGCTTAAGCTATTTAGATTCCTGAAAGTTTATGCTATGTTAAAAGTCACATCATTTAATTTGCAGTTAGGAGCCAGCTGTGGCTAATTTAGTTCTTGTGAGAATTACAGGTGTTTTTTCTTTGTTTTTTTTTGTTTGTTTGTTTGTTTTTGGTTTTGGTTTTGGTTTGTTTAACAAATGCAGAGATATGTTCTTAGGCAGTCAGCGGCTGAAAAATTGCTAGAAAAGAAATCAGTGAACATTAAAAATTAACTTAAGCTTGTTTTGTGGATTCACTAAATATTTATTTCCAAGCAAGAGAATTTATTTCATTATTGGCATATCTCTGCTAATGTTAGAAATAATGTTAGGAATCTGCATCATCGCACTATAGAGGTTACCTTACAGTTAATGATGTCCTGGGACAAAGACCTCCTTTCTAGCTTTCTGGATTTCAGAATAAGAAAATTACAAAAGACATTTGGCTAATGATTTGGTTCATTTGCTATAGAACAAAGTTTTTATTGACAAAGTTAGAACATCACTAGAAAATAAAATCAGTGGACTGTCTCTTGAGTCACATAAAATCTTAAATAGCACCAAATAAAGTGAAGATTTACAACCAGACAAATACCAGCAGATGTGCCTATGCCCAGAGTAGCACCTAGTATTTATGGGTTAAGTGGGGGGAAGGGAAGACTTCTACACAGAGTGGTTGTGACCACTAGTAATTGCTGGAATAAAGGAAGAAGAATTAAAGACATACTTATAAGCAAATTCAATAGAATTATGACACTATACCTTGGCAACTGAAAAGCTGTTTTATGATAAGGATTGACTTTTTTAATATCCTCAATAATAAATGGAATGGGTTTGAGAAAAGAAAAAATAAAATTCTCAACATTCACTTAATTCACTGTATTAAAGAAGTGCCGTTCACTGAATTTTTTAGATTTCTTCTTGTTATCAGGGGTCTCAACTGGTCCATCTTTCCCAATTCTAATTGTTGAAAGGGTTTCTGAATGATCACCCTTATATTTCTCTGTTGCTCTGGGGTGATTAAAAAATACTTGAATAGGGCCCTCCCTGGTGGCGCAGCGGGTTAGAGCACTGCACTGAGAGGCTTAAGCCAATTCCTCAGGAGTTCAATCCCCGCGTGCCCCGGAGGAGATCCACATGGCGTGGCAGACCTCTCCTGACCCGCCCGCTGCTCCCCTCAGCAGTGTACTTCGTCGATCTGCCTGTTCTGCTCCCCACTCTGTTCCTGGTGAATCCTCTCACCCTCCGCATCTCTGGCCTGTATCCCAGCTCTGTATGAATAAATAAATAAATCTTAAAAAAAAAGATTTATAAAAAAAAAATACTTGAATAAAATTAAATTTACTGGCACTCCCTAATGACGCAATAGGTTAAGGTGCAGCAAGTTCGATCCCCAGCACAGGAGCTGACCACATGGCGCAGCACACCTCCCCTGTCTCACCGGCTGCTCCCCTCAGCAGTGTATTACCTCGATCTGCCTTTACACTACTGCCTCCTCTGTGTCTGGTGAATCCCCTCACTGCCCCTGCACCTCTGGCCTCTACCCCAGTTCTGTATGCATAAATAAATAAATCTTAAAAACAATTAACAAAGACATTCCTTCTAAGCTCAGATGGGAGTCTGTGCTATACCTTGTAGTCCTTGTGCTCTTTAATGATTCCCTTGCATTGTCAGGATAAGAGAATGGTGAAATTCCCCTGCACACTTCCAGTTTTAACAGAACCTGCAGCATTCTCCAATGTTTGTGGCCAACAAGCATCTGCTCTACTTTTTTCCTCTCTACACTACATCTTTTCTGAATTTAACATATATTCCTTTTTTTGTTTTATCTGCACATCAGTGGTATTTATTGAGGATCTATTATGTGCCAGACACTATGATGTGAGCAAGAGCACAATATGAATATGAACAAGCCAACCTCGTGTCTATGAGGCATGAAGATGATGGTGAACTTCAATGTGGTAAATGCTGTGCGTAGGTGAGAGAGTTCCTAGGAGGCAGCTCCAAGATCAAGATTGGGGAATCGAGGGATTTTGGTCTAAGCAGAATCCAAAATATAAGTAGGACATCTAAAAGCAGTGCCACATAAATAAAGACAGAGACTTGGAAATGAGGGCAAAAGTGATTTGGAAAAGTATAAATAGAGCAATATGGGGGTGGTGCATATTTTGTTAATAGAGTAATGAAAATCAATGATAGAGGATTAAAGTGCCACACTTGTCTCTCAAAAGAAACAAGTGAGAAACATATACAAGCAATGTGAAACAACTATCAAAATAAAAGTCAATCATAATCTTCCCCTCCTCCTCAATCCAGAGCAGGAGCACCTGCCATGTTTTGTATTGTGTTCTCTCCCAAAGAAAACTGGTCCAGTCTAAAGCCAGAAAGGCCCCACTGAAATGCACTGCTGTAGATCAGGCAGTACCAAGTGCCCCTCCTCTCCACTCTTCTTTCAGTGCCTCTAGACCCAAAAGCCCAGCAGTGCAATATGGTGCCCAATTGCAGACAGTACAGATCACTGAGTCAAAAGTTATGTGATGGCAAAACTCTGCTCATGCCATGAGTCAGGCTAAAGCCATGGTCTAAAAAACAAGCACCAAGACTATGCTTTAGAAAAGACTGAGCAAGCAGTCAGAAGCATCAGAATTTACAGAAAAGGGAAGGAGAGTAAGACTGACCAAATCATGGTTTGTTTTGGCAACAAGCATGTTGTTGGCGACCTTGGAAAATAGTAGCTTTATTACAAGGAATACAGGAAGGGGTGATTAGGAAGTGGAAATTTTGAGTAGGTTTAAAATGTGCTTTCAATAAATTTGACAATGAAGGAATGCATGATATTAAAGTAGCTGAAAGAATTGTTATGTTGCCGCCACAGTTTTTGTTCTTACTGTTTTTGTTTTGATCAGACCATTTGGGGTAATGGGGTGTGTAAGTGTGTGTGCTTGTGTGTTTGTTTCAAAAAGATAGGAGAAACTATTTGCAAGTGTCAATCAAAGCTGAGTAAAGAAGGTAGTCTTGAAAGAATGGAAACAGAACAGTTATTTTTCTAGAAAGGAAGGACCTGACAAATACTCAAGTACTGAAGACCTTTCAAACAGAAGACTCAGGCACATTCTATAGTATCTTAGCAGGTGGAGCCCAGAGATGGGGGTCAGGCATAAGCTTACACATTTAACTGCACCAGTAAGCAGTAAACTCAGAATTATTGCTGTCCTTGAACAAAGCTGCTTTGTTTCAGCCACTGGAGCTAAGAGATAGCCAATAAAATTGCCTCTGACAAAAGCCAGGGCAGAGTCACTGAAGTTACTGAAAAATCATCACAAGATACATCCAGTTTAGTCACAGGGCCACAATTAAAGAAATGGTCTCCAGTCAGAAATGTCCTCTATCACACATCCTCCTTCACAAGGGTCTGTATGAAAGCACGACATACACTGAGGTGATACCATATTGCTCAAATTAACTCATTCAGTGGTGCAGTGTAAGTAAAGTACAGATTTCTTTAATTTTTTAAGTATTTTTTATATCATTCTTCATTTTGTACATCTTTTCATCTTGGTTGTAACCCCCGTGTACTTCCTATCACCACTACACCCTGTGCCATCACCATAACTTTACAATATTTCTATTGTATAAGATTAACAATATTTCTATTGCACAAAATCACAAAGCCATACATGTATATGACTTGGTTTCTAACCCATGAACTCAAGTGTTCTTTTTTGCATTATTGTGAAAACAGGGGGCTTTCAAAACGTTACCTGAGCAAATGAAGGTCCGGGCACGCCTCCATGAGCTGGTTGCCTGTGTCTGTGATGCCTCAAAAGTGCCCCCACAAACTGCCTCAGACAGCTTGTTATTTTCTACACACCCTCTTTCCTTCTCTTAACTAACAGAAAACCCATTCATCTAGCTGTGATGCCAGAACCATAAAATAAAAATCTGCTGGTTGTATTAATGCTCAATAATGTAGCATTGTTTATCACTGCTTCTTATTGCTTTATAGCTATCAGAAGAAGAAAAGTTTTGACAATTGTTGTATAAGAATGTTAATTAAAAATTAATTGCAAGTCTTTGGGAATTTCTCATAAAAACGAGTATTATAGCTCTACTTCAAACTGTCTTTGAAGTTTTACTTTATTTCATTTTTTTTTTCACTTTATTTCATTTACTTTATTTTTACTTTCTTTCATATTAAACTTCGGGGTGGTCAAATATTGTGAATTTGTTGCTTTCTGACTTAGGTATTAAAAGACAAGTAAAAATAATCAAATCATCATCATTCCTCAAACTAAGTAAGAAACATTTGTACTGAATAAATTTTTGAAGAATTTTTTGCCTGAATATATTTTTAATCTCCATTAAGAAGAAAAATTGTACTTGGGTGAAACATCATTTCCTCAAAAAATGGAACAAAAGCTCTATTCTTCCGAGAGTAGACTTGGGCATACCCATGTGCAGCTCAGGAAATGTTTTAGTGATATTCCATTATCCCCTGAGACACTTAACTTCAGCTCATGAAAATACCAGTGTCTAAGGGATGAAAATTACAATGGCTTCCTGCAAAAGCCCCCTCTAGGCTATGAGACTGATTCAAACAATATGGCAAAACTCCAACCAAACCTCTAGCATAGGTTAAAACATCTATTATTTAAAATTTGAACTGTGCTTTAATCTGTCGATAGTAAATCTTTTCTATTTCAGGTTCCACATGTTTTACATGCTCCACAAAAATAAAAAGAAACTATTATGTATTCTAATGTAACATTAATTTTCACTTTTTTTTTTTGCACAAAGTTTGAGGGTTGGAAGAGACTGAGAATAATGCCTTACATATATGTGTACAGATGTGCTGATTTAAATCTTTTAAAATGGCATGTAAAAACACAGATAAAGTTATGTCCTCTTTTCATCTGCTACTCTGACAATAGAGTAATATAAAAAAAATCAACAAAAATCCTTGAAGTTTTTCAAAAACAAAAATCAGACATTTGTTTTCAAACACACAAAATAGTCTACAATCAGCTGAACCTAATGAGCTGGGGTATGGCCTATAGAGAGCACAAGTTAAGGTGATTTTTAATACAGACCCACCTAATACTAAGGTCTCAGTGTTTCAGGTTGAGTTTGATCCCTGGCCAGGGAGCTGACCCGCACAAGATGAAGCAGACCTCTCCTGTCTCACCTGCTACTCCCCTCAGCAGTGTATTTCAGTCAATTTGCCTTTCTGCTCCCCACTCTGTCTCTAGTGAATCTTCTTACCTCCTATACCTCTGGCCTAAACCCCAGTTCTTCTATGCAAAAATAAATAAATAAATCACTACAAAAAAATCTTACTACGTGGGGTGAGTGGCAAGAGAGATTTAGTAATGTGAATTCAAACTACACTCTGACTCCTCAGACTTACACCATTTTACCTGCTGTCTAGCCTCTGATTAGTGAACTGACTTTACCTTATCACTGTAATATGACATAAAAATATAAACCCATAGGAGTAAAAGAAGGAAATGCACATATAAGCAAAGTGGACATCTCCTTTCTTTTCTCCTCTCCAGTATTTGCTCCTACTGTGACAGGCACAGATAAAGTATATACTAGCACTTTGTTAATGAAGTGCTTCAGTCACCAAGAGTAAGGACTTGTCAAGGACACCTGACATATGGCAACGACAGTATTCAGTCCTTTGCGACTTTATCCTTTCCTTGCATCCACAATAGTTCCTCCCTCCTTTCTTGTGCATTCTCAGAAAACAAGCATGTGGGTTTCAAAATGTTAGTACATCATGTTCAGGCAAGAGACATCCCTGGGTACTAGGTGTGCTTCTGCCAAACTCTCCAGAGTCCAATTCTGTACTGCATGGTCCCCTGAGTTTTCCTTTGCAGCCCACCGTAAGAGACTAAGCAGCTTCTAAGAAGGGCGATCTCAGCTGCCCTCAGGCCCAATCTTAACATAATGCTTCTCATATCTGATACAGGGAGTTCCCAGAAGACCTATCTTTTCTCTCTGCTTTTCAGGCCAATTTCTCATCAAGAAAACATATATTGGACATACTGTCCCTGCCCTTCTGCCTCTTCTACTCTACACACTTGCAGACATTCACCCACAGTTTCAAATTTAAAGAAACACATTTTAACTTATGAAATTACATTAAAATAGAGGAAGGGAAAGTGAAAATATTGAAAAGCAAAATTATCTCATGTTGCCAGAGCCAAGTCAAAAAAGCCTGTATCTCCATCCCACATTTAACTTTGAACAAGCTTGGAGGAAAAAGTCTCCATATGCAATGCTAGCAAGCACAGCCCTGGGGAGACACACAGTGGAGGACATGATGATGCAAACCACAAATGGGAAAGGAGCCATCACCACAGCCCAAGCCTAGAGACTAAGAAAAACTCATAGCTTTAATTTGGTTCTGCCATATTTGATTTATGTAAAAGCCTCATGTTGGCTTGGTGTCTGGAAATGTGTCCTTCTTCAAATAGTTTTAACATTAATAATTTACAGATTGAAATCTGTGGTTAAATACACTTTTAAGAGGGTACTTTCAGCTAGCAAAGGTTTGTACAATGATACATTGCGACCGCTGGAACCAGACTGAGCCATAGAACAGATTTCCAAGGAAGTCAAAGAAAGCCAAGATACAAGAGAACCCCAGATGAGGCAAAGAGAGCCAAGAGACCATTTTTAATACAAAGCCCAGACTCCCTTTGCCTATACACATTTTGGTTCTAAGGCAAAAGTAGAACTGCTTCTCATTGGCCAATAATGATCTTCCTATAAAGAAATAAATGACAAAAGAAAGGAATAACCATTGTTAATGGGGAGGGGAAGGGCTAAATACAAAGAAAACATGAAAGAATATGTATTGCATAAATATTTAAGTTTCAAATACTGTTTTCTGCATTGCCATGGAAAACCCTAAATTAGGGAAAATGATTTCTGGGCCTTCCATTTGGAAACTGAAAAAGGCCTCCCGGGAGCCAGATAAATAACGAGATAGCCACAATATTATAAAATCACCATGCATTCTTCTTAAATATCACAAAATGTCTGACAGACATCTTTGTGTCAAGCATGACATTCTCTGAGATACACATGCAACTTTTGACAAATTAAGAAATTTAATCTGGAAAAAGTAATGAGCTGCAAACCATAGCTGATAAGTGGAGACCGAATTAAGTACCATGTCACCCAATTTATAAAAGACTCCTAGCCAACAGACAATACTGCTTTAAAATTGAATATACTACAAAGAATCACTTGGACTCCCATGAGGAGTTTCAATGATCCATGGTGGTTTTAGTATCCCACTAGAGAATATGAATCTTTTTTCAGAATTGTTCTAAGATTTATTCATTCAAATGAGGAGCTTCATTTTTAAGGACAGAGAATCTGCTATTAGCCACAAACTGTATCACATTGCATCTGTCATGCTATAGAAAAATGTTACTTATTTGACCTTCAAAGCAGAATTGTTGGACATCTAAGGCAAGATGGCAAACTCAAGCCAAATTTGGTTCTAAAACCTATCCATTTTTGAGAAATATATATAAGATGTGCAAAGAGAAAAGAAATGATTCTGCATTAATCATGTGATTTTCAATATTTTCTCTGCCAAATTAGACTCCCTAAGCAAATTGCTCTATATACTTACAGTCAGATCATCGACTCTCCTTTCTCACTAACAAACTTACCAAGAAATATTTCATGGCAGTGAAAGGAGGTATAATTTAACTTTTTTTTTTAAGAAATGTGGCCAGATGTGAGAGTAAAGATCTATAAAAGGACTCAGTCATTAAACCACATCCTTATACACCAAAGCAGTAAGGCAAAGAGGTAAGTGGGTAAAATCCCCAACTTTTCCACTAACATTTGCAATTATGGTTTAAAGACACAGTCTGAGCAACAGACCTAGATCCTATGACCATGCACATGTATTTTCAGATTTTTATTCGCAAAAAGAAAGAAAAAAATTCTCAAAAAGGACTTGTACAAGAATATTCAGAATATCCAAAACCAGAAGCAACCCAAGAATCTATCAACAGGTAAATGGATAAACAAATTGTAGCATAGTCATATAGAGGAATATTATTTCATAATAAGGAAGTGATACATAAAAAACATGGAACTGAGTGAAAGATGTCAGACACAAATGAAAAACTCCTCTGATTCCACTTACATGCAAACCTAATCCATGATAACAGTATCTGGAAAAACAATTGCATATCTGATGAGAGGACATGAAATGCACATACAGGATGCCCAGAGAACATTCTAAGGAAATGGAGTTCTCTATCTTGATGTTCCCTTCCTGTGGATAACATGGCATATACATATGTCAAACTCATCAAACCATACACTTAAAATCCACACACTTTACTATATGTAAATTATATAATGGTTATCTTTTTGTGCTTAAAAGTTTTAAATAAATGGGCTTATTTTATGGACTTAAGGGGTTAAGTCGCAGTACTATGAAGTTATCGACAGCCATTGCAGCAGGAGTTTGATTCCCTAGCAGGGAGCTAACCCACATAACACAGCAGATCTCTCCTGTCTCACCCACTGCTCCCCTCAGTTGATCCACCTGTTCTGCTCCCCACTCTGTCTCTGGTGAATACATTCACCCCCTACACCTCTGCCCAACACCCCTGCTCTTGTATGCATAAATAAAATAAGTCTTTAAAAAATAAGTTTTAAATAAATGAATATGAGCAGCAGCAGCTGAAGGGATAAATGGGCAGCCCAAGGAAAAAAGCACACAGCCCAAGGAACAAAGCCTCACTAACACCAATATGTGTCACAGGCTCAGAAATCTTCAGAGTCTGCCCAACTTAATTTTTCCTGCTTAAAGGAAAGTTGGGGTAATAAGGCACAACTATCAAAATCAACCCAGTGCATCGCCAGCAGTATAGAGGGATTTAACAGGAGAAAAAGCAAAAGAGAAAATAAGATGTCTTTCTTGGAAAACAGGAGACAAACATGGCAGGTGCTGTGAAGGTCTCCACTCCTCTGGGAATATATTGTGGTCCAAAACCTAAGTCTGCCTGTCATTAACTAAAAGAGCAGTTGAGACAAATCTCTAAACACAAAGTGCCCATTATCTTTGAAAGCAGTGAGCATTCTGCAGTTCATCTTAAACCTGGGGAAAGATCTGAAACCCACAGGAATAAAAAAAATCTCTCTCAAACAGGTGAGAGAAACCGTAGGCCAAGTGTTCACAATGACCTATATATAAGGACCCAGAGGTGCATCCACCCATCACCACAGCCAGCCACATCCCTGTCAACTTCTACTCTCCACTATCCCCATGCTGTCAGGTCAAAGAAAAGCATGTTGAAGGCTCAATATATGCAGTCCTGGAAGAGCAGTTAAGAGACCGACAAAGAGGCCTCGCTGGGAGTAAAGGCAAGGAGAACTCATCAAAACTGTATCAAAATCATTTAGAGGATGATGGAGCTTCCTGCATCAAAAAGCAATAAAACATAATATAATGGCATGGCGCACCAGAGTGTGCAGACGAGGGTCCCAATGCTCCTACCTAACATTGTGTCAAACATAGTAAACTGTTGACTATTTCATAATACAACTGCAAGATGATGAAGGGCTAGTCATTGAATGTGGCCATACAAGCCTCATGGACATAGCAGAAGATGAGCCACTGTGCACTGGTGTCTCTGAACAGAAGCAGATGGAAGGGAGGCGGCAAGAAAACCAACATGTACAACCTTCTCCTTCCCACCCATAATTTAAGCAGTCAAAGGGAGAAAGAAGGAATGACGGGTGGGAAAAGGCTCTGGATAAAGTGTAAAGCAGTGCCGCAGTAATGACAAGATGCAAAGTAAGTCGAAGTAATACACAAAGTATTATCCTGTGTTGAGCTATGAACTTCACCTTTACACTAGAGAAAACCATGCTGCATAACTAACACTTTCTTACACTTGTTTTCCAGTCAACTATGAACTTTCAAAGGCAATGCAAGCCCAAGTCTTAACAATAAACAGTATTAGAACAAAGTGGAGCTCATCAAGTGAAAGCAGCAATTACTGAAAGAAAATCTGTAGTCTTACAAATAATGAGTAATCCACCAGGAAGTAGATAAAAGAAAAGCAAACATCCTAAACAGAGAAGCAGACTATGCACCATTCATATTATTCGTTTTTACAGAATCATGTTTTCTTTATTCCTAATAACTAAAGCATCTATAAATGCTAAAAGCTGATATATTTTTCCCACTCGCATAAAAACAATATTTTATCAAGCTTTCAAAACAATTTACCCCCAGCAGAAACTAGTTATGCAAGCTTTCTCCTTAGGGAGATTTTTTTTTTTAATTACAGTAAAAAGAAGTCATGGAAATAAAATGGCTAAAAAAAGAAAAGTGTATTTGTTCCACATTACAGTATAACTATTTCACTTAATGAAGACAGAAGGGAAAAATGTATACAATTAATGCTGATACTGAAATTTAATCACCCCTGGGAGGGAATGTTCCCTTCTTGCCTAGGTGTGGAAAAATTCAATGATAGTAACTGGCATTCGACCCAAACAGCGAAGACCCTAAAGAACAAACTATCTAATTAAAATGCAGAAAGACAGCTCTACTATCTAATTATTACAAACACAAAAGAGACTATTTGAATGCATAAAAAACTCTTAAGAAGAAAACTAGAGTAAGCTTACCATGAATTTAAATATGAAGACAAGCTGGAGCTAATAATAAATAGAAATAGAAAATACCAATGGCTTATCACCTAGTAAACCATATGCTCTGAGCCATGATTTGGGTCACATATAAAGTCAAATCCAGACTTCACAGCATTACATTTCAACGTATCAAAAAGTCAATAAAACCTTAAGGGAAAAACACAGCTCCTCTACACAGCCCACTGCCATTAGCGGCTTTGTCAATTACCTTAGTGTACAGCAGAGGTTGAGTTACAGGCTGAACTCTTTCAACAATGTTAAAGCTTTCACCATCTCAGCCTAATAAACACATGTTCCCAATAACTTGCCCCCATGAATAAGCCCCTTTCAAAAGAGAAACAGGACTCTCATGAACACTAACCTTCTTGATTAGAACTAGCATACTTAGCCAGTGGACTGTGAAGGTTTCCCCCAATTCGAAGGCTGCAGGCCACATTCACAATCAATTAGTTACATCAAATCCCCTTTTGTTTCCTGCCAGTGACTTTTTGTCACCCTGTTACTTGACTCCTAAACAAATGCTTCCTCTGACTTTCATCCAGATTCCCTGCCAACCAGAGCCCTCCCAGATGATAGGAAATGGCCTCCATAGATATAAGGAATCTTCTAGAACTTCTTTAATATGACAGAGAGAAAAAGATTCCCGAAGTAACTCCCCAAAGCAACCAAGAATGTGCAAAAAATT
Source organism: Condylura cristata (assembly GCF_000260355.1). Classification (NCBI taxonomy): domain Eukaryota; kingdom Metazoa; phylum Chordata; class Mammalia; order Eulipotyphla; family Talpidae; genus Condylura; species Condylura cristata. The sequence continues at coordinate 27,762,881 of NW_004567125.1, read as the reverse complement.
TGTTTCATTAAAGAAAGCCACTTGTTCCCTTCCTTGTACTTTTCTTGATGTCTGAGGCAAGTATCTTTCAGTCATACCCTCTAGGTTGGAAGCACTCCAGGAAGAGCACACTCAAGGGAGAACAGAGCTCCAGGTTATCTCAGTGATAACCTCTGGCATCTCAGAAGCTCAGATTCTCTTACTGCAAAATGGTAAATTTTGTTCATTCCATTTTTACTTCAAAAAAAAAATCCATTTTTACTAATTTATCTATCCAAGAAGTGGTCTGCTGTCTTCAATTACAGAATGGGAGCTCTCATTTTAAATTAAAGTAAACCCAAACTTCATTCCCATATGGTTAATGGGTGGCTAATTAGCCATTTCAACCATTCATTATGCCTAATATTCTCTTTAATACCTTAAGTTGAAGAATTTCTGTTGACACCATGCTATCAATAACTTCAGTAACATTGCTATGAGCATTTTCAATTATTACTCTGTCAGCTTACCTTCTAATTCCACTACTCCTTCCAATCCCCAAACTTAAATGAACATAACTGTCTTATTTCCTTTTAAGGGTCACTGAGCACTGCCGGAGGGAATCACATAAATATATTAATTGGATCCATCACAAATTTATGAGATTCAACTACAGCTGCTCAGCAACCCATTAATTTATTTCTTCTTTGCTCCCTTTTTCACTGTCTAAAAGTAATTATTCCAAACCTTTATCAGTCGCTTCAAGCACTAGACTCCCTGCTTCTGAGCAGACAACTTTTCAGGCAAAAAAAAAAAAAAAAAGGAAAACTTTAACCATGAACTCCTTCAACTGCCCTCCTCTTCATTTATACCATAACCATTTTATTCTGTTACAGGACAACCCAATGTGAACAGGGTTGCCTGTTTACAGGTCGTCACCTGCACGCCTAAGATTCAATTGTACTGCAGACACACACAAAAAGGTCAATAACGGATTTATTTACAAAGGGAGAAAAAAAAGGAACAACCCAGGGAAAGAGAGAGAGAGATACACGTTAACTAAAGTGTCCTACCAGTTTCCTTGACTTAGAGCCCCAATAACACACTGAAAGCTGATCAAGAGCCAAGAGACTAGCCACCAGCCACAAGACCAAGGGAGCAAGAAAGAGCTCAATATGGTTCCCTTATATATCTATATACATCAAAAGTCTCAAAATGGCTGCTTAGCTCTGCCCTTGGGTCCTCACACAGTCCTCCCTTTGGTGTTTCTGGGAGTTGTAGTTTCAGTGACGGGAGTAGGGGTGGAATTATAGTTTCAATGACTGGAGGGTGGTGGAGTCCACAAAACCTGTATCTACAGAGTTTGTTTAGGACATCCTTTTCCCTAACAATTCCACATTCCTTTCTGATATAGATAAACTATTGTTAATGGTGCTGAAACCCAGGCCCTGCATCAGGGACCGCATCATAGCCCCATGACCACATAAGCAATGGGAGCCTTTGAAACCCTGTGGTCATCCCCTCCACCACCCCTGTGCCCCACAAAAAGTGGCTGCCTATGGACAGACAACCCCTCCTTCAAGTGCCAGCCTGGTGAAAATAGTCCAATCAGGCAGATATCAACTAGGATGGGAGCCCCTGGAGAAGGATATAAAGTAAGGCAGGAGTCAGCTTCAGATATCCAGACTCCCTCAACTCTGCACCTGGCCTCTGACAAGGAAAAAAATCCAGCCACTGACGTCCAAGAAGCTAAAGATCTTTACAACAATTGGGTGTTATCTCCTGCTGCCAGTCCTGCAGTTGCTACCACCTGAATATCACACCAAAGACCCCAGGCCTGGTGTCTCAAAGAGCTTCTTATTGTTGGTGTGGACCAACAACTCACAAAGAACTAGATGTGATGTCTGACACTGCCTCCTAGTACTGCTGCCCCATTGCTGTCTGGTCCAGCTCAGGCGCTGTCCAGACTGTTGGCTGTGACATTGTGGTGTCACCTCAGTGGCCCCAACTATAAGCACTTCCTGTTGCAGTAAGTTGGATCCTGGTCCATCTTGATGGTGTGCCACTTGCTGTAGACCCTCATTGGTGGGAAAATGTCATCTTGGATAAAGGACCTTTTGTTTTAAACTTCTAGACACTACGAATGTCCAGAAGTTGGCCATCAATGGCCTTAGAGACTTTTTCTCCCCATTTGTTAAATTTACCCATTGTTGTTCTCAGAATCTGAATGGCCTTGCAATTGTGCATGCAGGTGAAAACCCACAGACAGTGGCCTGTCGTCTCTTGGATGCTGTCCTTGGATGACTCTAGCCCTGTCTCAGTGTCTTTTCCAAAGCTATTCCCTTCTTCTATGATTTCAGATGCAGCTCTTCACCTCTCCTCTAAAGCTAGCAATCACATCTTCCATTTATTTAATCAGCATTTCTCTTCCACTCCAGAGCTCCTTTTTCCCTTCTGCTTATAACTTGTGCTCAAAACTGCAAATAAAAAATTCTCTTGCATTAAAATTCTTGATATTGGAGGAAGTCTAAGCAATGTCTTTTCTGGTTGAACATCTGCATACCAGTGACTATTCTTAAATGTGGAACAAAAAGCACAACTTTTCAATAGACAGCAAGTTGTCTGTATCACACCACCTCTCTCACTAAGTTCAGTGCTTAGCTTTCTCACCTTTCAGCCAGGCTTTAACTAAACCTTTCTTTTCTTGGATTTGCAATTGAATAGCTGCATTCTAAGATTTTACTTTTATTGCCGTAGCTCCGTGCTCTCTAAGCCCTGCTTGAATTAAATTACCTACATCAATCACTTCTATATAAAATCTTAGACAGCTAAACTCCAGACTCATATGTTCAACACTGCTTCATGCTACCACTCTGAATCACCTACAAGCCAATCAATATGGCAGTATCAATATGCTTTGGGTTATAAGTACAAGAATGTCTACTGATGCTTTCTTAGACCATAAGTAAATTGACAGTTCCATTTAGCAAGAGGTAGAGCAGACTACTGACATGGTTCAAATGTTTATAGCAAAGCCCTGAATCCTCTCTGTCCTTTTTTTTTTTTTTTTTTTTTTTTTTTGCTTTCCCACCTCTACATATTGGCTTTTTTTGTCTGGAAATTCTTGAGCTGTCAGCAAGATGAATGCACCAACTCTGGGGTCATCTTCTGTCCTAACATCAACCACAAGAAGTGTTTCACATCCTCTAAAGAAGTTGGTGGAAGTCCCACTGAATGAGAATCCATGATTATTCCTTATCCATCACTGACAGATGGAATGGCATTGCCGTACTTAGCTATGACCAGAGCTTGGAACTACTGACATGGGGCGAGGTAGTTCCTTGCTCAGAGGGCTGTTGTATGCATTTTAGAATGTTAGGCAGCACTGTTTGGTCCTACTCACTACATACTCCTAACATTCCCCATTGTGACAACCAAAAATCTTCATACTTTGCCAAATGTCCCCTGAGGGGCAAAAATCACCCCAGAGTGAAACTACCAACTTAAACTGACCATGATATAGCTTTTAAAAAAATGTATCACCTTAAGAATGTAGAAAATGAATGTTGACTAGGTATGACCACTACAATGCTAAGAATCAAATGTGCTTTCTACTCCCACCTCCACAATTATATTTCTCCTCCTCAGTTATCAAAATTAGTATTACTCTCTATTACTCTCTATTCAATGATCGAAACTAAAACCCAGGAGTCATACTCAAACCTCCCTTATTGACATCCCTGTCCAGTCACCAACAATTCTTATCAACATTGACAGTGAAACAGCTCATAGAACAACTATCTTCTCCATTTCCACTGTCATCTAAGTAACTATGTGGTCAGTCACGCCTCTGTTTCCTGCCTCGTAGGCTTTCTTCCAGTTTTGAAAGTTATCTTTTAAAGGACAAATCTGAGACATCACTCCCCAATTTAAAAACCATCTGATGATTTCCCACCAACCACAAAACTAAACTGAAAATCTTCATAGATAGCCCTAGTCATTTTTCCCCTGTCTGTGGCTACAGGATCAGCTCCAGGCACCTGCTTTTCTTATTTATCATTCTGTTCTGTGTATTGATTCTCAAAGTGGACAGGCCATCGGATAAATCACTGACTTGCTTGTGTTAGTCCTTGGGCCTTTCTACTTTCACTTCTCAATCTTCCTTTACATCCTTCATAATTCTTATGTATCATTTCTTTTTTGATGACTTCTACTCTCCCCACACAAAATCAATTATTATAACAGCTGAACTTCCATAAGACTTATAAAAATATAATTCTATAAAGCATTTAATGGGTCATATTATAGCTTTTTTTAAAGATTTACTTATTTGTGCATATAGAACTGGGGTACAGGCCAGAGGCTCAGGGGTGGTGAGAGGCTTCACCAGAGACAGAGT